>NC_066579.1:394026838-394337847 GCF_024323335.1 Lathyrus oleraceus
ATAGAAAACACTTAAAGAAAAATTGTATAAAAAAGAATGATAACTTTTCACAAAGAAAATAACTTGTCAAAATATTTGTGTAACCAGTGTTTTTCTTCAAGTCTCCAAGTCTTACTTATACAACATAAGTATAGGACCATTGGAGGGAACAATGGGGAAATCTCATTTAAATGGTTGTCCACTATTGGATGGGAAAGGAATGATACTGTGTACTCTCCTTTCGCCCACAAAATCAATGACAGGTGTGATGTATAGTACTTTCCTTGCCCACGAAATCAGGTAGTGGAAAGGTTGTTCGTTTTGTACCATGTATTATTTGATCATGTTCCCATTTTGATCTTATCTTCAAATTCATTGGCTTCTGATGAAAGTTGATGAAACATGAAATGAAGAAATAGAGAGCTTGATTCATAAACTTCAGAACCTTTGGTCATAACCTTGACAACATCAGTAGTCTGGCTTGAGATCTTCAGTATCTTCAGAGTCTTCAGAATCCTCAGTCAGAACCTTGATAACTTCAATCTTCTGACTTGGGATCTTCAGAATCTTCAGCTTCATAACATAACTTCAGAAGCTTGTCTTTCTTCAGAAGTTTGGTGATTAGAGTCACGTCCAAAAGCATGAACTGAGAGAACATTGCAGCAGCAAAATAATGTCTCCTTAGAAGCTTTTGATGAGTGAAATAACTCAGAAGCAAAAAGAAGATTGCAGCAACAACATTGATGTCTTTCAGAACTTCTAATAACTTACGTAGAAGCAGATTTAGAACACATAGTTCAGAAACTGATGATGTTGCACACAATAATAAACCATTATGGTACCAAAATTGTTCTTACACAAATACAATATTGTTATCATCAAAACTCAAGGTATAAATGTAGGACTAAATCTTGTTCTAACACTAAGAAAGTTGAGTCACACATCTTTTGTAAACCTTTTAAAATTCTACAAGAAATAAATAAAAGTCATATAGAAAATACTTTAAAATTACAATACAAATAATTTACCATCGTTTAACATATGACATACTATGAGCAATGATGTGTGGCTTTTTAATTTATTACCCTTATTTTTCCTTTTTGAATGTTTATTTTAGTTATCTACAGATACTAAAAATGATAAATTGGCTAAAATGACTAGTCTTTCTAGAATTCAGATTTCAAATTAGTTCATAAATGCAAGAGTAAGAATTTGGAAGTCTATGATTGAAGAGATGAAATTTTCAATGAGTATTTGAAAATAGATAAAAAAAACAAGTGTGGATTTTTTCAGACTTCAAGAATCTTGATCAAATTTGCCATGTTTGAAAACGACCATAAAACTTAAGCACAAAAGCCATAAGAGTTCAATAAACCATATGAGATTAAGCACAAACTAATATAAACTTCCAAAACAACACAAAAACCATAAGAGTTCAATAATGCTTAAGCATAAAAAAGAGAAAAAAAACTAATATCATGGACCTAAAGAAATTGTTGCCACCAAGAGAGGAAGGGAAGAAATCATCGCCACCGGTGCTTTTAGTGACGTGAAGAAACCACGACTGCCGCTGCTTTTGGAGACATGACAAAATTGCTGCCGCCGAGATAGGACGTGAGGCATCCACGCAAGGCAAGAACAAGACGATGGTACATGGAAACACAACTAGTGTTTTTTTAGTGAAAAATAGATTACCAAGCTAGTTTAAGTGGCTACTAATGAAAGTAATGGATGAAGTGTAATAATTTTAAAGGATATTTAAGTAATTTTGTTAATTATTAATAGATACGAATATTCGCCGTAGGTATGGGTATCATCAAATATGTATCAGTGGTCGTAAGGAACGAGTAGCTAAATATTCGTTTATTTTATCCGTGGATACCCATTAAGTTATCCAATCCGTGCCCATGGTGGGTTTTACTCGCGGCCATGAGTTTTTTTTGCCATCCTTATTTTTGTAAAATCACATGAAATTTTTGTGACTTTAGTAGCAATGATATGTGGCTAGATATCGCCCAGTGTTTATTATATTAAATACATAATTTGATATAATTGTCAACATCATGAGAACTTACTAGGTCACACACATAAGTACATATAAATGAGAGATACAATAAATAAGTGAAGTTTATTCAATTATACGGTCGTGTAAAACACTAACATTAATTAGAGAAAGGTGGTGCATCGTAAGATACATTGAGCTAAAGTGAATTACACCACAGCGTAAGGTACGATGCACATAAGTGGAATACAAAACACCATAAGGTACGATGTGCTTAAGTTGAATATGGAACACTATAAGGTACGATTCACTTAAATGACCATCCTGGCATATACATCAGCTGGTACTAGTACCCATCTCGACTATCATAGTTTTCCCAGTATTCGGTTTAACCATTCTTGTCCCTAACGACTTATAACTCACTTTTTAGAATTCTGGGTGTACATAAGCCCCCGATCATGAGGCCCAACGAGGTGAAGTGTTCAGACAAAGAACCCCATAATTCTTTCTTCTTGACTAGGTTGTACTTCCCTATGTTTTGGCTTTATGGGGAAGCCAATAGCCATCGTAACTCTATTTCGATAGGGTTTTCAAACTATTTTAAGACATAAAGAAGTCAGAGAGCCTTAGTGGGACCTTGATCGACTGTCTCCTTTAAATCGGGTAGGTTCTACACATAGAGAAGTTGGAGAGCCCCAATGGGTTTTTGATCCATTGTTGTCGTAGAACCCGATAGGTTCTAGACATAGAGAATTCGGAGAGCCCCAATGGGTTCTCGACCCATTATTGTCGTAGAAACCGGTAGGTTCTAGACATAGAGAAGTTGGAGAGCCCTATTGGTTCTCGGCCCATTAGTATCGTAGAACCCGGTAGGTTCTAGATATAAAGAATTCAGATAGCCCTAGTGAGATCTTGACTTGTTGTCGTTGTAGAAAATGATAGGTTCTAGACATAGAGAAGTCGGAGAGTTCTACTGGGTTCTCGACCCTTTATTGTCGCAAAACTCGGTAGGTTCCAAATATAGAGAAGTCGAAGAGCCCCAATGGGGTCTCAACTAATTATCATCGTAGAACCCGATAGGTTCTAGACATAGAGAAGTCAGAGAACCCCAGTGGGTTCTCGGCCCATTATTGTCATAGAACCCAGTAGGTTCTAGACATAGAGAAATCAGAGAGCCCTAGTAGGGTCTCGACCAGTTGTCGTCCCGTTTTAACTAAGCCAAGGCTCGATCTTGTTATTAGAATTGTGATTACCCATGTGGGTTTTTGCATATTAGTAATAAAAAAATCTTGTAACATTTAGACGTTCACAGGTTAGAAAACTCCGAGTATATCTTGCTTCATTCATTACATGACTCATGTGAGTTGGGGTCCAATTCCCAAGAATATTTTGTGTGATTAAAATCAGAGATCATTCTCATAGGAGTATTGGTTCACAATCATTTTATCGTTAGTCATCCTTTATGGATGCATTTTATAATGTTTGAATGCTTTCCGAATATTTTGACAATAATATTTGAGACCTTGTGAGATTGTTTAAGTTGTGACTATGTTAGTCCTTTTAGAACTGCTATGCAACCCTAATGCGCTTTATCCTTTTGATAACAATCGATTTGTTCGACTGAAAATCAAATAGAATGGCTGGCCCAAATGGATCTTAGCTTACCTTTAGCTGAGGTTTGTACCGTATAAATTCAAAACCAAAGTGAGACGGATCTTACTAACTGATGGGTCTCGTTATTTTAAACGCTAATCAGCCAACCTCGGGTGGATCGTAGCGGATCCTAGTGTTTGACCGAGGATAAGTTCAAACGAGCCTCTTAAGGTTAGGGGTACGTTAACTTAGAATTTTATTTCAGGTCAGAGGTATGTTATATTGACTAGGCTAGAGGTACATTAATTTAGGCGAGATGTCAGAGGTATATTAACTTAGCTGAGATGCTAGAGGTATATTAGCTTAGCCGAGATGCTAGAGGTATATTAATTTGGGCTTTTCGTTTAAGATCAGAGGTATGTTAACTTGGTATTTTGATTCGGTCAGAGGTTTAAATTAACATAACCCGATCAGAGGTTCATATTTACTTGACCGATTTTCCAGAGGTTCTTATTTACTTGGACTTTTGATTCAGTCAGAGGTTTCAATTAACATAATTTGGTCAGAGGTTCTTATTTACTTGATCGGTTTCCAGAGGTTCTTATTTACTTTGACTTTTGATTCAGCCAGAGGTTTCAATTAACATAACCCAGTCAAAGGTTCTTATTCATTTGACTGATTTTCCCCCTGTGGAGGTCTTGGGTTGAATGCTCTCAGTGGATATCTTCGTCACTCTCGACCCCTACTTTTATTGGAGAGTAAGTCTCTGTCCGTACGTTATACCTGATGAATTTCACAATTCCTAATACTCAGAAGGTGATGTCGAACTTTGCATCAGACTATTGTCCCAACGAGATCAACTGGCTTCTCTTCTTTAATTTACGATTTGTTTAATTCGTGACATCTTGATTTCCTTTTATCATGGTATATGATGTCCTCTTACTGAAAATTGAGTTCTTCAATAGGATATAGTTTCTTCCAACAACCACCCTGCATAATTTTAAAAGTTAGGAAAGAGGAGGTGTCTCCCGCCCTGGCAGGGAAAATGAGTAACAACCATTGCCTAAAGTAAATTCTAAATGAGTCATTAGTTACAAACGACAGAGAAATTAACTCGCATTATCAGAAAATAGAGATAATTAATTTAAAGCATATATTTGTATTTGTCCTGCCTCTTAGTTTTATCAGCGATCTTGTTTGATAAATCCATATTTTTATTAGTTTCATTGACTTGTATTTTGATGCTCATGCCTCTTAGTTTCATTGACTTGTATTTTGACGACTCGTTATCTGAAATTATAGTTATCAGACTTTCGATGTCACACGGGTTGTTATGACATCCAATTCTGCGCAGACAAGAATTATGCAGAACTTAAAAGTAAGTGCAGTAAATAACACAAGTAATTGTTTACCCAGTTCGGTCCAACATGACCTACGTCTGGGGGCTACCAAGCCAGGGAGGAAATCCATTATTAGTAGTATTAATTTAGACCTTAAACCAACTGTTTAACCCTATCACTTAATACCTACCCAATGCAATTTCAATCTTACACTAAGATCAGAGTTCCTACTCACTCCCCCTCAATCACCTCAGTGATTACAACCTTTAATTAAGATTAAAGACAATTGTGAAGTCACACTTCAAACAACTCTTGATTGTGCTTAACAGCTTTAATCAAGATACACATCACTCACGCTTAAAAGCTTAGAGTGACACAACACTTACAACTCAATGAACACCCTATACCAATGCAATCATCTCAGTGATAATAGCTTGGCTCACAAGATACACCTAATACAAGACACACAAAAATACAGCAGTGAAGTATGATGGACACACAAAATCTTCACGCCTAAAATCCCCGAGTTCTGAAAGAAGGATTGCCATCCTTTTATATTGCAACACTTGGGCCTTGTACTTGTATTTCCTGAATTTAAGGTCAAGCGAGTTAACCTAAATTCCACAACTAGGTTACTAACAAATAGGCTATTTGTTAGGTTCATTTATTGTAGCTTAGTTGTTGGATTCCTGGATTTTAGCTCAGCTGTTGACTTCCTGAAGAATAGCCTGAGAAAAATGCTGAAACAGAAAAACTAAACAACCTACAATTTAGCATATGCTGTCTGGAGTGAATGTCACAACATTTAGTTTGACATCCAAAGCATAGACCATATGCTAAGTCTGTTATCTTCCTGAAAACAGACTGTACAAATTTGCTGTACTGTACAGGACCAATCAGTCCATACTTCAGTAACAACGTACATTCATAAATGTCAAAGCATCCAAGTTGACATTTACACAATGAGCCTTACGTCAGGTCTTTTATCCTCTTGATAAGCAGACTGAGAAATATACTGAACTGTAGCAGACAACTAACCTGCCTATTATTCAGTATATGTTGTCAATGATGAATGTCATAACTTCCAGTTTGACATTCAGACAGTAGGCTTTGTGTCAGGTCTGTTATCCCATTGATAAACAGACTGGAAACAAATACTGAGTTATTAAAGAACACCAGTTGTTCTATTCCTTAGTAACTGCTGACAAGGATGAATGTCATAACATATAGTTTGACATTCAGTAGATCCTGTATTAGCTAAACCTGCAACATACAACTCAAGTATGTCATGACATCAGTCAAGACATCAGAGTACAGTTAGATGTTCTAACATACAATGCAGTCAAACAGTCATCTCCACAGCATGTCATGACATCAGTCAAGACATTAGAATCCAGCTAGTGTTTTACCATACAATGCAGCCAATCAAACTCTACAAACTCCCCCTTTGGCAAATTTTTGGCTAAAACACTTTGGCCTCACAACAGAGTCCACAGCAGCGAAAAACACACATCTAGCAGGAAATTAACCTAGCTAATACACTCAGAGTAGCAACACACTCACACACATGGAAGTTAAATAAAAACTTCACATATCAGCACACATACAGAAGTTAAATAAAAACTTCTAATTGCAGCACACATAAACACACTCACACTCATGGAAGTGGAACATCAGCTGCAGCACAACCTCTGGATTAGAGGATCTTGAATATCTGTCCTGAATATCTGTTTAGCAAAACAATCTGTTGTCCTGGGGCATCACATGTGTTACTCCCCCTTTTTGTCAAAAATGTTGCCAAAGCAACACTTTAAATTACAGACCAACATAACATAAACAGAATTACACACAAATGACAGAATTACATAAAATGATTTATTCATCCGACTTAGAGTCAGCCTCATCATTAGTGCCATCATCAGAATTAGCCTCCTCCTCACCCTCTGAACTTTGCCTTGCAGCTCCATCTGTAGCCTCAGCAGCTTCACCAAGCACACCATCATCAGACATCTCCAATTGGATAATCAGCTTTTCCAACGTGAGCTTCCTAGCCTCCAGCTCTTTGCAAGTCTCTCTGAGTACAGCAATGACATCAGCTTTATCTGGTTGGGAGCCAACACTGGATGTTTCTCCAGTTGTCATGACAATGTCAGGGACATGCTTACCCAGGAACAGTTTGTAATTGAAGGCCAACAGACTCTCTCTTCTTTTCACAAAGTCATTGTCTGTCAAGATGTTTGGGAATTGATTCAGCACAATGCCACATATGAGGGAAGGAAAGGCTATAGGCCCCTTCACACTGAAACTCCCAGCATGTTTCATGGTCTGATCAAAAATGTAGGTTCCATAGTTAAACTTTGCTTTGGTTCCAACAGCATAGATGAACTTTCCAAGCATCACAGACACAATGGACTTGTGATTTGTGGACACCCAGTTGGCAGCTCCAACTTTGTGTAGCATAGCATACTTCACACTGAGTTTGCTGGCCACCAGTTTCCCTTTAAGAGGCCACTTCCTGACTTGATTTGCAGTGATGACTTGATAGATTCTGTTGTCAGTCACTTCAAGCTCTGGTTGCACTACATCAGCTCTTCCCAAATACAGATTGATTATTGAGGGAGAGAAGTTCACACACTTGCCTCGCACATAGACCTTTCTGAATTATCTGGACTTCCCATCTGCACATTCCTCAGACACATTGACAATGAACTCCTTCACCAAAGTCTCATAGCACTTTGGGAGTTGAGTCACAGTTCTCATTAGCCCTGCCTCTTTAATGAGGTCCACAATCTCCTTACACTCCAGGGAATTCTGAGCCAGTTCCCTCTCCAAGGCCAGCCTCTTGTGATAGACAAACTTCCACCTGTTCACACTAGAAGCGAAATGGAATGACACATTGTCAATAGGTACCTCAGGAACACCAGCAGCCAGCTTGCTAGTGGTTGGCTTCTTCTTAGACAGAGATGTTGTGACATCACATGGGACATCTGAATCAGACTCCACCACAACAGACTTGGTCTTCATTTTCTTGGGCACCTCTTTGCTCCAAGATTTCGCAGGTCCATGTCCTTTCCTTTTGAGGGAACTCTCTATCACCTTTGGATTGGGAGAAGTTGCCACATCAATCTCCCTTGTTGGGGACCTCTGCACCACAGTCTTTTTCTCTCTCCTAATCCTAACCCTTTTGGCTATGCTAGGTGTCATACGGTGAACTGACTTTAATGTGTTTTTGCTTTGGAAAGCAAATGTCGCGGTTAGCAAGAGTCGCCACCGACTTTTCTTTCATCCAATAAGGAAAGGCGGAAAAGAACAGGAAAAACCTTAATTTAGATTTTGGGTTCGGGAGGTACATTATACAAAGGGAAGGTGTTAGCACCCTTTGTATCCATGGTTATCCATGGGCTCTTAATTGCTTGATCACTTATGTTTTTCTTGTCTGAAAAAGTGTGTGAGAGTTGTTTAGAAAATGTTTTGAAAAGAGAGTTTAACTTTGTAATGATTCTTGTACGAATGTATACAAAGTATTTATCTCGTTTAATTTTGAAAGCTGTTTAGAAAAATATAACTTGACAATGATTCTAGTACGAATGTATGCCAAGTGGTGATTTTCTAATGGAGGTTTTGAAAAGTGTGAGGTGTGAAAAGTAGTTTAAGTTGTGAGCAAGCATTTAGGAGTTATACCTACCCAAGGTCTTTATGGGAATTTCCTATCCTTATGAGGGTAAAATTGTCCTTACTATTGAGAAGTAAGTAGTTTTATCCTTTGGATGTAAAAGGGTCATTGTAGGGTCACCGATTGGTCATTGAAGGCAACATTTGTAAGGATACCTTAGCATTCGAAGGGACGATCATCATTTAACCGTAGGCTATACCGAAGGGTCATCGAGGGACAAAGGCAACATTCGAGGGACTATGATGATTTAACCGAAGGGTCTTTGCTAAGTGCATCCCCATATTCGCGGGACATGACCATAATACCGTAATATGGTAGGGTAACAAAGAGAGGTCCAAGATCGCATATTTAAAGGCAAAGTTTTACAATTAATTAGATAGCCGTAATCGATTAAGTAATTAGGTCCACATTAAAATCGATGAAATCGATACATTAAAATCAGCTAGGTAACTTAGGGTGGGTCTCCACATTAAAATTAATACATTAAAATCAGTTAAGTGATGTAAGGTGAATCTCCACAAGGGTATCCCACAAATAAAGTGGAATACCTACCAAGCTATCTTTTCCGGGGATATGTGAACCTTTACAAAACTCAGCAAACATGTCAGAATACCAAATCAGGGTGCAATCGAGGATTACACCACAAAGAGAAACACAACAATAAGAATGTCAGGCAAAATAACGCATGATTGACAGAGAACAGATCAGATAAGCATAGAACAGAACAATCAAAATATTAGTGACTGTCACGTTCGCCTCTGCCTCGCCTAGCGAAGGCCTAGCGAATACTCGCTACATGCTCGCTTAGCGATGTGCTAGCGAGCGGCTGCGTGTTTGGAATTTCAGAACAGTACGATCTCAGCATGCTGCACGCCCTATGGCATTCAATTACAGAAGTAACATGGTTAAACATTCAGGATATTCAGGCATACTTAAACTCACATGCAAACTCTAATTACATATTCAGAAATTCAATCATGATGCATTATGTATTTAGAGATTATAGATTGGAAGCATAAAATAGTAGTGATGCGCAAACCTGTTCGCGATTGAATTGCAACGTTGAATTGGCAGATCACCTTTGGTATCGGATTGAGTTGGGCGGAGGTAAACTTTGTGCCGATGAATTGCCTTCAGGGTTTCCTTTAGGGTTGCTCTGAATTCTCTCGGTTAGCCTCCAAGGTTTGATTGCTAGGGTTCCGGTTCGTCCTCCTCCCCCTCTTTCTGACTGAAATGCTGGTATTTATAATGGTTTGTTGTGACCTAATGGGCTCAGAATGAAGCCCAGAATTTTCTGGTATTCGCAAGCTTCGCTAGGCGAGTATTGTAGCGAAGGGTTCGCTAGGCGAAGGTTTTGCTCGCCTAGCGAGCAGGCCAGTTTGGGCCATTTTCTGGATTTGGCCACCTGTGAGCTAGGTCTTTGTTCCTTTGGGATCAGTGCCTTGAAAAATAAGTTGGAGTGTCTTGGAAAAGTGCCTGATAATATTAACGGGAAAATTTTGGGGTATGACAGCTGCCCCTGTTTAATATTCTTGAACCGGGAGAGTTAGAATGGTATGTACGCCATTCGTGGTCTGGAGGTGGAAGAATATTAAACACTAGAATGCCCCAAAAATTTGCACTTTGTTAATCAGAAGTTATTCCTGATGGGGATGGGCTTAAAGATGCCATCCAGGAAGTTTGATGATGAGAGCTTCAGAGTGCGTCGTACATTAGACGATATCTGAAGGCATGGGTGTCATACTGGGTCATACGCTAGACCGTATAGTGAGTCCTCCATTATGCTGTCGACTTCGCTGGGGAGTCAGAGTGTGTTATACGCTGCTGGGGATAAGGGATCAGAATGGATCATACGCTAGACCGTATCTGAATACCAGAGTGAGTTGTTCATTAGGCGGATGACTTCGCTGGGGAGGAAAGATCAGAATGGATCGTACGCTAGATCGTATCTAAGTTGCGGAATGAGCCGTACATTAGGCTGTCTCTGACGAAGGTAGAATCAGAATGGATCGTACGCTAGATCGTATCTGAGTTGAAGATCCAAATGGGTCGTACGTTAGACCGTATTGGAGTTGCAGAATGAGTTGTCCATCAGGCTGTATCTGAGGAAGAAAGGTCAGACCGGATCGTACGCTAGATCGTATCTGAGTAGCAGAATGAGCCGTCCGTTAGGCTGAATCTGATTGTGAAGGGGGGGGGGGGGGTAGTCGTACGCTAGACTACACTTCAGAAATGTACCGTACGCTAGGTAGCATCTGAGGGAATGAACATCCAAATGGGTCGTACGCTAGACCGTCTCTGAGCAGAATGAGCCGTCCGTTAGGCTGAATCTGATGATGAAATGGGTAGTCGTACGCTAGACTACACTTCAGAAATGTACCGTACATTAGGTAGCATCTGAGGGAATGAACACCCAAATGGGTCGTACGCTAGACCGTCTCTGAGCAGAATGGGCCGTCCGTTAGGCTGAATCTGATGATGAAAGGGGTAGTCGTACGCTAGACTACACTTCAGAAATGTACCGTACGCTAGGTAGCATCTGAGGAGATGAACATTCGAATGGGTCGTATGCTAGATCGTCTCTGAGCAGCAAAATGAGCCGTCTGTTAGGCTGCATCTGATGAAAGGGGTAGTCGTACGCTAGACTATGCTTCAGAATGTACCGTACGCTAGGCAGCATATGAGGGGATGAACATTCGAATGGGTCGTATGCTAGACCGTCTCTGAGCAGCAGAACGAGCCGTCCGTTAGGCTGTTTCTGATGATGAAGGGGGTAGTCATACGCCAGACTACACTTCAGAATGTACCGTATGCTAGGTAGCATCTGAGGGGATGAACATCCGAATGGGTCGATTGCTAGACCGTCTCTGAGCAGCAAAATGAGCCGTCCGTTAGGCTGCATCTGATGAAAGGGGTAGTCGTACGCTAGACTACACGTCAGAAATGTACCGTACGCTAGGTAGCATCTGAGGGGATGAACATCCGAATGGGTCGTGTGCTAGACCGTCTTGAAATAGTTGAAGGAATCATATGTTGGGTTGAATCAGAATGAACCGTACGTTAGGCTGAATCCGAATGAGCCGTACGTTAGGCTATATCCGATGATATTTGTATATGTTGTATTTGCAATAAATGTCTGGGATGGGCTTATAGATGCCATCGTTAGGAGGATGTCAGAATGAATGTTGCCATGGAGTATATCTGAAAGATGTAGTTGAATCTCGAATGTAACCGATAAGGGTGTCCGTCTGAATGAACCTTTGTTTTGACTGTATCAGGAGGATAATTAACCTGAAAAATAAAGTTAGCTTCATGCCATGTCATGATGCATGAGATGTTTTATGCTTCTGAAAATAAATGCGAACAATGTATGCATGTATATGATGCGAAATGATGTAATGAATGAATTATGCGTCTGAAAATTTTGCCAGGGGAAAATAAATCCCAATATTCTGGTTGGAGATATTTATATTGATGGCCCTTTCTTAGCTGGGGATACTTGATTTCTGTCTGATGGTGGAAACACTCAACAGAGTCTGGCTGGGGATAGAAGAGATGACCAGTCTGTCTGGTGATGCCGACCTCTTCTGGAAATAGCCAGTTTTTGTTGGGGAAAGGATTTGTAACCGGATTCATCGGAAAGCATGGTTCGACCTTATCCACGATCCTAAAGTCTTTTAGTAACTGTGGTTGCTATTTTATGCCTGTATTTTCGGTAAACATCAATCATGTTCAAATGCATATTGTAGCGGTGTATTCGTTACTATATGATCTATCAATTAAATCATAAGCAATGTATACAATGAACATAGAGTCGCCACCGCACTTTTATTTATCCTAAGGACTGGTTAAAAAGCGAACAAAAACCTAAGAAGTTTTACACGTAGAAAACTAATGAAAAAGATCAGAGATCGGGGTAAGGGGTAAATTACGCAATGGGAAGGTGTTAGGCACCCAATGCGTCCTAGGTACTCCTAGGGAGCCCTTTTCACACTTTGTTGTTTGAAAATTATTATTTGTCCTGACATAAGTGATGTGCAAACATGATTGGGAGGATGGGAAAAGAATATACAAGTTAGTTGTTTTTGTGTTTGGATGGATAACCATTGCCTACGTACCCTTACAGGATCAAAACCTCGTAGTTCGGCTAAAAGATTTCCAAAAGTTAGTGGATTCAATTTTAAAACAAAAGCTCAAAGGTCTTACGTTACCCACGGGAGAAAACTCAACCTTAAGAAACAACAAGTCCACCATGTGAGAAAAGCTTCCACTTGCCAGAGAGGGGTTAACCCTATAATAGGCAAGGAAGACTTACAATTCATCTACTAAGGACAAATAGGTGAGATTAATATCAACCAACTAGGGTAAATCAAACCTATAGCTAATGTATGAAAACTTAACAAGCATGGACAAAGCCACAAAATCACTTGAATGGGTGAAGTTATTTGGATTATTTACAAAAAGTCAAAGTATGATTAAAGTCAATTCAAAATGAAGTATTTACAAAAAAATGAAGTTTGGAAAAATCATGGACTTAAGGTCCAAGTTTCTAATTTGGAAAGAAGGTGAGAATGTTTGCACAACACTTATTTCAGAGTTTTAAAACATGTGTGAAAAGGTAGGACACAATGGGATGAATGGAACGGTGGGTATGTAAAACTTCTTAGGAGGGTCCGCCTCTTGAAGTCATATAGAAGATGACTCAAGTGCGTCCTTGGGAATAGGCTACAGATGAGCAATAATATGGCCATAATGACAGATGAAAGTAAATAAAAGCGGATACTGGAGGCCACTCAATGGTCTTATACCTGTCTCCTAAAACAAGTAAGGATATCAGAAGCCACTCTATGGACTTACACTAATCTCCATTATAATAAAACAACAAAACAAAACAGGGAAGTCAACTGCCAATCTATCTGGACTCATGTTGACCTCCACAGTATGATCCTAGGACTACAAATGCCACATCACAGGGACTTACAATGAATCCTCACATACATAAGTAAATGCACTAGGCAATGGGTATGAGTGACCAATGAGGTCTTACACTCTACCCCTTCCATGTCATGGGAACAGATGCCACCTTACAGGGACTTATAACTGGTTCCTCAATGGGTAAGCAAACAATGTCACAGGGACAAATGACATAAACATGCACTAATGGCAATCAAAGGTAAAATGCACAATGGCAATCAAGTAATCATGTATGATGAATCAAATAATCAAACCATATAATCAAGGAGCACACGCTATAACCATTCATGAGGCTCAAGCAAAAGGGTTTGACTATGAAAGTCCACTGTAATAGGTAAGTGTCGCTCTTAACCTGGCCATTGAGGGGCTCAGGTGAAGCAGATGAAAGGATATGAGGGGTGTGCCTCATTGCTTCTATCTCATGTCCGAGAGAGCATGTAAATATAAGAATGTGGGGGAGTTCAGAAAGATGGAACTCTTTCCCCGATATATAGACTCGATAGATCTTGGGTATGGATCTCAATGCTACAACCATGTAATGGGAGCAATGAGAAGACTCACTGAATAGTGGGAGATAGGCTATTTATCTCTACCTTCCACCAATTGCCTCAAATGAGGACTTTTCCTGCTTGGGACAAATATAAACATACACAATCAATGCCTCTTAAGGAGGACTTCAGACAATTTGCCCGGCCAAATAACGGGCCGGGTCTCCAGACTACATGAAGAAGAAGGTTTTATACCTCAATGCAAGTTGCTATTTAAGCAAAGCAAAGCAAGTTCTTAAGAGAACTGAGCGACTAAAGGGTACCTGGAAACAATCCAATAAAATCAGCATCCCATTCATAAACAGATAACAACATAAGAATCAATTAACAAAGTACAATTATACAATTAATGATGTGCATAGCACAAGGCTCACATGAACCAAACACCCTACAAAACAAATTGGTTAGTGTATAAGTCAAGTGAAACAAATCCAAAATGTGGAGCAAATCTCCTTAATCATTATCTTTAACCTGAAAAGGCACAATCACACTCAAAGGTAAGTACTATGACCACTAGGACTAGCCTAGGGTCAAAAAGATGGAAAAATCCTAAAACAGCAGCCAATTCATGATGAAAGTCAAATTATATCAAATACAAAGGGATCCCAATTGGTCCCATATCCTAACTATGTACACATTTTAAATTATACAACCTAGAAGGCAAAAGGTGCAATGTAGAGTCTCATACAAGCAACCAGCAAGATCACATTCAAATAAATGCCAAAAAGGATCCAAAAAATCCACAAAAATTCTATCCTAACCAGAAGTCATTCAACAAGTCACATATTAAATTTCAAGTCATTTGGCCTAATAGATCAATAGGAATTAATTAAACATGGTACAGCATGCAAAAACTACATCAAATGAAGTCAAAAATTATACACCAACTTCCATCTAATGGCAAACAGAAATTGTTACATTCAAAATTCATGGGACCAAAGCCAAAAGCTACCTTAACATGTTAAGAACTATGTCATCAATTTTCATGGTCATTAGATTAGTTATGAGGAAATGGCAACATAAATGCTAAAGGTTACACCAATGGAACTCTAACATGCTAGGCAGCAAGAAAAAATATGAATCAAATTGGAAATTGATTGTAAAAATCCACAAAAATTCACAGTGAGTCTCAACATGGTAAATAAGCTTCATGCAAAAATTCAAGGCCATTGGCCAGAGGGAAGCATGGTAAACAATTAGAGAAACTCAGCATATCACTTGATGTCACATTATTTCATACTCAAATTTACTAATTCGTATATAATAAACCATAGACTCAAAAATTATGAAATCTATGTCAAAAATTCCAGGGATGAGTTAGGAGTTATTATCTAAAATTTCAATTAATTTGGGTTAAGCATGTTGATTCTATAATTAAAATGGTAAATCATGTGGAAATAGCATACATTAAAGATATCTCTAGGTCAATTAATAATTTTTTTCAAGCACTATTTCTTTTTGATTTTTATAAAATAATAGAGAAAAAATGAAAACTAACAAAAAAAAGTCCTGCGTTTTTTAGATTATTTTTGAATATTATATGATTTTTAGAAGTTTTTAATATTTATTTCATAATTACATAGAATTTATAATGGATTTATTTAATTAACTATGACCATAGTGGCACAAGCGTACTTAACAATACTGAAGCCAAAACACTGCGTTTAGTTTAGCTGACGTGGCAACGCGTAATTGGTTCTGGCGAATCAAAACTGGAGAATTCCAGGTTCATCTTCTTCCTCGCGCAGCCGGTGTGTTCATCACCGGCGAATAACGGTTTCGAGCAAATGGTAACGGAAACGCATGAATAATGTACCGATCGGACCGGCTCTTGATCGCGAGCAAGGATATGGATGCGATTTCCTCTATAGATTAACATACAGCACGAATCGAAAGCAAGGAGGAAACGCATCGAAACTTAAATTGACGATAACTCGCTCAAATCGCAACGAAATTACAATCCAAAAGCTGTTATACAATCTACGAGCTACAATCTACAACATCCCTAACTCAATTTGACGAAAGGTGATGGTCGAAATCCAACCTTTCTTGATGCACAGTGATGGATTCGGCGTGATTTCCAGCTCAAAAACGCGAAACAGATGCGTGATACAGCTGCAGGAGGTGCGTGGAACGTTCGATTTGGCTCGACAGTGCTCGGATCCTCAAGAATTGCTGACTGTTATGGAGGAAGAAGGTTCTTGCCACAGCTCGATTTGATCACCAATTGGCGTGGTTCTTCGTCAACAGAAGTTCATCAACACCTGCAAAATGGTAATCAACAGAAATTTTCCACCAAAGTTCACAAGATCTTCATCAATTTGAGCAAGAATGTGATGAAGCTTTTCGTGAGAAATGAGAGAGAGAAGAGAAATTTCTGTTATTTTCTGTTAAGCTGAAGAGTGATTGTGGAAAAAAAGTGATTTTCTGCATTTCTGTTAAAGATTAACTATATATATCAATTCTTAATCCAACAATTAACCACACTTAGTGAAAAATATGATTAGTGCAAAATGGGAGGTTTAGTGCAAATGAGCTTATGATGCATTTTTGGATTCTTTCTCTTCAATGCTTAGAAGCAAGTTCAGCAGAAAATTAACACTTGAAACCAGTCCAAAATATCATTTGGGAGCTGTTGGTATAATCCTTATTTGCAAATTCCCAATATTTTCAAATGTGGACCATTTTGCCCCTCTCCTTAAATTGATTCACTTCAAAAATGGCATTTTGCATGGAGCCTTTTCCCAAAAATCCAATTATGCAACTTTGAAGTACACATTAAATGGAGTTTGTGCATATAAAGAACTTGCAATTTGGATAAACCATGTGGTAGTTATGCCCTCCCGATTACGGGTCTTTTCTGAAATTCACTGAGCCATATCTTGCAAACCGCACATTGGATTTTTGAGTTCTTGGACTTTTTGGAAAGGTGAGCTCAAGATCTTCAACTTTCATGTTGGACAAATTTTGATTCGAAGCTTGTATCATGACTTTATTTTGAGAGGAAAAACTTCCCATTTTGGGCAGCTGAGATTACAGGTCCACTTGCCACTTTGGGAAACTGTCTGTCTGAGCTTAATTCCTTCAACTTTGGTCTTTGAAATGCCGAATGAAGTTTATATGGACATGAATGAGGTCTTTCTAACCAATTCCAATCATCAAATCACTGATTAAATCCACAGTTGACCACAGTTGACTTTCGTTGACTTTTGGTTGACTGGGCCAAGTTCTGATGAATTTCAAGCCTCTTTCACATGAGATCTTGATTCCAAATGATATCACAAGTTATATGAACTCTTTATGAATGATCATGGTGTCCAAATTCTTCAAGAATGGCCACCATCTATTGCTCAAGGCCTGATTTGACTGTATTGACTTAATTAGCTTCATCTGCAAGCAACGTGGTTAGATGACAATATTTTTGTACTTTTGGTCAGTAAACACATGAAAAGCAATGATATACAAATGCAATACATGCTTGGTGATCAAGAACCACACTCACAAGGTATCCCACCCACTAGGAGGGCAGCTAGGGTATGCAATGATCCTTGAGGCCGTGATATGCTATGATATGGGCCATGAGGGATCTTAGGGCCAAAATTGGGGTCTTACAGATGCCCCTATTTAAGGTCATTCTAGCCGGAGAAGTGAAGTTTAGAAATCTTCATTTCGACGCGGTAGAATGGGCTTAAATAATAGTAATGAGACAAATTTTGGTCCCTAAGAGACCTCATGATGCAGATGTATGCATGCAAAAGCAAATTCTGTGGGGAATATATGGTTCACACAGAAGAAAAGACGATCCGTCGGAGTAATACACTCACCAGGAACAGAGACTCTAATAAGACTCTTATTGGACTCAACTAGGGGATAGTAAGGAAAAAAGAATGCGTGAGCAGGACACGACTTTGATTAGTGAAAAGACAAAACTGACATAGCGTGAACTAGGCACGACTCCGAGTGGGGATAATAGCTATCGGAATGGAGAACTTGCTGGGGAAGCAAAGGACTCACACCGGGGAATAAAGAATTCCAGAGGAAAATAAATCCATTGGAAAGACATAAGCTGACTCAAATTATCCATAAAGGATACTTCGGATAAAAATCCGGACTCGGACCAGGAAAAGATTCACATAGAACCTTCCTGCCGGGAAAATGCACATATATTGGGGAATAAACACCCATATAGCAAAGGGTAAAATCACCAAAGGAAACTCCACAGGGGAATGTCTAACAGAGAGACTCTCCTGGGAAAGCAACAAGGATGAGGTGTCACCGGTATAAGGGTAACAAACTCAGGAAGAATGAATATCTAAGACCGGTATAAGGGTGAGAGATATCAATCAACCAACATCTGAGAAAGACCAACGAAGGGTATAAAACTCAGGAAAATCTGACTCCACAGGGGACCAAGGTCATAATAGGGAGTAGAAAGGAGGGAACACCAGGGATACCGAAGTATATAATAGGTGACCGACCGAAACGTGAATTGGTATATATGCCAAGACACTCATCATCCGAAAGGAGGGCTTGAAAAAGCAATACGACTTACAGGATGGAACATTCGAATCCACAACGGGAAAACGAAACTTACTCAACTGGGGACACAAACCCAAAGAGTGCATGAGATACAATATCCATTACCGGCAGACCGTGGATAAGATACTCGCATGAGATATATTATCTATTACCGTCAGAACGTAGATAATAAACTCGCATGGTAAGAAACACCAGAGATACCGAAGTATATAATAGGTGATCTACCGAAAACGTGAATTAGTATATATGCCAAAACACACATCCGAAACACAAACAGGTTAAAGGATGAATATTCGATTCTACAAAGAATACGAATCTTACTCTACTGGGGAAAATCAACAAAGGACTCCAACCAAAGAGCGCATGAGACATATCATTCATTACCGGCAGACCGTGAATAATATACTCGAAAGGAAAAGACACCAGAGATACCGAAGTATATAATAGGTGACCAACCAAAAAGAGAGACAATCGTTACCAAGCATCCGGGTAAACGAAAGACAACTCAAAGGGATAACTTGCAAGCATCCGGCAATTATCCAACAACAAAGAAGAATATTCGACTCCGCGAAGGGAAATAACGAATCTTACTCGACCAGGGAAACACAAAAGGCTTCAACTGAAGAGTGCATGAGATATATTATCCATTACCGTCAGAACGTGGATAGTATACTCGCATGGAAGATTATCCACAACCGGTATAAGGGTTAATAAAGGATAAATCGTCCGAACAGAGAGGTATCGGGATACCAAACAGGCATATAATGATAACCAATCAAAGGGAGTAACAACATTACCGACAAAAGGGTAAATGAAAGACTCATTGGGGATAAATCGCAAGCATCCGGCAATTATCCGCAAAACTGGGGATACATTGATAAATAATCAACGATCCAGGGAACAAGTCACTAACAACCGGTGAAAAGACCCACTGGCGACTTCAAAAGGATAACATTGCAAGCATCCGGCAATGATCCAGAAGACTGCTGGGAATACAAGTGCTTACTCAAGAGCAACTAACCAAAGCAGGGAGGAATATCAACATCGAATATTGAATAAAGATAACCACAAAGAGATTAGGGTTTATATCTACCGAATACGGGGCAGAAGACCAAAATCTGGCTGAGAAAACAAGGGGTTTAACGATACCGACTAATGGGTAAGAAACCAAAGACTCAGCTGAGGATAAAATTGCTAGCAACCGGCAATTATCCGCATGTGTCATAAGATACAACTCCGCTGGAGAGACAAATCACAGCGACAAAGGATTTACAACTACCGAATACGGGGTAGAAGACCACAAACTCCACTGGGGATACAAATCACCACAGGGAACAAAACTCTGTTTGGGATAAAATCACGACAACAGAAAATCGACCATCAACCAGACCGAACCACAAAGGTTACCGCTGCTATGGGAAAAGAGATAGGGCTTACGACTACCGGTATGAGGGCAGTGGCCATACCTTGGTGGGAATAACCACAAATTAGGGTTTACATCTACCGAATACGGGGTAGAAAACCAACAACCCTGCGTGGGGATAGAATAAATCACGAATCCGCACGAGAGACCAAAAATAGGGTTTTATAACAGACCGCAGACTCTGTTGGAGAGTAGGGAATTAGGATTTACGACTACCGACTATCAGGTAGAAAACCAACAACTCTGGCTGGGGACTAAAAGGTATATAACCACAAGTTCCGCCAAGAAAGCCAGAAAAATAGGACTTACAACTACCGGTATAAGGGTAGAGGCCAAAATCGACTCTTGCGGAGGAATGAAAGGTATATAACCACAAATTCCGCCAAGAGGACAAGGAACAATAAGACTTACAACTACCGGTATAAGGGTAGAGGCCCGAAACTCCGCTGGGGATAAAAATCACCACAGGGAAGCACAATGAACAGACGACAAATGTCAATTCGGGAATATTCCGAAAAGACAGACTGAATCAAGACACGTCCTAATGAGGATATAACTCAACTAGGAACCTCCATCCCAGTATATGTATTGGGAGGAAACGGAAGAAACCGTCATCCACGAGGAAATATCTCAGTGGGGAACCGCAGAAGGAAAGACAGACACTTTCTGCTTACGGGGCTGACTCTATATGGAGAGATTTAACACCCGACATCTGCTTAGGGAGATCTATAAAGATCGATATCACCATAGCAGGGAACAACAAACAAAGGATATATGGCAAAAATGCAACATGAATATCTGTATGTTTATGATTTATGCATGAATATGCGTGATTTATGTTTGATGAATGCTGACAAAACAGACATTTCTAACACAACAGGTTCAGGAACAAACGTCCGGTATCATACTTCCAGGGGAAAACCAACTGGAAAGCCAATTCTGCTGGAGATCTCCATGCTATAAAGCAAAGATCTGCGAGTACTGCTGGGAAGCAGAAGCAAAAAGAATCAGAAATCTGGAGAAAACCAAATCTCTGAGTAATGGATCAGCGATCACCCCAACTGGGGCACAGAAAGTCACAACAGGCAAAGAGCCACAAAGACAAATCTGTTGGGGAACAAGAGAATCTCAAAGTCCTGCAGGGGATCTTAGCAAACACTGCTATGGAAACGGATCCAACATACCTCCATCGGGGAACAACCCACTGAGGGAGCAAAGGTCACCGGATAGAGTCTGGCTGCACAAGCAACTCTACTGGGGATATCATCAACTACTCTCTTGGGGAACAACCTACTGAGGAAGGAAAGCACCAAACAAGTAGATTTTGCAACAAACCACTCTACTCGGGGCGAACACACATCTGATGGATCACATCAGCAGATTCTGCAATAAAATCCGCTCTACGGAGGATCGGAGAGTAATCAGGAAATCAATACAATCTCTGGATGACGGAGCTATCAACCGACCGTACCGGGGATTGGAGGAGGTTCAACAGGCAATACTGCCACAACAACCGCTCTGCAGACAAATGCTGGAGAAAGATGGATGAAAATACTGGGATATCAACCCAATCAACCACGGAGTAGGAAAATAAATCCTGCTCTGCTGAGAATAACAACCCTTCTGATAGAGAGAAAGTAAACAACTCTACTGACGACTTTGCCGGGGAAAAGGTAAAGTACCGGGTATCAAACCACTGCCTTACCGAGTCTTCCAAAAGGAAAGCGACTGTGCTGAGAAAACAGATAAATCCGCTGGCAACTGCGCTGGGGAGAGTGACAACAACTCTGCTCGCGACTGCAATGGGGATATCAATAACTGTTCTACTCGCCAAGGAGACAAATAAAGTCTGGGGATAGCGATCCACTGGAGAAAGTGACGAGGCACCAAGGTGACAAACCATCAACCGCCGAATCTTCACAAGGAAAGCATCCATGCTGGGGAAAACTGCCGTTGGAGAAAACTGACTCTTCAACAACACTCTGTTTGGGGAACAACCCCACCAACAACTCGACTTGCAATTATGCTGGCAACTCACTTGGGGAGAAATACGGGATACGGGGATATCCACCCACTAACCACAAATAACCTGAACAACCGAACAACCAAGCCGGGGAGAGACTACTGCTGGAGAACAGACTGAGTCTTCAATACACAATTCTGCTTCGGGGAGTCAAAATCCACAGAAGCTCTGCTTAGGGGACAACCCCAACAACCAAATCTCTGCTTGGGGGACAACCCCAACAACCAAATCTGGAGAAAAAGGATACAAACCGAGCCAGGAGTATGAACAAATGTCTTACCTGTTGGAAATCATGCCACCCTTGGGAGAGCACTGAGAAATTCTTTGAGTATCTTTTTATCATTGTGAATGTTCACTTTGTTTGAAACAATAATCTTTGAAAAAATTTGTTTTTAAAACAATGATATTTTTATCAATTAAAACATGCAAAACATTTGTTGAATTGAAACAAATAAGAGTGCAAATAATTGGATAAAAGCTCAAATTTATTTGATGGAATGGTAGCCTGCAAATGGCAAGACTCCATAGATCTGTACAAATTTGAAATCAGTGATATGTATTGGAAGAGGGCTACATTGAACATAATGATCCTTTCTCTACCAATTTGAATCTCGATGTATTTGAAGCTTCAGTCGGCGACGAATTGAGAACCTTCTGACGAACAGACCGCTGATGAACAGAAAGCCTTGTCAGGATGCAGTTACTTGCCTGATCCCTAATTTTTGCCTAGATTGCCCCATGGTGAGGTACTCAATCTAGCGGGATGCAAATATGCTTTTTTATCAAGTCTCTAACTTTTGCCTGGATTACCCTTGCAGGTTCTCCACCGAGACGCTCATTTTGCCTAAGCCGCCCTTTCGGGTTTTCAACTTAGCGAGCTATTCTGTTTTTCATTTGCATATACTTTTTTTTTAGGCAAAGTATCTCTTAACTGCATCTGAATTCACAGGACGAGTGAAATCCTCCCCATCCATTGTTGTAAGCATCAAAGCTCCGCCTGAAAAGGCTCTCTTAACAACATATGGACCCTCGTAGTTTGGAGTCCACTTGCCCCTGGAATCGGGCGCGAAAGACAAAACTTTTTTGAGCACAAGGTCACCTTCTCTGAACACGCGAGGCTTGACCTTCTTATCGAATGCTTTCTTCATTCTCTGCTGATATAACTGACCATGACACATGGCAGTTAATCTCTTCTCTTCAATCAAATTCAGTTGGTCATAACGACTCTGAACCCATTCAGCATCAGTCAACTTAGGACTTGAGGGTATCAGGCTTCTTTTATTCTTTTTTTTTATTTGAAAAATTTTTCCTGATTTTTTCATTTTATTTTGATTTTTTCACCCTCTTTTTTTTTTTTTTTTTTTTTTTTTTTTTTTTTTTTTACATTACATTTGTAATGCCCTAGTTTGACTGTTTTGCTGATTCTCATTATACAGCTGAATGATCTGCTTTTCATCGCTCAAGTGGTCGGGTAACCTCATCAGGAATCTCCTTCAACATCATCTTCCTCTGCCTCGAATACAAGGAATTCAAATTTGGGAGATGGCGTTGGATCATTATGTTCAATGGGTTTAGAAATCCCTGCATAATGATTCTGGATAATGGAAAGCTTTTGTATTTAAACAAGCAAATCATTTATGCAGATGAAAAAGCTGTTTTCTTGTTTTTCAGGTTTTTTGTGATCACTGATTTCATGCAAAAGCAAAAAGTGAAAACAAATGGAAAAACAAATGTTTAACAATGCATTAATTGAATGAAAATATCATTGTTTTAAATGTTGCCAACAATGTCATCACTTCTCCTTTTGGCATGGGAGAAGGGTTTTTAAACAAAGTGAGCATATTACTCTGATCTATGGATAACTGTTGGAACATCCACAGCGACCCAATCGTGGCAGACACCACCAGGAATAACAAAGTTGCTCATATCCTCTGCATCTTCTTCAATGATAGCAGCAGCTTCCTCAGGTTGGTCATCATGGATGAATCCTCCACTTGTGAACAAACCATGCTCATTGAATGCCCCAGAACAGTAGCCAATGCCAGCCCGGGATCGGTTAACTAGGAATAAATCCATCAACAGGAATAAATCCATCAACAACACTAAGGCTGGCAAAATCTCCTTGAGTTCACAATTCTCTTGTTCAAGATAATCCATCGATCTGGCAGAGTTGGCTCTGGTATAGTACCGGCGAAGTGCGTCTCCAAAATAAATGAAGATCGCAGGGTCAGACCACAGGACGGGAGACCGGAACAAAACACCCGCTTATGCACATGATGCATGAAGTGTTTATGCATATGCTTGTTTTTTATTTCAAAGGAACTCGAGGGTTCTATTTGCAAACTTTGAAATTTTAACATTTTGATCATATATGAGAATATCTCATCAGATATATCAGGTGAAAAAATTTTCCCGGTTTTTTCATGTTTGAAAATTTTTGCAAATAAACTCCTTTGAGTTCCTTGAAAATTTTCTTTTTATCTGATGATATGGATGCGGATGAATGCATGAATGTATGAATGCAACAATCACACTCAAGGATCAAGCAAAGCACACCAAACAAAGGTCATGGGAAAGCTCATTGTATCCCTAATATCAATCATCCATTTTGGTGGATTTAGGTTTTCACCTTATCGACACCCAAGTTCCATTGATATTAACGGTATATGAACCGGCTCAAACATCCTTAATATCAACCAGCCGCTTTGGTGGATTTTAGGTTTTACACCTGATCCGGGATCCATTGATATTAACGATGTTTGAACGACTCAACCACGAATCACGGGTTTGCTGAGAGTCACGAGCATGGGGTCTCGGTTAAGAACCACCCAAAGGGAGTGTACTAGGGTTTAAACCTGCCAGACATGTTCTACCAGAGGTTCCCATAATCATCGTC
Organism: Lathyrus oleraceus; assembly: GCF_024323335.1. Lineage (NCBI taxonomy): Eukaryota > Viridiplantae > Streptophyta > Magnoliopsida > Fabales > Fabaceae > Lathyrus > Lathyrus oleraceus. The sequence goes on from NC_066579.1 coordinate 394,051,829, forward strand.
CCATCTCTCGAATATTATCGGAGGAACGAATACTCGTATTCCAAGAATATTCTCAAGAGAGACTCTTATGAGTGTAGTATCGCGTGACAATCGCATCAGAACTTACATCTGAACGACCTCCGCACTACGTCCTAAAAATAGGCCAAGATGGGTTTGGTAATCTAAGGTCCTTGGCTTCTAAGGCACATGATTGAAAGAATAATGCCTAACCACAAATAACTTGTGTGACATTATTAATCCAACATGACCTCCACCAAGTGAATGGACTCGCAAGTCAACTGGCTAAGGACTACTCCACACCAGTCAACAAGACTATGCCATTCTCCTATCCTAGAGTGCACTCGAGTTCGGGTATAGAACTCATCTCACAGAGATCACCAAAGCAAACAGCATTTGTATATCAAGCAATTCAAACATTACAATCAATACAGTTATCCCAAATTGTACAAAAATATGTCAAATAACAAATAATAATATATCACACAACAATGGTGAAAAGTAGGCAATACCACCAAGGACATGTATCCCCAGCAGAGTCGCCACTTTTCTGTAGCGGTGTATTCGTTACTATATGATCTATCAATTAAATCATAAGCAATGTATACAATGAACATAGAGTCGCCACCGCACTTTTATTTATCCTAAGGACTGGTTAAAAAGCGAACAAAAACCTAAGAAGTTTTACACGTAGAAAACTAATGAAAAAGATCAGAGATCGGGGTAAGGGGTAAATTACGCAATGGGAAGGTGTTAGGCACCCAATGCGTCCTAGGTACTCCTAGGGAGCCCTTTTCACACTTTGTTGTTTGAAAATTATTATTTGTCCTGACATAAGTGATGTGCAAACATGATTGGGAGGATGGGAAAAGAATATACAAGTTAGTTGTTTTTGTGTTTGGATGGATAACCATTGCCTACGTACCCTTACAGGATCAAAACCTCGTAGTTCGGCTAAAAGATTTCCAAAAGTTAGTGGATTCAATTTTAAAACAAAAGCTCAAAGGTCTTACGTTACCCACGGGAGAAAACTCAACCTTAAGAAACAACAAGTCCACCATGTGAGAAAAGCTTCCACTTGCCAGAGAGGGGTTAACCCTATAATAGGCAAGGAAGACTTACAATTCATCTACTAAGGACAAATAGGTGAGATTAATATCAACCAACTAGGGTAAATCAAACCTATAGCTAATGTATGAAAACTTAACAAGCATGGACAAAGCCACAAAATCACTTGAATGGGTGAAGTTATTTGGATTATTTACAAAAAGTCAAAGTATGATTAAAGTCAATTCAAAATGAAGTATTTACAAAAAAATGAAGTTTGGAAAAATCATGGACTTAAGGTCCAAGTTTCTAATTTGGAAAGAAGGTGAGAATGTTTGCACAACACTTATTTCAGAGTTTTAAAACATGTGTGAAAAGGTAGGACACAATGGGATGAATGGAACGGTGGGTATGTAAAACTTCTTAGGAGGGTCCGCCTCTTGAAGTCATATAGAAGATGACTCAAGTGCGTCCTTGGGAATAGGCTACAGATGAGCAATAATATGGCCATAATGACAGATGAAAGTAAATAAAAGCGGATACTGGAGGCCACTCAATGGTCTTATACCTGTCTCCTAAAACAAGTAAGGATATCAGAAGCCACTCTATGGACTTACACTAATCTCCATTATAATAAAACAACAAAACAAAACAGGGAAGTCAACTGCCAATCTATCTGGACTCATGTTGACCTCCACAGTATGATCCTAGGACTACAAATGCCACATCACAGGGACTTACAATGAATCCTCACATACATAAGTAAATGCACTAGGCAATGGGTATGAGTGACCAATGAGGTCTTACACTCTACCCCTTCCATGTCATGGGAACAGATGCCACCTTACAGGGACTTATAACTGGTTCCTCAATGGGTAAGCAAACAATGTCACAGGGACAAATGACATAAACATGCACTAATGGCAATCAAAGGTAAAATGCACAATGGCAATCAAGTAATCATGTATGATGAATCAAATAATCAAACCATATAATCAAGGAGCACACGCTATAACCATTCATGAGGCTCAAGCAAAAGGGTTTGACTATGAAAGTCCACTGTAATAGGTAAGTGTCGCTCTTAACCTGGCCATTGAGGGGCTCAGGTGAAGCAGATGAAAGGATATGAGGGGTGTGCCTCATTGCTTCTATCTCATGTCCGAGAGAGCATGTAAATATAAGAATGTGGGGGAGTTCAGAAAGATGGAACTCTTTCCCCGATATATAGACTCGATAGATCTTGGGTATGGATCTCAATGCTACAACCATGTAATGGGAGCAATGAGAAGACTCACTGAATAGTGGGAGATAGGCTATTTATCTCTACCTTCCACCAATTGCCTCAAATGAGGACTTTTCCTGCTTGGGACAAATATAAACATACACAATCAATGCCTCTTAAGGAGGACTTCAGACAATTTGCCCGGCCAAATAACGGGCCGGGTCTCCAGACTACATGAAGAAGAAGGTTTTATACCTCAATGCAAGTTGCTATTTAAGCAAAGCAAAGCAAGTTCTTAAGAGAACTGAGCGACTAAAGGGTACCTGGAAACAATCCAATAAAATCAGCATCCCATTCATAAACAGATAACAACATAAGAATCAATTAACAAAGTACAATTATACAATTAATGATGTGCATAGCACAAGGCTCACATGAACCAAACACCCTACAAAACAAATTGGTTAGTGTATAAGTCAAGTGAAACAAATCCAAAATGTGGAGCAAATCTCCTTAATCATTATCTTTAACCTGAAAAGGCACAATCACACTCAAAGGTAAGTACTATGACCACTAGGACTAGCCTAGGGTCAAAAAGATGGAAAAATCCTAAAACAGCAGCCAATTCATGATGAAAGTCAAATTATATCAAATACAAAGGGATCCCAATTGGTCCCATATCCTAACTATGTACACATTTTAAATTATACAACCTAGAAGGCAAAAGGTGCAATGTAGAGTCTCATACAAGCAACCAGCAAGATCACATTCAAATAAATGCCAAAAAGGATCCAAAAAATCCACAAAAATTCTATCCTAACCAGAAGTCATTCAACAAGTCACATATTAAATTTCAAGTCATTTGGCCTAATAGATCAATAGGAATTAATTAAACATGGTACAGCATGCAAAAACTACATCAAATGAAGTCAAAAATTATACACCAACTTCCATCTAATGGCAAACAGAAATTGTTACATTCAAAATTCATGGGACCAAAGCCAAAAGCTACCTTAACATGTTAAGAACTATGTCATCAATTTTCATGGTCATTAGATTAGTTATGAGGAAATGGCAACATAAATGCTAAAGGTTACACCAATGGAACTCTAACATGCTAGGCAGCAAGAAAAAATATGAATCAAATTGGAAATTGATTGTAAAAATCCACAAAAATTCACAGTGAGTCTCAACATGGTAAATAAGCTTCATGCAAAAATTCAAGGCCATTGGCCAGAGGGAAGCATGGTAAACAATTAGAGAAACTCAGCATATCACTTGATGTCACATTATTTCATACTCAAATTTACTAATTCGTATATAATAAACCATAGACTCAAAAATTATGAAATCTATGTCAAAAATTCCAGGGATGAGTTAGGAGTTATTATCTAAAATTTCAATTAATTTGGGTTAAGCATGTTGATTCTATAATTAAAATGGTAAATCATGTGGAAATAGCATACATTAAAGATATCTCTAGGTCAATTAATAATTTTTTTCAAGCACTATTTCTTTTTGATTTTTATAAAATAATAGAGAAAAAATGAAAACTAACAAAAAAAAGTCCTGCGTTTTTTAGATTATTTTTGAATATTATATGATTTTTAGAAGTTTTTAATATTTATTTCATAATTACATAGAATTTATAATGGATTTATTTAATTAACTATGACCATAGTGGCACAAGCGTACTTAACAATACTGAAGCCAAAACACTGCGTTTAGTTTAGCTGACGTGGCAACGCGTAATTGGTTCTGGCGAATCAAAACTGGAGAATTCCAGGTTCATCTTCTTCCTCGCGCAGCCGGTGTGTTCATCACCGGCGAATAACGGTTTCGAGCAAATGGTAACGGAAACGCATGAATAATGTACCGATCGGACCGGCTCTTGATCGCGAGCAAGGATATGGATGCGATTTCCTCTATAGATTAACATACAGCACGAATCGAAAGCAAGGAGGAAACGCATCGAAACTTAAATTGACGATAACTCGCTCAAATCGCAACGAAATTACAATCCAAAAGCTGTTATACAATCTACGAGCTACAATCTACAACATCCCTAACTCAATTTGACGAAAGGTGGTGGTCGAAATCCAACCTTTCTTGATGCACAGTGATGGATTCGGCGTGATTTCCAGCTCAAAAACGCGAAACAGATGCGTGATACAGCTGCAGGAGGTGCGTGGAACGTTCGATTTGGCTCGACAGTGCTCGGATCCTCAAGAATTGCTGACTGTTATGGAGGAAGAAGGTTCTTGCCACAGCTCGATTTGATCACCAATTGGCGTGGTTCTTCGTCAACAGAAGTTCATCAACACCTGCAAAATGGTAATCAACAGAAATTTTCCACCAAAGTTCACAAGATCTTCATCAATTTGAGCAAGAATGTGATGAAGCTTTTCGTGAGAAATGAGAGAGAGAAGAGAAATTTCTGTTATTTTCTGTTAAGCTGAAGAGTGATTGTGGAAAAAAAGTGATTTTCTGCATTTCTGTTAAAGATTAACTATATATATCAATTCTTAATCCAACAATTAACCACACTTAGTGAAAAATATGATTAGTGCAAAATGGGAGGTTTAGTGCAAATGAGCTTATGATGCATTTTTGGATTCTTTCTCTTCAATGCTTAGAAGCAAGTTCAGCAGAAAATTAACACTTGAAACCAGTCCAAAATATCATTTGGGAGCTGTTGGTATAATCCTTATTTGCAAATTCCCAATATTTTCAAATGTGGACCATTTTGCCCCTCTCCTTAAATTGATTCACTTCAAAAATGGCATTTTGCATGGAGCCTTTTCCCAAAAATCCAATTATGCAACTTTGAAGTACACATTAAATGGAGTTTGTGCATATAAAGAACTTGCAATTTGGATAAACCATGTGGTAGTTATGCCCTCCCGATTACGGGTCTTTTCTGAAATTCACTGAGCCATATCTTGCAAACCGCACATTGGATTTTTGAGTTCTTGGACTTTTTGGAAAGGTGAGCTCAAGATCTTCAACTTTCATGTTGGACAAATTTTGATTCGAAGCTTGTATCATGACTTTATTTTGAGAGGAAAAACTTCCCATTTTGGGCAGCTGAGATTACAGGTCCACTTGCCACTTTGGGAAACTGTCTGTCTGAGCTTAATTCCTTCAACTTTGGTCTTTGAAATGCCGAATGAAGTTTATATGGACATGAATGAGGTCTTTCTAACCAATTCCAATCATCAAATCACTGATTAAATCCACAGTTGACCACAGTTGACTTTCGTTGACTTTTGGTTGACTGGGCCAAGTTCTGATGAATTTCAAGCCTCTTTCACATGAGATCTTGATTCCAAATGATATCACAAGTTATATGAACTCTTTATGAATGATCATGGTGTCCAAATTCTTCAAGAATGGCCACCATCTATTGCTCAAGGCCTGATTTGACTGTATTGACTTAATTAGCTTCATCTGCAAGCAACGTGGTTAGATGACAATATTTTTGTACTTTTGGTCAGTAAACACATGAAAAGCAATGATATACAAATGCAATACATGCTTGGTGATCAAGAACCACACTCACAAGGTATCCCACCCACTAGGAGGGCAGCTAGGGTATGCAATGATCCTTGAGGCCGTGATATGCTATGATATGGGCCATGAGGGATCTTAGGGCCAAAATTGGGGTCTTACACATATATTAATTCAAACTAAATCAATGGACATTTACGCAAACAAAACAGAGGAAGTAAAACAAAAGCATTTCTTTGGAAGTAAAATTGTATCGATTTTGAAAGAGGGCCTATAAACAGGCAATTCGTGTACAGGGAGACAGAAATCCTAGTAAGAGGAAATTGTCAAGGAAACAAAGAGAAAACTATGCAGAAAAAGTCCCATCGATTTTAATTCCACTACTGTCATTATGTCTTCAAGCCTCTCATCTCCTGCTGTCGGATAGAAATGATTGGCTTGTTCAGTCCCTTGAACTTGGGTGAAGCTGACCGAGAACGGGACATAGTCATACGCTTTAATCCCTAATTTTTGCCTGGACCGCCTTTTCAGGTTTTCAGTCCACCAGGATACCCTTTTTTTGCCCAAGCCGCCTTTTCAGGTTTTCGACATGCCGGGTGTACATGCGTAGTATTTTTTTAACTATGTTCGTGTTCACGGGATGCGGGGACTCTTTGTCATCCATTGTAGCAAGCATCATGGCTCCACCAAAGAATACCTTCTTAACTACAAATGGCCCTTCGTATGTGGGAGTCCATTTGCCTCTAGAATCACCTTGTGGTAGAATGATACGCTTTATTACCAAGTCGCCACTTCGGAATTAGGATGTTTTATTTTGAACTGCGTGCAGAGTTCGGTAATCATCTTGTTGTTCAAATTAGCACCATTATCAGTGATAGCTCTTTCAGGAGACAGCAGGTTTCTCAAATGTGTATTTGATAAGATCCATCTTAGAAATCAATAAAGCGGTATGATTCAACATATACTGTCTTAGTCGGCGAGCAGCCCAAGCCAAAGCACAGCAAGCTTTCTCGAGCTGTGAGTATCTTGTTACACAGTCGGTACCTTTTGCTAAGGTAGTATATTGCATGCTCTTTTCGACCAGACTCGTCATGTTGCCCCAATACGCACCCCATTGAATTTTCTAACACGGTCAAATACATGATTAGAGGTCTTCCTTCAACTGGTGGCATCGGATTTATAGGTTCTTGGAGATACTTCTTGATTTTGTCAAAAGCTTCTTGACATTCATCATTCCATGTCATCTCTTGATTTTTCCAGCGAAAACCTCTACATAGTCACGTAACATCCGACGTAATCTTTCTTTGACACTGTTTTCCCAGCCTGCTCCTATTTTGACTTATTCCTTGTCTACTTCAGTACCCAGATTTACAATTTCAATTGATTCCTCATGCGGCTGTATGGTCTTTTCTTCTTTCAGTAACAGTCTGGCAAGTTCTCCAGGTACTTCACATTCTTCCTCACTTCCATCCTCGGCTTGGTAGATCGGATTTTCAAAGTCATAATGGACAGTAGTAGAATTATTATCAACAGGATCCAGAGTGGATATGGGTCTGCGAATTGTTACGTGAGTGTGTGCAAGAAAGCATAGCTTGTTTGAAAAATGACAAGAAAGATAAGGAGCGCAATATTTGAATGCAAAAAGTCCATTGATTTATTGAATATGAATATGCTTATGAAAATGACAAACATTTAACCAAATTTGATACATTAGATAAGCAATAACGATTACTCCTGACTAAAGGAAATCGGGATAGTGTCTTCAGCCTTCCAATTATTGAGTCCGTCACCAATTGTTAGGAAAATCCAACTATCCAAGTCACAATCGTTATCAGCATCTTCCATAGCATTACACAGTCTCGTCATGGTTAGGTAGAGGTGCAATGATGTCATTAGGAGTCTCCGGAGGATCAGAGGTAGCCGCCTGTATCTTTCCACTTCGAATGTCGCTTTCAACATGTTCACCTGTTAATATAAGTTCGGTGAAACCCGACGAGGAACTCCTCAATAGATGGCTGTAGAATGGGCCAGTCAGTGTGCTCATGAACATGTCCACTAATTCTCGGTCAGTCATAGGGGGTTTGACTCTGCCAGCCAAATCTCTCCATTTCTGAGCATATTCTTTGAAGCTTTCTTTAGATCCCATAGTCATATTCTGCAACTGTAGCCGAGTAGGTGCCAACTCAGAATTATACTGGTAGTGCTTGTAGAAAGCTGTCGCTAAATCAGTCTAGGTGCGGATGTCAGAGCTCTCGAGCTGATAGTACCATTCTAACTGTGTGCCAGACAGACTCTCTTGGAAGAAATGGATCTATAGCTTCCTATCAGCGGTATACGGATGAATCTTTCTCACATAAGCTCTCAGATGCATCTGAGGACAAGATGCACCATCATACTTAGTGAAAGTGGAGATCTTGAATTTTCGAGGAATGATCACATCAGAGACTAGACCCAAGCTTTCGAAATCCAGACCGGGCGCCTTCTGACCCTCCATAGCTAGCATACGTTCTTCCAGCAATTTGTACTTATCATCTTTTGGAGAGTACTGTTCATTCTCATAATCTTCATCGTCGTCCTCCTGGCTGAAAGGATCAGCATTCTCATCTTCGGAATCTATCCCCTCTTCTTGATCTTTCGGAAGTCTAATCTTGACTCCTGCAGCCTGTCCTTTAAGCTTTCTTCCCGGGTTAATGTAACTCACAGGTTTCTTTTCTTTCTTCTCGAGCAATAGAGCCTTTAGTTCCTCCTGCCCCTTGGATAAGTTCAAGATCATCTCCTGGAGTTGAGCATTCTGAGCCTGGAGATCCTTGACAATTTGTTCGAGGGCCATTTTTCTATTTGCAATAGGAAGATCGTGAGAACATTGATCCCTTTAGAGTACCTGTTATGCAATGTTATGTTATGCTATGCAATGTATGAAATGTTTTCAATGTTTAGAGTCCTTGAAATGGTTAGTACAATGCCATGACGTTATGATGTTATGATGTCATGATGTTATGATGTTATGTAAGTAACAAGCACAAGCAAGTCACACAACAATCACCCCTAAGTTTTAAGGCTTGCATGAGTTCCATAGGTAAGTACCCTCCCCACTGAAGTTTGGTTGGTTCAACCTGTCCTAGAATAGTAACCGGGTTCTAGAAGGATCTCCAATTATTGACCTTCCTTTAAGTCCACTTCAGTGCAACACCAAGTGGTTGACCGAAGCTTCCCTAAAGTCTAGTCTCAAAGAGTGTAGTATCGAGTCTCAACCAACCCCAGTCGGAACCGAAGTCGGTTATCTCACTACTTTCTAATGGCTAGGATGAGTCAATTAGGGTTCTAAAGATCTGGTTAATGCTTTGATGACACCACGCGGAAGCCAAATTTTTCCTCAAGTAAACATGAGGAACATCAGGACATCCAAAGTGTCACATTAACCGTAGCCATCATTTTAACCATTCCAGTATACGCCGGATAGTCGCGATGATCTATTGCTACTTACCTAAGGTACACTAGATCCGGGTGTAGGATCTTTCACTCAAGCATAGAATACCCAAGCAATCCCTTAAAAGTAAATCAGACAATTTGAATAAGTGATCTTGTTTTTTAAGGTGACCTCTCTTCTATCCCCAGCAGAGTCGCCAGTTCTGTCATACGGTGAACTGACTTTAATGTGTTTTTGCTTTGGAAAGCAAATGTCGCGGTTAGCAAGAGTCGCCACCGACTTTTCTTTCATCCAATAAGGAAAGGCGGAAAAGAACAGGAAAGACCTTAATTTAGATTTTGGGTTCGGGTGGTACATTATACAAAGGGAAGGTGTTAGCACCCTTTGTATCCATGGTTATCCATGGGCTCTTAATTGCTTGATCACTTATGTTTTTCTTGTCTGAAAAAGTGTGTGAGAGCTGTTTAGAAAATGTTTTGAAAAGAGAGTTTAACTTTGTAATGATTCTTGTACGAATGTATACAAATTATTTATCTCGTTTAATTTTGAAAGTTGTTTAGAAAAATATAACTTGACAATGATTCTAGTACGAATGTATGCCAAGTGGTGATTTTCTAATGGAGGTTTTGAAAAGTGTGAGGTGTGAAAAGTAGTTTAAGTTGTGAGCAAGCATTTAGGAGTTATACCTACCCAAGGTCTTTATGGGCATTTCCTATCCTTATGAGGGTAAAACTGTCCTTACTATTGAGAAGTAAGTAGTTTTATCCTTTGGATGTAAAGGGGTCATCGTAGGGTCATCGATTGGTCATTGAAGGCAACATTTGTAAGGATACCTTAGCATTCGAAGGGACGATCATCATTTAACCGTAGGCTATACCGAAGGGTCATCGAGGGACAAAGGCAACATTCGAGGGACTATGATGATTTAACCGAAGGGTCTTTGCTAAGTGCATCCCCACATTCGCGGGACATGACCATAATACCGTAATATCGTAGGGTAACAAAGAGAGGTCCAAGATCGCATATTTAAAGGCAAAGTTTTACAATTAATTAGATAGCCGTAATCGATTAAGTAATTAGGTCCACATTAAAATCGATGAAATCAATACATTAAAATCAGCTAGGTAACTTAGGGTGGATCTCCACATTAAAATTAATACATTAAAATCAGTTAAGTGATGTAAGGTGAATCTCCACAAGGGTATCCCACAAATAAAGTGGAATACCTACCAAGCTATCTTTTCCGGGGATATGTGAACCTTTACAAAACTCAGCAAACATGTCAGAATACCAAATCAGGGTGCAATCGAGGATTACACCGCAAAAAGAAACACAGCAATAAGAATGTCAGGCAAAATAATGCATGATTGACAGAGAACAGATCAGATAAGCATAGAACAGAACAATCAAAATATTAGTGACTGTCACGTTCGCCTCTGCCTCGCCTAGCGAAGGCCTAGCGAATACTCGCTACATGCTCGCTTAGCGATGTGCTAGCGAGCGGCTGCGGGTTTGGAATTTCAGAACAGTACGATCTCAGCATGCTGCACGCCCTATGGCATTCAATTACAGAAGTAACATGGTCAAACATTCAGGATATTCAGGCATACTTAAACTCACATGCAAACTCTAATTACATATTCAGAAATTCAATCATGATGCATTATGTATTTAGAGATTATAGATTGGAAGCATAAAACAGTAGTGATGCGCAAACCTGTTCGCGATTGAATTGCAACGTTGAATTGGCAGATCACCTTTGGTATCGGATTGAGTTGGGCGGAGGTAAACTTTGTGCCGATGAATTGCCTTCAGGGTTTCCTTTAGGGTTGCTCTGAATTCTCTCGGTTAGCCTCCAAGGTTTGATTGCTAGGGTTCCGGTTCATCCTCCTCCCCCTCTTTCTGACTGAAATGCTGGTATTTATAATGGTTTGTTGTGACCTAATGGGCTCAGAATGAAGCCCAGAATTTTCTGGTATTCGCAAGCTTCGCTAGGCGAGTATTGTAGCGAAGGGTTCGCTAGACGAAGGTTTTGCTCGCCTAGCGAGCAGGCCAGTTTGGGCCATTTTCTGGATTTGGCCACCTGTGAGCTGGGTCTTTGTTCCTTTGGGATCAGTGCCTTGAAAAATAAGTTGGAGTGTCCTGGAAAAGTGCTTGATAATATTAACGGGAAAATTTTGGGGTATGACACTAGGGACAACTGAGGTCAACATTTCATTATCAGAGAACTCTTCCAAATTTACTGTGTCAGCATTAGGGTTGTCACTAACATCTTGAGTGACACAGACCTTCTCACCTCTCACATTGTCTGAGGGTTTTTCAATTTTTGACCCCTCATGAGCATCAGGTTGCTCAGCATTGTCAGAGACATTCTTTCTTAACACGACTGGGTTTTCTTGACATGTAACATTATCAGGTATGATAGTGTTCAAGGGAACAAAAACCCCAGGAACATTCTGATTACCAGATAGTATCTTAGTGACCATAGTTGCAATGGCGTTATGCACATACCTCGAGCCTTCCCTGGTTTGTTCATCAAGAGCGATTGCTGAGGAGACTCCGGAGACCGTTTCTTTAGGTCTTCTTGCATGGAACGAAGTTGCAGTTTCAACAACAGGATCCCCCCGGTTAGGGTTGCAAGACTCAGTGCTGGGGGAATCGGACATGGTCGTGTAGGAGGTTGAGTCGGATTGGTGCGACATGATGAGTATCTCGGAGGAGAGTTGAACAGTTTCTTTGGAAGAAGGTTTGCAAGACTGAAAGTTGAAGCGATGGAATAGGAAACGCTTGTTGCACGAGTAGTGTCTATTATTTGTTGACCACTCAGAGTGCACTATTAATTGTTTAATAAGTTGACTTACTAAACAGTAACTAACTAACATCATTAGTTGCTATAATTTCTCAGAATCGCACATTCCCTCTTTGCCCTTGACTTTGTCAAACTGAGTAGCATCCAATGTCATGACATTCTGAGTGACATTGTACTTAGTCTGCATCAGGTTCATACATACCATTGATGAACACCAGCTACCAGAAGCTAGGTACTTAGCTTCTGCAGTGGACAATGATACACACATCTGTTTATCCCTTGCTACTGCACCATTTGTATGATGACCAATAGGTGACTCACAGCTTACAATAAGATATTTTCCACAGTTTGTTCTTTTATCCATAAGCAGATTTGGGATTCCTCTAATTTCTCCCTTGGATATGATCTTCTTCATTCCTTTTAAATGAAGTTGTCCAAGTCTTCCATGTCCCAGCTTCACTTCCTGCTCTCCCTTGGCTAAGGAGCACTTGGAGGAGTAGAGTGAGTCTTTAGCTTCCCATAGATAACAGTTATCTTTGGATCTGACTCCTCTCATCACTTCCTGATTACAGCCATTTAACACCATACATCCTCCCCTAGTGAATTGCACATTGAATCCTTGGTCACACAGCTGGCTTATGCTGATGAGATTAGCAGTTAGTCCTTTTACTAATATCACATTCCTCAGTTTTGGAGCTCCAGGACAATCCAGCTTACCAGCACCCTTGATTTCTCCTTTAGCTCCATCACCAAATGTCACATACCTGGTGGCATGGGGTTGTAGATCCATCAATAAGTTGCTCATCCCAGTCATATGTCTTGAGCAGCCACTATCAAAGTACCAGTCTTGTCTGGTAGATGCCCTTGGAGATGTGTGAGCTAGTTTAGCAACACATTGTTGATTCTCAAGGGGAAGCTTAAGCTTAGGTGCCTGCTGCTTAGGTCTGACTTGAAGTGTCTGATTAGCAGCCCATTTTTGTTTCTTAATGGGGGCATTATGCTTAGATGCCTTCTGCTTAGGTCTGACTTGAGTAGTCTGGTTAGGATAACCATGCAGCCTGTAGCAGAAGGGTTTTATGTGACCAAATCTACCACAGTGGTGACATCTCCATCTCTGGAATTTATTCTTCTGATGGTTACTCATCCTGGTTCCCTGATGTTGAGACATCGGTTGTGACTTCTGCTTGAGTTTCTGAACTTCAGCCTTTGATCTTTTGAGTTCAGTTGAGGACTTCTTAGCACAGCCTAAACCAGACATGGTTCCTGACTTCTGTCCCACCTTTAGAATCTCTTCCAAGGTGTCAGTTCCTTTAGTCAACATTCTGATGGATTTAGTCATTTGTTCTAGCTTAGATGTCAGCAAAGATATCTCTCCATTCAGACCATCTATGACTTTCAGCTGCTTCTGTTTCTCAGCTTCCAGCTCTTTGATGAGTTTCTTCTGTTTTTCTCCTTGGATACACACTTCTGCACTTTTAACACATAGTTCTTTATATGAAGCAGCAAGTTCATCCAAGGTAAGTTCACCTCCGCTTGAGTCATCATCTGAGGCACAGACACTGGTCAGAGCAGTGACATGTTTAGCAGATTCTCCTTCAGATTCACTCTCAGAGTCTCCTTCTGACCAGGTGACAGATAGCCCTTTCTTTTGCATCTTGAGAAAGGTAGGGCATTCAGCTTTAATATGACCATAACCTTCACATCCATGGCACTGGATTCCCTTGCCTTGAGTGACCTTTTCTTCATATTTTGATTTTCTACTGATGTCATATGAAGAGTTCTTGACATTAGGTCTACCCTGTTGATCAACCTTCTTTATGAACTTGTTGAACTGTCTTCCAAGCATGGCTATGGCTTCTGAAATGCTTTCATTTCCTTCAATGTTTCCTTCTTCTGAATTCTCTTCAGTATTTGATACACAAGCTATGCTTTTGTTCTTCTTTTCAGCATCCTCACAGAAGCCCATTTCAAAGGTTTGGAGAGAACCAATGAGCTCATCCACCTTCATATTGCAGATCTCCTGAGCCTCTTCTATAGCAGTGACCTTCATGGCAAATCTCTTAGGTAATGACCTGAGAATCTTTCTTACAAGTTTCTCTTCAGCCATTTTCTTGCCTAGGCCACCAGAGGTGTTGGCAATTTCAAGAATATTCATGTGAAAGTCATGAATAGTCTCATCCTCTTTCATCCTCAGATTTTCAAACTTGGTGGTCAGCATCTGAAGTTTAGACATCTTCACCTTGGAGGTACCTTCATGAGTTATCTTGAGGGTATCCCACACTTCCTTGGCCAGCTCACAGTGGTGCACCAGTCTGAAGATGTTCTTACTTATTCCATTAAACAATGCATTCAAGGCCTTAGAATTTCCAAGGGCTAATGCCTCCTGCTCCTTGTCCCACTCTTCTTCAGGAATTTGCATACTGACTCCATCTTCACCTGTCTTCGTTGGATGTTCCCATCCTTTGTTGACAGCTCTCCAAACTTTGCTATCTAGAGACCTTAAGAAGGCTATCATACGAGGCTTCCAGTCATCATAGTTAGAACCATCCAGCATGGGTGGTCTATTTGAGTGTCATACATCCTTGTCCATGGTACTAGAAAGTAACTTCCTTAGATCTCACCTAGAAATTAACAGGCAAGGTGCCTGCTCTAATGCCAATTAAAATTCTAGTTATCAGACTTTCGATGTCACACGGGTTGTTATGACATCCAATTCTGCGTAGACAAGAATTATGCAGAACTTAAAAGTAAGTGCAGTAAATAACACAAGTAATTGTTTACCCAGTTCGGTCCAACATGACCTACGTCTGGGGGCTACCAAGCCAGGGAGGAAATCCACTATTAGTAGTATTATTCAGACCTTAAACCAACTGTTTAACCCTATCACTTAATACCTACCCAATGCAATTTCAATCTTACACTAAGATTAGAGTTCCTACTCACTCCCCCTCAATCACCTCAGTGATTACAACCTTTAATTAAGAATAAAGACAATTGTGAAGTCACACTTCAAACAACTCTTGATTGTGCTTAACAGATTTAATCAAGATACACAGCACTCACGCTTAAAAGCTTAGAGTGACACAACACTTACAACTCAATGAACACCCTATACCAATGCAACCATCTCAGTGATAATAGCTTGGCTCACAAGATACACCTAATACAAGACACACAAAAATACAGCAGTGAAGTATGATGGACACACAAAATCTTCACGCCTAAAATCCCCGAGTTCTGAAAGAAGGATTGCCATCCTTTTATATTGCAGCACTTGGGCCTTGTACTTGTATTTCCTGAATTTAAGGTCAAGCGAGTTAACCTAAATTCCATAACTAGGTTACTAACAAATAGGTTATTTGTTAGGTTCATTTATTGTAGCTTAGTTGTTGGTTTCCTGGATTTTAGCTCAGCTGTTGACTTCCTGAAGAATAGCCTGAGAAAAATGCTGAAACAGAAAAACTAAACAACCTACAATTTAGCATATGCTGTATGGAGTGAATGTCACAACATTTAGTTTGACATCCAAAGCATAGACCATATGCTAAGTCTATTATCTTCCTGAAAACAGACTGTACAAATTTGTTGTACTGTACAGGACCAATCAGTCCATACTTCAGTAACAGCGTACATTCATAAATGTCAAAGCATCCAAGTTGACATTTGCACAATGAGCCTTACGTCAGGTCTGTTATCCTCTTGATAAGCAGACTGAGAAATATACTGAACTGTAGCAGACAACTAACCTGCCTATTATTCAGTATATGCTGTCAATGATGAATGTCATAACTTCCAGTTTGACATTCAGACAGTAGGCTTTGTGTCAGGTCTGTTATCCCCTTGATAAACAGATTGGAAACAAATACTGAGTTATTAAAGAACACCAGCTGTTCTATTCCTCAGTAACTGCTGACAGGGATGAATGTCATAACATATAGTTTGACATTCAGTAGATCCTGTATTAGCTAAACCTGCAACATACAACTCAAGTATGTCATGACATCAGTCAAGACATTAGAGTACAGTTAGATGTTCTAACATACAATGCAGTCAAACAGTCATCTCCACAGCATGTCATGACATCAGTCAAGACATTAGAATCCAGCTAGTGTTTTACCATACAATGCAGCCAATCAAACATCTACATTATCTTTTATCTCTTTGCATAATATGTAATGACTTGCCGAGCAAAAGTGTGTACAAGATGGTGCACCCATAAACCGCCATTCCAGTATATTAGGAATTCGTAAGTAACTCATGGTTAAATACATAATTTCACTATGATTTCCATTAATGTAACATAAAATTTTGTGGGGGCCTAGACACTTTGTTTATGGTATCTTGTATCGATGGGGGATGTTTATACCACTCCTAAAAGATTTATTAAATTAAGACTAAGCATAAGGAATGCCAAGCCAATAAATTTACACATCATAAGTCATCTAGATTCATAGAACCTAAACCACCTAAACACACCTGTAACACATTCCAATCCATTGAACTACACTCTATTTCAAAACATAAGAATTATAACTACAACATAAGTTAATTAAGCACTTCTACTCCACAACAGAAAGATAAGGTTGTCCAAGAAGCTACTGAGAAATTTTTGAACCGATGCCAGCGCTAAAGTATATAATATAGCATTAAGCAATATGGTTTTGGCCTTATGATGGTTTTGAAGTCTTTCTTCTATTGATCAGACATAACACTTCTTGCTAAAGTATTTCCTTCAGCATTTACTGGGTGAACATAGCCATCGACTATGAGATCCCATAGATCAACATCTTAACCAAGAAAGAAACTTTCTATTCTGGATTCCAGTAGTCAAATTTCTCACCATAAAAAATGGATGGTTTTGCACTGTAATGATCTCTATCATTATTATTAACAATGTTAACAATGTTATCAGCAACCATCATTTCTCACACAACTGGATCGATACTGAAGATGTGAAAACACAAGAAATAGGGGTTTGGGTTGGGTTTTACAAGCAAAAGCTTTTTCCAAAACAATAACATCACTAACAAGTTAATAACAAAGAGATAAAAACACAAGTATTTTTATCCAGGTTATCTTGAACTCAAATAAAATAAAATGGAAATTAAGAAAATCAGAAAAAGGAGAGGCGTCTGATCAAGCCTCATTAATTGACGTGGCTGATCAAACGCTCCACAAGTGCGTGCTTACCATGTATATGAGTCAAGCGTGTGGTACCATGCATTAAATGGAGTCAAACATAACAAGGGCCAGGATTAGATCGTGGGAAGCACATCCAATGGTCCAGATTTGATCTGGCAAAGAGACGGTGGCCAGCGCCACCGTCTTCTCCGGTGAGCTCCGGCGAGGGCAAAAAAACATAGAGGTTCAAATGCTCACCAAAATGGACGATCTAGGCATCAATCGAAAGAGGAAGTGATGTACATCACTCCTATACCACTCACTTCCACTCTAGATTCCTATTAAGAGAGAAATCTGAGATGGAAGCTTGATGGTGTTCATCATGAACTTGCTTGATTTTGAAAATTGAGCATACAGCAATGATGTCTCTATAGAGAGGACTTCAGACAACACAATATCAAGGCCAACAGATCAAAGAATAAGGAGTTTCGAAGAAAAAACCAGTTGATGAACACCTTCGAATTGTGAAGCTTTGAGTCACTTTCCTTGCTTCCTTTTGCCAAACAGAACTTAAATGGACTAGATGATGAAGGTTTAGGAACTTTAGATCTGAAGATTCAACCAAATTCAATTGAATTTCAGATCTGAAATTTTGAAGAAAGTATGAGCTTAGTTCCTTTGGTATGGGTGGGAATTGATTTCTGCAGAGCTTTAGGCGCCTTTAGGTTGGTTTAGAATGAATCTGAGCAGCTCTATTTATAGCACAAAGTGATGCAAGGCATGTAGAATTCGTGTGCATGAAGTGAGGGGGCCTCCATGCATGGGCCTGTACAGGCGCATGGGAGGCCCAAATGCAATGGCAAATGAGTGTTCAGATGTAAGCAAGATGAAATGGACGTGTACATGTGATTGAATTGGCTTGTGTAATGAGTTTCAACATGTTATGCATAAATGAGCCTAAAACTTCACCTCTTCGAAAATGCCAATTAGAAAATCCAAACATAAGCATATGGGTAATGGTTAGAAAGGTCTTGACATAAGGAACAAATGTTATGTTGGACAAAAACTCATTTGATGTGTGGAAATTTATGAAAACAGGCCATGAAGTTCATAGTGCAAAACATGTCTTTGAGAATTTTGTCAAATTGAAACAACTTCAATCCCTTCTGTTTTGATGATGCAAGCCTCAAATGGAAAAACCTCCAACATAAACGTTGTAGATCTTTTCAAGAAAATCAAAATGGACTTAAATTTTGCATCATTTGGATTTTTGATGAAGAAGTTATGGGCACTTGAAGTTGGACTTTTTTGCCTTTCAATGCATTTGGTCCAAAGTGACCTATAATGTTTTGCATTATCACATGTATTTCTTTTGAGATTTTGAAATTTTGTTCGACATAACATTTGAATTAGACATATTAAGATTTCCAATGCATTTGATCCCACCTCAAAATCATGAAAAATGAATGAGTTATGTTCTTGGGAAGTTGACCCAAATTAGGGTTTCTGTCAAAATGACCTATAATGTCTTGGAATGGGAGATGACCTTAAGAGCTTCAAATCAAATTTTGATGAACGTGAAAGTTGTTCATATTTTCCTTAAGAACATTTTTGCTTTTGGTATCATCTCCATTTGACCAACGCATAAAAAGTTAGGTCTCGGTGCATTTCAAAATAGTCAGATGAATTGACTGATCAACTTCTCAAGTCCACAACTCATATCTTGATGAATTGATGATTTAGGACACTCAAATAAGTTCAAATATGCATGAAATGATGAATTAAAGAACTTCCCTTGATTGTATTTGACCATGGGCTGAGGTTGCTTCATTAGCAAGGCACACTTGGTACACAGATGAATTAGGGCTCTTTGGGACACAAACTTCAAAACCTTTGATTTGCTTTGATCAAAATGATGAATTGAGATACTAGGGAGGAATATTTGGTGGATGAGAGCTTTGGGAACCATTACCATGCTTGCTTTCATCTTCTCTTGGCCATATCTTTGTACAAAGGATCACCTGGAAGCTTTTTGACCTTGTGATTGCTCAAGCTACAAACAAGAAATGTTAGTGACATATTTTTGTGCTTTTGGTTAGTAAACAAAATGAGAAAATCAATAATACAATTTAAGTATGCTTAGTGATCTCAAACCACTCACAAGAAGTCCCACACAAAGGCAAAGGGAACCAAGATGCTTATGATCCTTGAGGCTTTGCAAATGAAATGCTATGTTGCCATGAGGGATCTTAGGGCCAAAATTGGGGTCTTACAGATGCCCCTATTTAAGGTCATTCTAGCCGGAGAAGTGAAGGTTAAAATCTTCGTCTCGACGAGGTAGAATGGGCTTAAATAATAACAAAGAGACGAATTTTGGTCCCTAAGAGACCTCATGATGCAAATGTATGTATGAAAACGGTAACACTCTGTGGAGATATATGTCCACAAAGAAAGAAATCAGGAATAACCGAAAAATACCCTGGAGTAACACACTCACAAATGGGATAGAGACTCTAGGGACTTTACTGGGGAGCAAAGGGATAAAAATGCGTGAGCAGGTCACGACTTGAAACTTGCTGAGAGACACAAAGGAAATCCATGAAATAAATCAATGGAAGAACTCGAGCTGACTCAAAGATGCATGTATTGGGGAATATGCCAATACAACAAAAATTATCCGTAACGGATACTTCGGATAAAAATCCGGACTCAGGCTGGGAGAATCCACTAAGGGATCTCGCTGGGGAAACACCCAAACAAAATTCCTTTGGGGAAGCAACGGGATGAGGTATTCCCGGTTACTGGGTAATAAGCTCAAAGAGACATGTGATCCGAACACTGGTATAAGGGTGAGAGAACGACATGCTCGGGAAGAATGAATATCTAAGACCGGTATAAAGGTGAGAGATATCAATCATCCGAAATCATTTGAGGAAGACCTAGAAAGGTAACCTTCAGCTCAGGAAAATCTGACTCCGCAAGGGGACAAAAAGTCGCAATAGGGAGCAAGGAGGAAGGAACACCAGGGATACCGGTTACTGGGCATATAATAGGTGACCAACCAAAGCGTGAATTGGGGAATATTTCCAAGACACTCATCATCCAGAAAAGGGCTAAAAAGCAAAACTCGATTACAGGATGGACATTCGATTCCAATAAAAGGGATACGAATCTTACTCGACTGGGGAAGAACAAAAGGCTTCGACCAAAGAGTGCATGAGATATATTATCTATTACCGTCAGAACATAGATAATATACTCGCATGGAAGATTATCCACAACCGGTTACTGGGTTAATAAAGGATAAATCGACCGAAGAGAGAGGACATCGAGATACCGAGAACTAGGTACATAATGATGACCAATCCAGGGGAGAAACAATCATTATCAACAAAGGGTAAATGAGAGATGACTCGCTGGGGATAAATTGCTTTATCAGAGCAATTATCCAAGAGATATATCACCAGTTACTAGGGGATATGCTCAAGAAGGAAAGGGGTGAAGGAATATCAATACTGAATATTGGATAAAGATAACCGTCAAGGAGGGGATTACATCTACCGGATACTGGGTAGACAACCACGGAAAAGTAACCGTCATCGATTAGGATGAGTAAAACGGTTAACTCTGCAAGGGGATAAAAATAGGATTTACAACTACCGGTATAAGGGTAGAAGACCACAGACTCCACCGGGGAAAAGATGGATAATTACTGGCTACTGAGCAACTTATTCATCTATACCACAGGGGAGTGCAGGAAAAGTCACAAGAAGCCAATCTAGGACCAAACTAGAGAGGGACGCTGAATCAAGATTTGTCCCTATGAGGATATAACTCAATGGGGAATTCCATTCCAATATATGTGTTGGGAGGAAACAGAAACAACCATCTTCCACGAGGACATATCTCGGTGGGGAATATGGGAGAAAGGATAAACACTTTCTGCTTATGGGGCTGACTCTACATGGAGAGATCAAACACAGACATCTGCTTGGGGAAGCATATTACCCACTAGCAAGAGATAACAAACAAATATATATGGCAAAGAATGCAACATGAATATCTGAATGTTTGAAAATTATATGCACACATGCGTGGTTGATGAATGCTGACAAACAGACATTTCTTAACACAAACCGGTCCAACGAACAAGTACACGAACATCCGGTACTACATCTCAAGAGGGAGAACCAGGCCCAGTGGAAAATATCCAATCAGATGAGGGGTAAGAGGTACCAGGAAACAAAGATCTCTGCAGGGGAATGAGCATCATCCATTCCAACTGGGGGTAAAGTCATTGCAGAATTCTGACATAGAAGCAACTCTATCGGGAAAGTTATCAAAAGGGAGGATGGATCTCTGAAAGGGGACGGCCATAAACCAGAGGCTTCCAAAGATCACCAGATATTGTCCTACCAATGAGATCATATCTGCTGAGGAGGGAGAGATGAATAATCTTACCCAACACTCTGCTTGAGAGAAAGAACCACAAGAGGCTCCAGAGGAAGAGGACATGAACATGCCAGGCATATGAACAAACGCCTTACCCTGTCGAGAACCTTACCATCCTTGGGAGAGCACTGCAGGCATTCCCAGTATCCCTATGTGATTGTGAATGTTCACTTTGTTTAAAAATAAATTATGAAAAATTTGATTATTTCAAACAATGATATTTTTTTTTCAATTAAAACATGCAAAACATTTGTTGAATAGAAACAAATAAGAGTGCAAATAATTGGATAAGGGCTCAAATTTTTTTGATGGAATGGTAGTCTGCAAATGACAAGACTCCATAGATCTTTACGAATTTAAAATTGGTGATATATATTGTAAAAGGGCTACATTGAACATAATGACCATTTCTCCACCAATTCTGAATCCGATGTATTTGAAGCTTTGGTTGATGATGAATGAGTGAGAATCTCTGATGGATGACAGTTGTAGAACAAAGTCTTGTCAGGATGCAGTTACTTGCCAAATCCCTATTTTTTGCCTAGATTGCCCCAGGGTGAGGTACTCAATCTAGCGGGTTACATATATTCATATTTTTTATGTCTCTAATTTTTGCCTGGATCGCCCTTTCGGGTTTTCAATCCACCGAGACGCTCATTTTTGCCTAAGTCGCCCTTTCGGGTTTTCAACTTAGCGAGCTATTCTGTTTTTATTTTAGGTGAGGTATTTCTTGACTGCATTTGAATTCACAGGATGAGTGAATTCCTCCTCATCCATAGTTGTAAGTATCAATGCACCGCCTGAAAAGTTCTCTTAACAACATATGGACCTTCATAGTTTGGAGTCCACTTGACCCTGGAATCGGGCGCGAAAGATAAGACTTTCTTGAGCACAAGGTCACCTTCTCGGAACACACGAGGCTTGACCTTCTTATCAAAGGCTTTTCTCATTCTTTGCTGATATAACTGGCCATGGCACATGGCAATCAATCTCTTCTCTTCAATCAGATTCAACTGGTCATAACGACTCTGAACCCATTCAGCATCAGTCAACTCGGCTTCCATCAAGACTCTCATTGATAGGATCTCCACCTCTACTGGGAGCACAGCCTCCATACCGTAAACAAGAGAAAAAGGGGTTGCCCCTGTTGAAGTGCGGACAGATGTACGATATCCATGTAAAGCAAATGGCAACATCTCATGCCAATCTTTATACGTGACAACCATCTTCTGTATAATCTTCTTGATATTCTTATTAGCAACTTCAACAGCCCCATTTATCTTGGGTCTATAAGGAGAGGAATTATGATGTACAATCTTGAACTCACTACACAGCTCTTTCATCATCTTGTTGTTCAAGTTAGACCCATTATCGGTAATGATCTTATCTGGCACACCATAACGGCATATGAGTTGATTCTTGATAAACTTCACAACCATCTGCCTGGTCACATTTGCATAGGATGCCGCTTCCACCCACTTAGTGAAGTAATCAATTGCTACGAGAATAAATATGTGTCCATTGGACACTTTCGGCTCTATCATGCCAATCATGTCGATTCCCCACATGGAGAAGGGCCATGGTGACGAAATCACATTCAGAAGTGTCGGAGGAATATGAATCTTATCCGCATAAATTTGACACTTATGGCATTTCTTCACATATTTGCAACAGTCAGACTCCATTGTCAGCCAATAGTAGCCTGCTCTCAACATCTTTCTAGCCATGGCATGTCCATTGGAATGTGTACCAAATGAACCCTCATGGACCTCAGTCATTAACAGGTCTGCTTCGTGTCTATCCACGCATCTGAGCAGCACCATATCAAAATTTCTCTTGTAAAGCACATCACCATTGAGGTAGAAACTTCCCGACAACCTCCTCAAAGTCTTCCTATCTTTCACAGATGCCCCGGGCGGGTAAATCTGGTTCTGCAAGAAGCACTTGATGTCATAATACCATGGCTTATCATCTTTCACTTCTTCTACTGCAAATACATGAGCTGGTCTGTCCAAGCGTATCACAGTGATATTGGGGACTTCATTCCAAAGTCTGACCACAATCATCGAAGCAAGTGTAGCAAGAGCATCTGCCATCCGATTCTCATCTCGAGGAATATGATGGAAATCAACCTCAGTAAAGAACGTTGAAATCCTCCTCGCATAATCTCTATATGGAATGAGGCCAGGCTGATTCGTTTCCCATTCACCCTTAATCTGATTAACAACGAGGGTCGAATCACCATAAACATCAAGATGCTTGATCCTAAGATCAATGCACTCCTCCAATCCCATAATACAGGCTTCATACTCAGCCATATTATTCGTGCATTTGAAAGTTAACCTTGTTGTAAAAGGAAAATGTGTGCCCTGAGGAGTAATAATCACTGCCCCAATACCATTTCCATATTGATTTACAGCACCATCAAATACCATACTCCATCTGGAACCAGGTTCTGGGCCTTCATCGAGCGTAGGCTCATCGCAATCTTTCACTTTCAAATACAGAATCTCCTCATCAGGGAAGTCATACTGAACTGACTGATAATCCTCAATCGGCTGATGTGCCAAGTGATCAGCCAAGATACTACCTTTAACAGCCTTCTGAGCTCGATACTCAATATCATACTCAGATAACAACATCTGCCAACGGACAATCCTCCCAGTTAAAGCAGGCTTCTCGAAGATATACTTGATTGGATCCATCTTGGATATCAACCAAGTCGTATGATTCAACATATACTGGCGTAAGCGCTTAGCAGCCCAAGCCAAAGCACAGCATGTCTTCTCAAGCATTGAGTATCGAGACTCAAAATCAGTAAACTTCTTACTCAAGTAGTAGATGGCATACTCTTTCTTCCCTGATGCATCTTGTTGACCAAGACACAACCCATTGAGTATTCAAGAACTGTCAGATACATAATCAATGGTCTTCCTTCCACAGGCGGAGACAGGATCAGAGGCTCAGACAAATACTCTTTAATACTGTCAAAAGCTTTCTGGCAATCCTCGGTCCAATCATGGGACTGATATTTCCGGAGGAGCTTGAATATCGGTGCACACGTGGCAGTCATGTGGGATATGAATCTGGAAATGTAGTTCAAGCGGCCAAGAAAACCTCGAACTTGCTTTTCAGTTTTGGGCGCTGTCATCTCTTGTATTTCTTTGACCTTTGCAGGATCAACCTCAATACTTCTTTCGCTAACAACGAAACCCAATAACTTGCCGGAACGGACTCCAAATGTACACTTGTTGGGATTCAGTCGAAGCTTGTACTTCCTCAGACGCTGAAAGAGCTTCAACAGGTGCTTTACATGTTCAACTTCCGTTCTCGACTTAGCAATCATATCATCAACATATACCTCAATCTCCTTATGCATCATATCATGAAACAAGGTAGTCATAGCTCGTTGATACGTGGCTCCGGCGTTCTTCAAACCGAAGGGCATCACTCGATAACAGAATGTTCCCCAAGGTGTGATGAATGTTGTCTTCTCCATATCCTCGGGTGCCATTTTAATTTGATTATATCCGGAAAATCCGTCCATAAATGAGAAGACATTGAATTTAGCTGTATTATCTACCAACATATTAATATGTGGTAGAGGGAAATCATCTTTTGGGCTAGCCTTATTCAAGTCTCTATAATCCACACACATTCGGAGTTTTCCATCTTTCTTAGGCACGGGCACAATATTGGCCACCCATTGAGGATATGTAGAAGTCACCAGAAACCCCACATCAATTTGCTTCTGAACTTCTTCCTTGATCTTTACTGCCATGTCGGGATGAGTTCTTCTAAGCTTCTACTTCACAGGCACACACTCAGGCTTCAAAGGAAGGAAATGTTGCACGATATTTGTATCCAGACCAGGCATGTCTTCATATGACCAGGCAAAGACGTCAACATATTCTCGTAGCAACTCAATCAACCCCTTCTTAACAAATTCTTCCAGGATCCCCAATCTTCACTTCTCGCACATAATCTTCAGACCCCAAGTTGACTGTTTCCAGATTCTCAAGATGCGGCTGAATGATCTTTTCTTCATGCTCAAGTAGACGGGTAATCTCGTCAGGAATCTCTTCCACATCATCATCTTCTGCCTCAAATACAGGGAATTCAAAATTGGGAGATGGTGTTGGATCATTATGTTCAATGGGTTTGATTAACCTGCATAATGATTTTGGATATAAAGAGCTTTTAGAATTCAAACAAGGCAAATCATTATGCAGATGAAAAGATTGATTTTATTCTTATTTTTAGGGTTTTATGTGATCACCAATTTTATGCAAAAAGCGAAAAGGGAAAATAATTGGACAAACAAACATTTAACATGAATTTATTGAATGAAAGTATCATTGTATTTATGCGTCAACAATGTCATCACTTCTCCTGTTGGCATGGGAGAAGGGTTTTTAAACACGATGAACATTACTTTGACTTATGGATAACTGTTGGAATGTCCACAGCGACCCAATTATTGCAGATCCCTCCAGGGATAATGAAATTGCCAAAATCCTTTTCCTCTTCTTCCAAAATGGCAGCAGCCTCTTCATCTGGACCGATGTGGATGAATCATCCACTCTTGAACAAACCTTGCTTGTTGAAGACCCCAGAAGAATAGCATATGCCAGCCCGGGACTTGTTGTCTTCCAACTTGATCATCTGCCCCAATCCAGTAGTTGCACCATACTCAATGGCCAACTTTGCGTCTTTGTAGGAAGCAAATGAAGGAGTTCTCTTCTCAACAGGTTCAGCAATGGATAAAGCTTGGAAGGGAGTTCTAACTTCATCCTTGGCATCTATATAAGATAAGGAAGACAAATGGCTTACCAGGAGAGCCTTTTCTCCCCCTACCACCACCAGCTTCTTATTCTTTACAAATTTCAGTTTCTGGTGTAGGGTGGATATCACGGCGTCAGCCTCGTGAATCCATGGTCTGCCTAAGAGACAACTATACGATGGGTGAATGTCCATAACCTGGAAAGTAATCTGGAAATCACTTGGTCCGATTTTGACTGGGAGATCAACGTCACCAATCACAGTTTTGCGAGACCCATCGAAAGCCTTCACAACTACCCCACTCTGCCTCATGGGAGGCCCTTGATATGACAACTTCACGAGAGTGGTCTTCGGTAATACATTCAACGATGACCCAGTGTCCACCAACACATTGGACATGGGTCATCTTTGTAGCTCATAGATATATGTAATGCCAAGTTGTGGTCTCTTCCTTCCTCAGGGAGATCAGCATCACAAAAACTCAGGTTGTTACAAGCGGTGATGTTTGCAACAATACTATCAAACTATTCTAGCGTGACATCGTGATCTACGTACGCCACATCCAACACCTTTTGCAGAGCCTCTCAGTGTGGTTCTGAATTCAATAGCAACGATAACACAAATATTTTGGATGGCGTTTGTAGAAGCTGGTCTACAACGTTGTACTCGCTCCTTTTGATGAACCTTAGCATCTCATCACAATCTTCTCTCGTATTGCCACTCGGGCCAGCAGAAGTAGGAGTTTTCAACATAGAGGAGGGTTTAACAGCAAGTGCCGGATTCGGAGCGCTCACAGCATTCCCAATCGGGCGTTCAACAAAATCAGCATCAACACTTCCTCGAGCATCAACTTAAGGCTTCAACGGAGCTGAAAATACACGACCGCTACAGGTCAAACCACTAACATCAGCAATATTAACGGCGGATGAAGAGGGCAGGGACACCTCTTTCCCATTCTCCACTGCTACAACATTGTAGCGATAAGGAACCGCCTTCTCGGAGGAGTACGGTACAGGTCCGGCTGGCTTGATAGTCAGAGCTGGAGAAACCTTCTGCTTGCTGCCATCATACTTGATGACAACAGGCTCGGGTATCTGGAATACCGGAGAAATTACGTTGACTTCAACAACATCTTCGTCAACATTTTTGTTCTGAAGGATCTCAATGACTCATTCGTCCAACATCTCTTGAACATCCTTGCGCACCTGGCGACACCCTCTCTGATTAACAGAGCATACTCGACATCTATCATGGTCGTGTTCATAATGGCTATAATCACACAGCAAGCGATGCATCTCAACCAGCGATTGCCGGATATGACTGACATATTTAACTTTGTACTTGCCAGGGCAGCCCTGGACCATATTGACAGATTTCCCATGCTCGGGCAGTGGGTTCTTCTTCACATTCGGACCTACGTCCTCGAAAAACAAAATCCCGCTTCTTACAAGGTATTGCACCTTGGTCTTTAGAGGATAACAATTCTCCACGTCATGTCCGGGAGCACCGGAATGATACACACAATGAAGCTCAGGCTTGTACCACCACTGGGGGTTAGCAGGTACAACGGGAGGGTCTCGCGGAGTGATTAACTTTCTATCGATCAGAGATGGATAGAGTTCAGCATAAGTCATCGAAATTGGATCAAAGGTGACCCTCTTCCTCTCATAGCTGGTGCTGGCATTGTTGTTGTTATTTCGAGGCTGGTAGGCCTGCTGTTGTGGACGCTGTTGTTGTTGCTGATATTGCTGAGTTTGTGGTTGCTGATAATGCTGAGCTTGCCTGAAAACAGGTGCTATATGAGCCACTTGATGCTGATTATTGACTGGGAGAGCAATCTTCCTCTTCACAGAGGGTCTTCTCTTGATATGGGAAGACACATCATGTGCCTCTCCCTCCTTCTTCTTTGCAAAGCTTCCATATCTCTTTGCTGAAGAGCCTTCCTCTCGAGTCTAACGTCCTTCCCGGACCCCCTCTTCCAGTCTCATTCCCATATTCACCATCTCGGTGAAGTCTGAGGGAGCATTGGCTATCATCCTCTCGTAATAAAACGAGCTCAAGGTCTTCAAGAAGATCTTGGTCATCTCTTTCTCCTCTAGGGGTGGCACTATCTGAGCTGCCAATTCGCGCCACCTCTGGGCATATTCTTTGAAGGTCTCTTTCTCTTTCTGGGACATCGCCCTCAACTGGTCCCTATCAGGAGCCATATCCATATTATACTTATATTGCTTGACGAAGGCCTCGCCAAGATCGTTGAAAGAGCGGATGTTCGAACTCTCCAAACCCATGTACCACCGGAGCACGGCACCGGACAGACTGTCCTGGAAATAATGGATGAGCAATTGATCATTATCAGTTTGTGTCGACATCTTGCGAGCATACATCACAAGATGACTGAGAGGGCATGTGTTTCCCTTATACTTCTCAAAGTCAGGCACTTTGAATTTAATAGGGATCTTCACGTTGGGCACAAGGCACAACTCAGCAGCACTTTTACCAAAGAGGTTCTTCCCCCTCAAAATCTTCAGTTCCTTGCGAAGCTCGAGGAATTGATCTTTCATGTCATCCATCTTCTCATAAACGTCTGGGCCCTCAGATGGCTCAGAATGATAGATGGTATCTTCTACGCGAGGCAAAGTGTGCACAACTGGAGGTGGCACTGAAAGGACCGGGCTAGATGCCGGTAAAGAAGCAAGAGTTGGAGCAAAACCCTCTGGCACAAAGTTGGCGGGCATTCCCCACGGGAACCCGGCTGGCATAGATGGCGCAAAGTGGGCTGTTGCAGCAGCCACAATAGAAGTTACGATCTCAGAAATGACCATCCTTTGGGGAGGAGTTAAGGGTGTTGGAGAAGACTGGCTCTGAGCAGCCAAGAATGACTCCATCAGGGCAGTCAATCTGGCTACCTCCTCCTTCAGCTCGCGATTTTCTTGTTCCAAATGATCCATCAGTCTTGAAGAGTTGGCTCTGGTGTAGTACCGGTGAGTCAGCTTGTCTTCAAAATAAATGAAGAACACAGAGTTAGACCATAGGACAAGAAGCCAGGAGCAAAACCTGCTTATGCACATGATGCATGTAATGCTTGTGCATATGATTTGTTTTTTATTTCAGGGGAACTTTAGAGTTCTACTTGCAAATTTTGGGAAATATTACACTTTTATCACATATGAAATCGTCTTATCAATAATATCTGGAAAAAATATTTTTACACCAAAGAAGTACAACATTGGTAACCAAATACAATATAAGAGAAAAGGAAAATGATCATTCTATGGATCCCTAAAAACAATCATCTAAAGCTCGGGACACGGGAAGATAAGATGCACGAAGCCTCTTCACCTCCTCTTCATAGGTTGCCTCCATATCTGCCTTCTCCTTGGCGAGTCGATCATACTTCCTCTTCCAGAACCTAGAAGACTGAGGAAGTAGAGAAGTCCATGCATCATTAGGATCATCAATAACCTGATGCTCGAGAAACTCAATCAAAGCATCCTTCTCCTTAATCTGCTGAAGCAACTCTTCTCGTTCACGGATCCAAGCACGTGAACGGTCTTCGTCTCTCAACTCCTCTACTCCTTGGTCAGGGAGGGTTGACAGCCCAGCCACAACCACAGGTGTAAGTCTCGGATATTCGTACGGCATGAGGTACTCAGAAGCTCTTTTCCTGACCCAAGCAGTGTAAGGCTCCATAGCAACACAATTCTTAGGACCTAGCTTCTTTCTTCCTTTCCTATGAATCTTGCGCCAAGCGTGAACCATTCTGTCCTTCAAGCCTTGGGGATCTTAACCCTCCTGAAAGAACACACCCTCTAACAGAATGTTATTGGGTTTATCCTTTAGGGGGAACCCAAGTTGACGACGTGCCAAAACAAGGTTGTAGCTAATCCCACCACATGTACCAAGAAGAGGTACATTGGAGAATTCACCACAAGAGTCGATAATCTGCACACCATCGTATACACGGTTATACCAAGAGATTTCATCATTAGTGAGAGACATAAGTCTCGTGGACCACCGTAGACATCCCTTGTTCTCCTTGAAGGCGACCATCTGCGGTAAGTGAGAAATAAGCCACTTATACAACAGAGGCAAACAGCACACAATGGCACCACCACCCTTTGCATTCCTCATATGCAAAGAAAAATAAGTGTCACCCAACAGAGTCGGAACGGGATTAAGAGTAGAGAATATCCTAATAGCGTTCACATCCACAAACTTGTCGATGTTGGGGAATAACACTAACCCATAGATGAGAAGTACAAATATGGCCTCAAAGGCGTCCTCACTCATGGCCTTCCCATACACAGTAGCTTGAGCAATGAGGAACTCAGAAGGGAGACCTTGAATTCCACGTTTGGTAGTCATATGAGCACCAACCAGAGATTCATCTATATGCAACATATCAGCTATCTCTCGAGAAGTAGGAATACTCTCCAAGCCACTGAACGACAACTGGTCTAGAATAGGTATACCCACCAGGTAGGCATACTCTTCAAGCGTGGGCAAAAGCTGAAAATTCAGAAATGTGAAGCAACGGTACAAGGGATCATAAAACTGCACCAATACACTCATCAATCCTTCATCCACTTGAGTAGTCAGAAGAGGAAGAAGCTTCCCAAAACGAGCCTTGAAACCCAAGGGATCTAATACATAGGATGTCAAATTCCTTAGCTCTTTCAAATCGAGTTGTCTGAAGCTATGTTTCTTTGTATTCCTTCTTTGTCTTTCCATGTCTAAAAATTTGCAAATAGACCTCTTAAGTTCCTTGAAAATTTTCTTATTATTTTGATGACATGGATGCAAATGGGTGCATGAATGCATGAATGCAACAATCACACTCAAGGATCAAGCAAAGCACACCAAACAAAGGTCATGGGATGGATCATGGCATCCTTAATATCAATCATCCATTTTGGTGGATTATGGTTTACACCTTATCAACACCCAAGTTCCATTGATATTAAGGATACATGAACAGATCAACCACGAATCAAGGGTTTGATGCAAGTCACGAGCATGGAGTCTCGGTTTAGAACCACCCAAAGGGAGTGTACTAGGGTTTAACTTGCCAAACATGTTCTACAAGAGGTTCCCATAGTCATCGTCCCATCTTTCGGATATTATCGGATAAACGACTACTCATATTCCAAAAAATATTCTCAAGAGAGACTCTTATGAGTGTAGTATCGCGTAACAATCATATCGAATCTTACATTTGAACGACTTTCGCACTACAATCCTAAGAATAGGCCAAGATGGGCTTGGTAAACTAAGGTCCTTGGCTTCTAGGTCTATATTGGAAAGAGTAATGTCTATCCA
The DNA here is from genome assembly GCF_024323335.1 of Lathyrus oleraceus. Lineage (NCBI taxonomy): Eukaryota > Viridiplantae > Streptophyta > Magnoliopsida > Fabales > Fabaceae > Lathyrus > Lathyrus oleraceus. The sequence goes on from NC_066579.1 coordinate 394,083,515, forward strand.
CAACTACTTGTGTGACATTATTGATCCCATCATGACCTCCACCAAGTGAATAGACTTGCAAGCCAACTTATTAAGGAATAACTCCACACAAGTCAACAAGACTATGCCATTCTCATATCCTAAGTGCACTCGAGTTCGGGTATAGAACTCATCTCACAAAGATCACTAAGCATACAAGGAATTAATATTCAAGCAATTCAATCATTACATACAATACAGTAATCCCAAATTGCACAAAAAATATGTCACAAGACAACATACAATACAATACAACCAATATGAAAAGTAGGCAAAACCCACTAGGCAAATGTCCCCAGCAGAGTCGCCACTTTTCTGTAGCGGGGTATTCGTTACCATTAGAGATATTGACTAAATCCAAGGTAAACCATACAAGTCGAGTCGCCACCACACTTCTATTTATCCAAAGGAATGGTTAGAAAGCGAACAAAAACCTAAAAGTTTTATCGAATCAAAAACTAGTAAAAATGTCAGAGATCTGGGTAAGGGGGTTGGTTATGTAATAGGAAGGTTTTAAGCACCCAAAACATCCTAGGTACTCCTAGGGAACCCTTTTCACATTGGTTGTAAGGTTGGTATTTGGTGAAAATTTGTTTGTGCAAACATGATTGAAGAGATGAGGAGAGAATGTACAAGTTTATTTATATTTTGTGTTTGGATGGATAAACCCATTGCCTACGTACCATCTTAAAAAATATTAGGATCAAAACCTCGTAGTTCGGGGTAAAAATCTCAAAAATGAGTTGGTGGATTGATTGGTCCAAAAGCCTTAAGGTCTTTTGTTATCCAAGGGAGAAAACTCAAATTAAAAAAACCACAAATCCACCATGTGAGGATAACTTCAACATGCTAGTGAGGGGTTAACCCTATAATAAGCATGGAAGACTCATTCTCCATCACTAAGGATGTAGATGAGTATTACATCAACCTCAAGGATAATTCAAACCTAACAGCTAAAGGTTATAAAAATTTGATTAAGAAAGTGGCCATTGAAACCACAAAAAGACATTTGAATGGGTTATATTTACCAATGAGAAGTATTTACAAAATATGGTCAAAGTGGATTTAAAGATTCAATTTAGAATAAGTACTATGAAAAGAAAGTTTGAAAATCAAAAGCATAAGGCTTAGGTTTCTAATGTTTGAAAACAAAGGTTAAATGTTTGCACAAAAGTTTTGGCTTGGGTTGGAGTGGAGAGAAGAAGAAGAATGGCTAAAGTCCTAAACATACAAGAGGTAAGGGATAAGAAACAAGACCACAAATGGAGTTCCTCTCTTGAGATCATATTGATGATCCAAGTAGCTCCCATCCTTTGGAATAAGCAATCACATAGGCATAAACTCAAGCAACCAACAATCAAATGAACTTCTTGGAAAGTTCCCAAATGTATCTTGGATATCTCTCTCTTAGAATCTCATGGCAATGGTTCCTCAATTTGAGCTCTCATAGGATTCCCTAGTACAAGAGCACACACATTAAAAGGTTCTATTAAACAAAAACAAGAATGAACAAGAAGGAGTTTAGAAGTTGGTCCTTTCATGGTCATCTTTCAACATTAAGCATTCTAAAGGCCCAATGCCTAGTTGCTCTTTGACTTTTATAGCACTCTAAAGGCCCAATGCCTAGTTGCTCTTTGACTCCAAATTTGCATAGGGAAAGTCCTAAAGTCTAAGTCCATTTTGTCCAATTCTTTGTATTTGGTCCACAACAATCAAAACAAAACACAATCACAATAGTATATACACTATTATGTGCTCAAGTGAGCAAAAGGCAAATTGCATTAACATAAACATGTGCTCAAGTGAGCAAAGGAAAAAGCAAATGAATAATATGTACAAGAATAATAAATTGCATAAATGTAAAGTGCAAAAAGTAAATGTTAATGGTTAATGGTTAGTGTTAGTAGTTAGTGTGCCATAAGGCAAATTTAGCGCTATGTTAAGCAATCGTAATTGGACTTATGTAGAAGTCACAACTATCTGAGGTCGGTCAATAATAATGTAGGCAACAACACAAGTTAGAAGTCTTGATTAGTGAACCAAGTTCCAACAACTTGCCATGCCAAAAAGAAAAAAGAGAATTGATCTTGTATTGGTTTAAGTCTTTTGCATGATTTAGGAAGCAACCTATCCTTAATGCAAAGCCATTCATTTGATCAATTGATCAAGATGAATTAGATTTGAATCAAAGAAGATTAAGCCTCCCTAATCAATGCTAACTTATCAACCTTTAACTCATTGATCAAAAGAAAGAAGAAGAAGAAGGAGATGAATAATGGAAATGGAAATGAAAAGAATAAAGGACATTAAATGAAATAGAATGTACCAATCAACAAGTGTTGACCAATGACATTGAGGATCATGGTCGAACAATCAAAAGCAGAAGTGAGATGAAGATTGGAGGTCAAGACATGAACAAAATATTTTTGGCATTTTTAATATTAAAATTAATCTTGAATTAAAATATTAAAGAAAGATCAAACTTCAAAATCACTTCAAATAAACTTTTGAAAGTCCAAGTGATTTATCTCAAGTTCAACAAGGTCAAACAAAGTTTGACAAAAAATTTCAGCATTTTTAAAAGTCAGAAACTATTTTTAATCAATTAAAAATGAATAAAAATAACCTAATTGAACTAAAATCTCAAATAAATCTCAAATCAATTAAAAAATTGATGAGAATATTTTTCATAGATCCATCATCATTCAAATAGGTTGAGAAAATATTTTTGTATTTTTTGAATATCAAAAACTATTTAAAATGAATTAAAAATAACCAGAAAAGAGAAATTTCACAAAAAATATCAAATAATGAAATAAAAAATATTAAAAATCATTTTTAGAAACTAGAATTAAAAAGAGAAATAATGCAATTGGTCCCATATTTTTTGGATTTAAAATGAAAGAGTTATGAATTTTAGAAATAAAATGGAATTAAAGAAAATAAAATGGAAATTAAGAAAATCAGAAAAAGGAGAGGCGTCTGATCAAGCTTCATTAATTGACGTGGCTGATCAAACGCTCCACAAGTGCGTGCTTACCATGTACATGAGTCAAGCGCGTGGTACCATGCATTAAATGGAGTCAAACATAACAAGGGCCAGGATTAAATCGTGGGAAGCGCATCCAATGGTCCAGATTTGATCTGGCAAAGAGACGGTGACCAGCGCCACTGTCTTCTCCGGTGAGGGCAAAAAAACACAGAGGTTCAAATGCTCACCAAAATGGACGATCAAGGCATCAATCGAAAGAGGAAGTGATGTACATCACTCCTATACCACTCACTTCCACTCTAGATTCCTATTAAGAGAGAAATCAGAGATGGAAGCTTGATGGTGTTCATCATGAACTTGCTTGATTTTGAAAATTTAGCATACAACAATGATGCCTCTATAGAGAGGACTTCAGACAACACAATATCAAGGCCAACAGATCAAAGAATAAGGAGTTTCGAAGAAAAAACCAGTTGATGAACACCTTTGAATTGTGAAGCTTTGAGTCACTTTCCTTGCTTCCTTTTGCCAAACAAAACTTAAATGGACTAGATGATGAAGGTTTAGGAACTTTAGATCTGAAGATTCAACCAAATTCAATTGAATTTCAAATCTGAAATTTTGAAGAAAGTATGAGCTTAGTTCCTTTGGTATGGGTGGGAATTGATTTCTGCAGAGCTTTAGGCGCCTTTAGGTTGGTTTAGAATGAATCTGAGCAGCTCTATTTATAGCACAAAGTGATGCAAGGCATGTAGAATTCGTGTGCGTGAAGTGAGGGGGCCTCCATGCATGGGCTTGTACAGGCGCATGGGAGGCCCAAATGCAATGGCAAGTGAGTGTTCAGATGTAAGCAAGATGAAATGGAGGTGTACATGTGATTGAATTGGCTTGTGTAATGAGTTTCAACATGTTATGCATAAATGAGCCTAAAACTTCACCTCTTCGAAAATGCCAATTAGAAACTCCAAACATAAGCATATGGGTAATGGTTAGAAAGGTCTTGACATAAGGAACAAATGTTATGTTGGACAAAAACTCATTTGATGTGTGGAAATTTATGAAAGTAGGCCATGAAGTTCATAGTGCAAAACATGTCTTTGAGAATTTTGTCAAATTGAAACAACTCCAAGCCCTTATATTTTGATGATGCAAGCCTCAAATGGAAACACCTCCAACATAAACGTTGTAGATATTTTCAAGACAATCAAAATGGACTTAAATTTTGCATCATTTGGATTTTTGATGAAGAAGTTATGGGCACTTGAAGTTGGACTTTTTTGCCTTTCAATGCATTTGGTCCAAAGTGACCTATAATGTTTTGCATTATCACATGTATTTCTTTTGAGATATTGAAAATTTTTTCGACATAAAATTTGAATTAGACATCTTAATATTTCCAATGCATTTGATCCCACCTCAAAATCATGAAAAATGAATGAGTTATGTTCTTGGGAAGTTGACCCAAAATTAGGGTTTCAGTCAAAATGACCTATAATGTCTTGGAATGGGAGATGACCTTACAAGCTTCAAATCAAATTTTGATGAACATGAAAGTTGTTCATATTGTCCTTAAGAACATTTTTTCTTTTGGGATCATCTCCATTTGACTAACACATAAAACGTTAGGTCTCAGTGCATTTCAAAATAGTCAAATGAATTGACTGATCAACCTCTTATGTCCACAACTCATATCTTGATGAATTGATGATTGAGAACACTCAAATAAGTTCAAATATGCATGAAATGATGAATTAAAGAACTTCCCTTGATTGTATTTTACCATGGGCTGAGGTTGCTTCATTAGCAAGGCACACTTGGTACACAGATGAATTAGGGCTCTTTGGGACACAAGACATTCTGAAGAAATTTGAAATGGCTGAATGTAAACCTGATAAGACACCAATACATCCAACCTGCATTCTGGAGAAGGAAGAAACTATCCAGAAGGTTTGTCAGAAGCTTTATCGTGGTATGATAGGCTGTCTTCTCTATCTGACGGCTACACACCCTAATATTTTGTTTAGTGTATGTCTTTGTGCCAGATTCCAATCAGATCCCAGGGAATCTCATTTAATAGCTGTTAAAAGAATCCTCAGGTATCTGAAAGGAACCCCTAACCTTGGCCTGATGTATGAGAAAACATTAGAGTATAGACTCTCTGGTTATTGTGATGCAGATTATGCAGGGGACAGAATGGAACATAAAAGTACATCTGGGAACTGTCAGTTCTTGGGAAATAATCTTATATCATGGACCAGCAAAAGACAATCAACCATAGCCCAATCCAATACAGAAGCAGAATATATATCAGCGTCACTCTACACTACTCAGATGCTCTGGATGAAAAATCAACTTGAAGACCTTCTGATCTTTGAGTGTAACATTCCTATTTTCTGTGATAATACTGCTGCCATTTGTTTAAGTAAGAACCCTATATTGCATTCCAGAGCTAAGCACATAGAAATCAAACATCACTTCATTAGAGACTATGTTCAGAAAGGGATAATATCTTTAAAATTCATTGATACAGACCATCAGTGGACTGACATCTTTACTAAACCCCTCGCTGAAGACAGATTCTCTTTTATTTTGAAAAATCTGAACATTCAAATCTGTCCAGAATAATTGTGCTTCTCTGGAACATCAAAATAAGACTCTGAATTAAACATATGGTATCTGGATCTGACTCTGATGCTTCTACCAGTTAGGAGTCATCTAAATCATAAATCCTCAGGACCCAACCCTTTGGTATTCCTGAAGATCAGATAAATCAACATGTGGAGCACCATGCGTCTGACTTTGAATCATCTAGACAGTTGTCTAGCAGAAATCAAGAGACAAACTCTTGAAATCTCCTCGAGCAGTATGATGATTTGAGGATTAGACCTCCATCATGGGCTGTAATCATTTCTCCTCCAAACATGCAAACTTGGATAACGTGCTTCATTTAATTGTTTAACATCTAAACTACTTCTAAAGATGTCGTTTTGCATGCATCTATGTGGGTATAAATTAATTTCATACATCACAATCTCACACTTTACACTCACGCCCTACACAAACCCTCTTTCACTCAGTTCTTCATCATCTTCATCAAGGCTTCTGCATTTTCAACAGTTCTTCGTTAAAACATTCATCTTTAACATTGTTCTACATGGATGCTCAACAACAATCTATCTACAACTACTCACAACAGATGGATTCAACGGATCAAACACCCATTTCTACTCAACAATCAACTGCAACTACTGGTGATGTCTCAACCCCCATCTACAGGGAACCTCACATTCTAGACCATGAACCTCACATCCACCTAGCAACACCATTTGAGAAGCTTAAGGTACTGTGCGAATCGCTGGTGGATTTTGAAAATATGAAGAGAAATGGCGTAAACCTAACTGAAGAGTTAAGAATGCAAGGGTGGGAAACCTATTTTCAGAGACTCTACGGCCCTGTGTACACATATCCGGTGAAGGAATTCTGGCGTTTTGTAGACTCAGATGATCACTACATCGTCTCTCACGTTCTAGGAGTCAAAATAGTCATCACTGAGAAATCAATTGCCTCCCTTCTGAATATGGAAAAGACAAGAGGAAGACGAATCTACAACATCAACCCTAGGGAAAAATACTTGTCCTAGGAAATAAACCACAATATCTTTCAACAAAATGCTGAGGGAAAACACTCTAAGAACAAAGAACTCCATCAGAATCTCCGTGTCTGGATGAAGATCATCCTAGGCACCATTCATCATCGCCCTGCATCAAACTCTTCTGACTACATCAACACAGATCATAAATGCATTCTATACTGGATCCATAAGGGGCTGAAACTATGTCTGCCAGCACTGCTCTTCAAGTATCTCAGAGACTCTGTCAAAGATACCAGAAATAACATGAACACTAGAAATTACATTCCTCTGGGAAGACTTATCTCGGATGTTCTAATCGAGAGTGGCTTAGTGGATCACCTGATCCATCACAATCTAATGGAGGATGTCACTGTTGACACTAGGAGACCTCTGAATGCTCGGAATCTGAAGTGTATGGGGATAATTGAGCAAGTTAGAGCTAAACCAACTCTAGACACTTCCTGAGAAGCACTCAAGGATCAGAGGAAGATTCCCAATGGTCTCTATCTGTTCTCCAAGATTGACCTTCCAGAAGTGGTAACTTACTATCTACAAGATCTTGCAAACCAAGGGGTGGACATCTCTGAGTTCTCAGTGGACTGGCTACATGAGCATCCACCAAACTTCATGAAGAGGATGTGAGAGCCCTCTAAGAAGTCCAAGAAGGAGAATAAGGAAAAGCTGGGAGAAACTTCTGGGTCAAGACCTCCAGTCCCTCTGGCTGACTCTCCAAGTAAGTATATACCTTCTTCCCACTCTGTAAAACTTAAGCCTATTGCTTCTTCTCTTCCTCAAACCACTCCCATCTACACCTCATCTGAAACACTCCCTTCAACCACCAGAACCTCTAACCCACCATCCCTCAGATTTAACCTTGCAACCACCACACTACCCGTTTCTGAAGCAGAAATGCTGAACGAAACTACCTCACCATCATCATCCTCACCTTCATCCCCACCATACTATGTCCTTTCCTCTGACAACGAACCCTCTGACCCCCAATCCCATACTCTAGCTCAGCTTCAAGCTCGTGCTCTGGCCTCTCAACAGCCATCACAAACTGAACCTGAACCAGAAGTCACTTCTCCACCCCCTGAACAACCACAAACACCACCACCTGCACAACAACCTAATCCACCTCCTGAACAATCAATACCCTCACCATCTGAACCTCAACCAAATCCACAACCTGAACAAATAACATCATCTCCCTCTGCTATCCCCCCACCATAAACCTCTGATGTCGTCATCACTCCTATTCTAAATCCAGATGAAACCAACCAAACTCCACCATCCTCCCCAGCCTCTAACTCTGAACCAGAAACTGCCTTCCCCACCTTAGAAGAAGCAATAACTGTTTTTGTAGTGTCTTCAGTGGAGAAGATCAAGTCTCTGTATATCAACTTTGGCATCAGTGATGATCCCTCTGCAGTAAGGATCCACTAGAACAGAGTGATCAGATGGATGACCTCTGAAGCCTTTAAATAGAAAGGCCTCTCTGAGCAAGTCCGCAACAACTTCATCAGAGATGCTGGTATAAGGCTCCAAGCTTGCTTGGCTAGAGAGGCTAAGGAAAAGTCCAAGAAGGAAGCAGAAGAGAAAGATCGCCTGAAAGAAGAGCATAGGATCAGAGAAGCTGAAGAAAAGGATGTTGTTGAAGCTGCTGCTACTGTGGCTGTTGCTGAGGCTGAGACAAAAGCAAAAGCTGACGCTGAAGAAGCAACACGCATTACTGCAGAGGAAGCTGCCAAGGCCAGGGTTGATGCTTTGACTCAGGGGGAGAAATCTACCTCTGGTTTTGCCCCTCTGGTCTTGAAGACTCTAGAGGAATTGCAAAAGGAACAACAAGTGGTACGAGTTAGGTTGGATCACCAGGATTCCGTCAACACCAACATTCAGAACTTGCTGACTCAGCTGCTCCAAAGGATGCCTCCACCCCCAAACCCTTAGGCACTTAGGCCATTTATGTGTTGCTTTTTCTTTTGATGACCCTTAGGCACTTAGGCCATTTGTGTGTTGCTTTTTCTTCTGATGTTTCTTTCTGCTTTCTGATCTATGCTTTCGTTGCTGCCTATCTGTACCTGTTTTATATGAATATATGTTTCTTGCCTATTTTTTTCTAAGTCTTTTTGATTCTGACAAAAAGGGGGAGAACTAAAACAACTCTGATGAAAACATATCTAAAGCCTCTCAAGGCACTGCGAATATTATTAAATCCTAAATGACTTATGACAACTAAAGTTATGCAGGAAAATAGCTAAGGTACAAAACCAACTCCACACAAGGAAGGTCCGGTAAGAACTTCTATTAAATCTGATGATCTAACTCAGGGGGAGTTCATTCCCTTTATCTGTTTATGAGATATTACGTACTGTTTCATCATTATTATGACTAGTTTTGTCATCATCAAAAAGGGGGAGATTGTAAGAACAAATTTAGTTCTACAATGTATCTCTAAGATTTTGATGATAACAAAGGATGAAACAAAAATGGTACCCTAACGAAATTCTTCTAAGTGTGCAGGACTCTGAACAAAACAAATCAGACAGACAACCATCTGATATAAAATCAAGCGTTAGATGCTACTCAGAAGATACGTAACCAAAAGGCTCTGACTCTGATCCAACACAAGTGCTAGCAAAACTAAAGAAGTCAGAAACTCTGATAGAGAAGAATGAATTCAGACTCTGAAGACACACACTCTAAAGAAGTCAAATAAAGAGAAACTCTGATAAAGTCAGATACAAGGCGAACATTGTTAAATATAGACTCTGACTACAGGATTCGCTGACTCAAGAAACTTAACATTGAAGAAAATTGTTTATGGAAAGAAACTATTTTTAGAAAGAAGTTATGGCGCTTCCATTATTGCTTTGGAAAGAACAAGGAGAGTAATGACATTAATCATTCTTTAATGACCAAGATTTTGTCATATATAACACCCAACGGTCTTCTCATTCTCCTATAAAAAGGATGGAACGCTTCACAAGAAAATATACCCGAGATACACGAGAATACATTTCTCCCATCACTTTCTTTCACTCTCTCACGAGTTGCTACTCTAACGTGAGAACATTTCTTGCTCTTATATTCTGTAATATTTGCTTATTGTTAGAAGCAATGTTCATTACTAATCATATCATTGATAAGATATTTCCTCAAGTGACTCTGTGAAGTCTGAATACTTGAGAGGGTTAAGGGATTATTTCTCTTAGACGGTTGTTTGTGTAATCTTTCAAGATTAGTGATTAAGTCCTTTTTGAAGGCGAAATCACCTTGGCCGGGTGGACTGGAGTAGCTTTGAATTTCAAGCAACCCAATATAAAATTCTGTGTTGAATTCTTTTTATTCTGCGTGTGTCTAAGTTCTTAAAAAGTTTTTATTTTCCAAAACAATTAAAACCCTCCTTTCTTGTTTTTCACTACCTTCACTGTCTTCATTGACCGGGGACGTCAGGTGCTGAATATGTGCTTTTCTTTTTTCTTTAATCTTCTTCTTTGGAGTAGTCTTTGGAGGTTTAAAAGATAAGGGGTGTGTAGCGGTGTATTCGTCGCTATATGATTTATTGATTAAACCATAAGCAATGTATACAATGAAATCGAGTCGCCACCGCACTTTTATTTATCCTAAGGACTGGTTAAAAAGCGAACAAAAACCTAAGAAGTTTTACACGTAGAAAACTAATGAAAAAGATCAGAGAATCTGGGTAAGGGGTAAATTACGCAATGGGAAGGTGTTAGGCACCCATCACGTCCTAGGTACTCCTAGGGAGCCCTTTTCACACTTGTTGTATAAAAATGTTTATTTGTTTTGACATATTGTGCAAACATGAATGGGATGATGAGAAAAGAATATACAAGTTAGTTATTTTTGTGTTTGAACGGATGAACCCGTTGCCTACGTACCTTCCATCAAAGGTAAGGATCAAAACGCCGTAGTTCGGCTAAAAGATTTCCAAAAATTAGTGAGTTCATTTTAAAACAGAAGCATTAAGGCTTTTCATTACCAATGAGAGAAAACTCAACCTGAATCAACAATCCACCACGCGAGGACGGCTTCGACGTACTAGAGGGGTTAACCCTGTTTTCAGTACGGAAGTCTTACAATCGACTCACTAAGGATAAGGTAAGATTTACATCAACCGCTATGGTAATTGAAACCTAAGGCTAATGCATGAAAACATATTAACAATGGACAAAGCTACAAAACAATTGAATGTGTGAGGTTAATTGATTATGATTATTCACAAAATATGGTCAAGGTATGATTAAGATTGATTCAAAGAAGTGTTATGAAAATGGAGTTTGAAAAATCAAGGACTTACGGTCCAGGTTTCTAATTTGAAAAGACATGAAGATGTTTGCACAACAAGTCAAAGTTTTGGAAGCAAAGTGTGAAAAGGTTTAGGACAAAGCGGGTATGGATGATAGAATGTAAAACTTCTTAGAAAGGTTCACCTCTTGAAATCATATAGAAGATGATCCAAGTGTGTCCTTAGGAATGAGGCAACAAAGCAAGTAAAAACAAAGCAAGGTGATACCGGATGCCATCAATGGTCTTATACCAATCTCACAAACCAAAGCGGACATCGGATACCAATAAATGGGTTTACACCAATCTCCTAAAACAAAACAATGATACCGGAAGCCAATAAATGGTCTTACTCCAATCTCACAAAAGCAAAAGCGGATATCGGATACCAATAAATGGGTTTACACCAATCTCCTAAAACAAAACAATGATACCGGATGCCATCAATGGTCTTATATCAATCTCACAAACAAAAGCGGATATCGGATACCAATAAATGGGTTTACACCAATCTCCTAAAGTAAAACAAAACTTGGATGTCAGATGCCAATCTATCTGGACTTATACCAACCTCCAAAGGATGATCATGGGAATACAAGGGCCAACAACATGGTCTTACACTTGCATCCTCACATACAACATACAAACAAGCATTAAGCAATGGACATGAGTGACCACGTGAAATGGTCTTACACTCTGTCCCTTCCAAATCATAGGAACAATGGCCAATGAATGGACTTACAGTTGTCCTCAATGGGTAAACTCAAACAAACCACAAGGGTATGCAATGATGATCATGCAATAACGAACAATCAATGATGATAAGTGCATAAAGGCAAGCAAGCATGTACAAATGCAACAAACAATCAATCAACAAAGTCATTTAGCACCCACTATAACCAAACAATTAGGCTCAATCAAAGGGTTAGACTTGAAAGTCCCCTGGAATAAGGTGAATGGCGCTCTTAACCTTGACATTGAGAGCCAAGGTGAAGCAGATGAAAGGATATGAGGGGTGTGCCTCATCACTCTTATCCCTGGTCAGGGAGAGCATTGAATATCAGAAGGTGTGGGAGTTCAAAAAGATGGAACTCTCTCCACAAGTTAAGGACTCGATAGATCTTGGGTTTTTACTCACTATGCATCAACACATGTGGTGTGAGCAAGGTGAGAGACTCACAGAATAGTAGGAGATAGGCTACATATCTCTTTTGTCTACCAATTGCCTCATATGAGGTCTTTTCCTGCTTGGGGACAAAGTTAAACAATCACAAACATTGCCTCTTAAGGAGGACTTCAGACAGTTGCCTGGCTAAATAACAAGCCAGGTCTTCCAGACTACATGGAGACAAGAGATTCTACCTCAATGCTTAAGCAAAGCAAAGCAATAGCAAGTTCTCAAAGGAACTAAAGCAACTATGGTACCTGAAATCAATCAAGTATAATCAGTATTCAAGTCACAAAGTCAAAACAGACAAGTTATGAACCAACAGTCAACACAATCAATCACATGTGCAAAGCACAAACTCAAATGAAATGAGTTAGCATCCTACAAAACAAACCAAGTTAGTTCATCACAATCAAATAAACCAAACTCAATCAACTTGAATTAAACTCTTTAGAGCAATTGCTCCTTAACCTGAAAAAACAACTCAAATGTGAGAAGTGAACCCTTAGGCCAAAGCCTAGGGTCAAAGGAGGAGAAAATATTTAAAACAGAACATGAAACTTGATCAAAATCAAGATTTATCAAATAAGAACAAATTCCAGTTAGTCCCATATCAAAAGCATTCACCAATTGCATTTCATAAGCAAATCATGTCAAACTAGGCAAGTTGAGAACTCAATGGTGTAAACAGAATGAACACAAGCATATCAATACCAAAATGGCTCAATAAATTCCAGGAAAAATCATGCTTAACCAGAACACATTGAATGAGCAACATACCAAATTTCATGTCAATTGGATAATGGGAACCAAGTCAATAAAAATCAACAAATCAAAGCATATAGAAACAATCCCATACATGGTATCAAATTGAGCATCAACTTCAATCAAGTGTAAAACAGAAATGACATAAGATAAATGAGTCACTCCAAAGCCAAAATGAAGTTAAACATGTTAAGAATCAATCCATAAAATTTCAGCTTCATATGATAAGGCATGAGAATTTCACAAAGCATGGAAGTTCCACACTCAAAAAGAATTCACAAATGACCAAACAGCAAAGCAAAGTATCAAACAAATAGGAAATTGATCAACAAATCCTACAAAAAATCATGCTCAAACTAGACACACAGATGTAATCACATGCAAAAATCCAGAGCAAATGGCATAGCATAAGCATGGAAACAAAATTCAAGAAGTTGAACAAAACCTAGTGTGACATACATTGTCACACTCATGAAGATCACATCATATCTTTCAATCCAGGAATTCAAAAATAGCAAACCATATATCAAAATCACCAGGAATGAGTCAAGATCATGCATATAAAATTTCAAGCATTTTGGATAAGGCATCATTATTTTATGAATGAAATGGCAAAACATATACACAAAACATACATGATCAAAGTCTCTAGACAAAAATAAAAATCAATCAGGCACAACTTTTGCTATCATACCTAAAAAAAACTAGAGAGAATGTGGAGATGAACACAAAAATCCTCACTCAAATTGGATCAAAAATGGATTAATTATGATTTTTTGAAGATTGGTGAAAAAAATGAAATAAATATTAACAATTAAGATGAATTAACATGAACCGCATGGCAATTTGGTAATTATGATGAACATTTGAATCTGCGCGCCTCAGCCAAACGCTGCGTTTCATTAAAGAAACGTAGCTCCCAACCAGATCGTGACATGTGGACGAGTGCATGTGGAAAAACGCGAATGCGCATGCAGAAACACGGGAAGAAGATCAAAGACGCGTCTGAAGCATGGAATCCTAGTGTTCTTCATGAACTCATCATGTTCATCATGCATATGAACAAATCATTCCAAAAAATTTCGTGCCGTATACCAAAATGACCGGCGTTCTACCTAGATCACGAATCCAACAAGCATTTTCCCTAATTCTACGCATGGCATGAGATATGGTCAAGAGAAGTTTTGTAATCAAGATTTAAAACTAGCATAACTTGCTCAAAAATCCATGGATTCACGCGATTCGAATTTCAGAATGAGCTATGTACTACGATCTACCAAATGCACACATTGATTTCATGAATTAGAAGACTCGAATTCTCACCTTCTTGATGATGCAGTGATGAAATCGAGCTCCTCAAGTCCTATTAGTGCAAAACAGATAGCCTACAGTGGTTATGAAGATGGAAGGAAGGTGCAGAATGAATCAATTGTGCTTCCAAAGTCCAAAATTCGCATCTGCCATGAATGAGCTTTGTCTTCAACAGTGGAGTTTTCTTCAAGAATCTCTATGCCTTTGCCTCAAACAGATCCTCTACAGTACCTGCAATTGATGATTCACACAAGAGGAAGCAGAAAAAATGATGAATTCTTGATGAATGAGTGAAAAAAAGTGTGAGTGAAAATTGAGAGAAGTGAGAGAATTTGTGAATTTTGTGATTTGATCTGAAATTGTGAATGTGGATCCTGAGTTTTCTGTTATGATTAGGCTTAAATACCACCTCTTAATCCAGTGCCTTAATCATGATTAGCCAAATTGGAAGGGTTAGTGAATGAAGCTCCTTATGTCATTTGGCCAAATTGCCCTTATGCTTATGCAGCCAATGGAATAGTGAATTTCTGCTTGCAGCACATCACAAATCATGTTTAGAAGTGAATAGCATTGGCTTGGAGTGAAAATCCCTTGTATTTTTGAATTTGACCTTTTTTCCCACCAAATCTTAAATGGTTCACTTGAAAAATGACCTTTTTATGTGTTGATTTTTGATGAAATGTGATGATGGATTTGGATAGTACACATCAAATGTGGTTTGCTCAAAAAAGAATCACCCAAATTGGCCAAATGGTTTGAAAGTTATGCCAATTTGAAATCCCAAATTTTTTGAAAATGATTTGATCATAACTTGCCAACCACACATGAGAAATGAGTGTTCTTGGACTTTTTGGAAAGGTGAGAGCAAGATCTTCAACCTTCATGTTGGACAAATTTTGATTTGAAGTTTGGTTCATGATGTAATTTTGAGGAGAATGACTTTCCATTTTTGGCAGGTGAAAATTACAGGTCATTGCCATTTTGGGAAACTTTTTGTCTGACCTCAAATCCTTCACTGTGGATGTTTGAAATGTCAATTGAAGCTTGTATGGACATGAATGAGGCCTTTCCAACCATCTCACACCTTCCAATTCCTGATTAAATGCACAGTTGACCACAGTTGACTTTGCTAGGTGTCGCACCTCAAAAAATGGGGATACGACTTTGAAGCGAAGCGCAATCGCACGCTCACAATGATGGACTGAACAGAGTCGCCACCGAACTTTATTTATTCCTAAAAAGGAAAGGGGAAATATTGATAAAACCCAAGACAAAAGAAAAGGATAAGATATGGTCATCGCAACCAATATCAGGGTTCGGGAGTCGATTACGCAAGGGGAAGGTATTAGCACCCCTCACGTCCGTTGTACTCAACGGGAACCATTAGGTTAGTTGTGTGCGTTAGTGTTAGTTAAAATATTAGGCTTTTCGAATTATTAGGTGGGAAAGAAAGGGTAAAAGAGAGGAAAATGTTTTTGGATTTTTGACGAAGGACTAAACCTAAGTTTTTTATTAGTGGGCCTGACAAGATTTACAAATCCTGCTCCTACGTATCTCAAAAGAGAAATCAAGGCTTACGTAGTTCTGGGTAGAAAAATGTTTGTTTGTTGGTCGATTTTAGCGAAAGCTATATTGTATTAATCGACGGAAACATCGTTTTACCCAAAACAGATGAGGAGTAGACGCATACCACACATCGAACGGATTTATAAATCTACATTCGGAAAAGCGTCATTTATCTCTACTCAACAATCGTGGCCGAAACATTGTTTTGTATCACTTAAGACAATATATCTTTCATTTATGGAAAAGGTTTTTGATTAATCGCACGGCGGCGAGAAAGAGTTTGATTGGTTGGATGTATTTTGAGTGATGGCGAGAACTTGGATGAGCGAGATATACATCTCGAATCCTAGCCTCAGGAGTGCATGGTATACACCATGTTCCATTTCCATCTTTATTGAAAGAGGTTAAGATAGGAATTAGGTATTTTGAAGTTTGAAAGACGAGTACTTGTGACCTACAAGCTCTTACAGCTTGGGTCTAATACTCGGGACTACGTCTGGACATTCCACCCAGGCAGTCTGTTTCTTTCCAATATTGCTAAGAAAATGATTCGAGTAATTATGAATGTTTTGGAGGGAAGACGAATATTTATGGCTTGCAAGCTCTTACAGCTTGAGCCTAATATTCGGGATTACAACTGGATATTCCCTCCAGGTAATCTTTTTCTTCCAACTTTGTTAAGAAGAGGTTTTGAATATTAGAGTATTAAAAGGAAGACAAATATTTATGGCTTGCAAGCTCTTACAGCTTGAGCCTAATATTCGGGATTACAACTGGATATTCCCTCCAGGTAATCTTTTTCTTCCAACTTTATTAAGAAGATGATTTTTGAATATTAAAGTGTTAAAGAGAAGACGAATATTAACGGCTTGCAAACTCTTACAGCTTGAGCCTAATATTCGGGATTACGACTGGACATTCCATCCAGGTAACCTTTTTCTTCCAACTTTTATTTAGAAAATGATTTTGAATATTGGAGAATGAAAGAGAAGACGAATATTAACGGCTTACAAGCTCTTACAGCTTGAGCCTAATATTCGGGATTACGACTGGACATTCCATCCAGGTAACCTTTTTCTTCACGTTTTATTTAGAAAACGATTTGAATATTAAATTAAAACAAATAAAGTACCGAGGTTTGAAATTATTGAAAGTTTAGTTGGTGTTGATTAAAAGCTCATTGTAAGAAGGCCCAAGAGTAAGCCATGTGAGGTTGATGGCGATGCTTAAAAAAGCAATCGACTTACAAGGGTATGGAAATGGGCTCGATATTAAATCGAGAAAAGAAATGATTTTTACAGTTTTAAAATGGTTTTGCATGCATGATGAACTTAATAAAAAAACAGATCAACCATGAGTATAATAAAACATAAACATAAAATGAAATGCTAAAAGAAATGAAATACTAAAAGAAATACAAATACTAAAAGAAATAAAATGCTAAAAAAAAGCTACATATGAGTATTGAACCCACTACACTTAAGACTATGGAAACCACGCCTCTCCACCAAGCCATTTATCATTAGTTATTATCTTAATGCTATTTTAGATATCTAAACCAAGATAGATTAGACATTAGAATAAGAACTAAGATAAATAAAAATCTGTTGGACTATCAGGAAAATGAACAAAAATCAAACCCAGCCGTTTGGCTGTTGGGTTTTAGAGTTAATGGATTGAGAACTCTAAACAAAATTAACAATCATTAATATACACTATATAAAAAAAAAAGAAATACTAAACATATTAAATTTTTTTTTATGGTTTTTTAATAACTTAAAGATTTGTTTGGCTTGAACTAAATAAAATAAAAACAAAAAAAATATTAACATGCTAAAATATATATATAACTCACAAAAATAAAAAATATATACAAAAAGATACATGTATAACTATAAAACTTAAAAATGTAAAATATCTATACAATTATAAAAATTAAAACGTAAGGTATATGTGTATATATATAAACTTAAAACATAAAGTGGTATTTATTTAAAACTATAATAGAAAATAAAGTAATATTAATCTATACGGTAAAGTAAAGTATACATTATGAAATTATAATTAGAGATTATATATATTGAATCTCAAAACCGAAAAATATAATATACAAAACTTAAAAACAAATTATGTATAAAACAATTGATATTATATATGAACTCATAGTACATCATAAACTAACCAAGAGTATATAATAAAATTAATCAGTAATATATTATAAAATTAACAAAAGAGAGAGCATATATAATATATATATAAAAAAAAAAGATAAAAACATATAATATATATAAACTTATTCACATAAAGTAAAAGAAATGATCTAAAACTTAAAAAAAAAAACACAAAAATATGAACAAATTAGCAACGGCTCCGGCGACTGAGGAAATAAGGAGATTTATATCTATGAGAGACATTCAATATTGTTTATGGTTGAAGAGAGGAGTTTATGAATTGTTTAAGATATGGTTACAAAGTGGTGATGATATTGTCGAAATGGTGTTTTGATGGCTTATGTAAAAATGGAGAAGATGATAGAAAATGGTTTTTATAGAGAGAGTGAGTATGAAATGGAAGGTGGAAAAGTGAGAGATAAATGTGTTGTGAAAAGGTATGAAGAAAAGGGCCGGCGTGAACAGTATCCCATGAAATGCAAAAGGAGATTTTGTTCTCCTTATCCTTTCCGTGAGTGTTCTTTCTAAACCATCTCACTCTCTCTTTGTTTGAATTGGATCTGAGAATTTGTGATGAGATGCGGCTACTTTCCCCCCTTCTCATTGGCCTAAAACGTTAATATATATACTAGTTTTTAGGGTTTTTATAATTTCAAAATTCCCAAAAATGTCCCTAATAAGTAATAATAGTATACAAATAAGTTTTGAAGAGTAAAATCAAATAAAAATTGAATTAATTTAAATAAACAAAATTGAATTGAAACAAAACAAGACAATATATATATATATATATATATATATATATATATATATATATATATATATATATATATATATATATATTTATTTTAAAATATTGAAAAAATGCAAAAAATAAAAAGGGTAAAAATAAATAAAAAGTCGAGCATAAAAGTGCTCGAAAAATTAAATTGAATGCATAAAAAGGATCAGCGCGAAATAAATCTTTCGAAAAAAATGTTGATCAATTTTTGAAATAAAATCTGACCGGTTAAAAGGCTCAGACTGCACAACATGCGACCGAAAAAACTAGTCGAAAAATTAAAACGAACACGTCAAGTCAAACTACACGAACCGTAGATTAATAAAATTGACGTCTGCAAAATTAATCTTGTAAAATTTTCGCCCGCTAATTTTACCTACATTTGAGGATCAACTCGACCGGTCTATCTATAAATCCAAAAATTTATTCTGATTGACATTCTAGGCATCATGCGGTATGAAATGCATGTTATGATATGTAAAGATGCAACGACCATGACGAATGTGTTAAATTGGTGATTCAGGGTCAAAATCGGGGTGTGACAGTTGCCCCTATTTAAGCGTCTTCAACTAGAGAGTATGAAGCAGGACACTCTTCATATGATCATAGTTGGAGATGGTTAAATACTAAGAAGACCCGGATTTTGATCCTGAATCCCTATGACATGACGTGATATGGTATGATATGATATGATATGATATGATATGACATGCATGGATGCATGAATGCTTTTTTTTTGTAATTTTTATCTGTTAGGGACATGGTGGACTCTTGACAGGAGATGCTACTGGATAGACCAAACTGTGGGGAATGCTGATGATCCATAGGGAGACAGACAAATGGGGTAAAAAACAACTTGCTGGGGAAACAGTCCTGCTGGAGAATCAGACGCACACTGGGGAGTATTCAAAGTGAGATTTGATAAACGACACTTAAAATACAAGGGACTTCGGTAGTAAGTTCACATATGACTTACCAACCCGAATAAAGGAAAAGTTGCTACAACAGGTTCATATATGACCTGACAACGATGGGGAATATCAAGAAGTTCTGACAGCAGGTTCAGGTATGTCCTAACAAACTCAGAAGAATTCAAGAAAAGTGTATCAACATGTTCATATGTGACCTGATAATACTGGAACAACATAGAGAAAGACTCTTCAGAACAGGTTCATATATGAACCGACACCGGAATAAAAGTTCAACAACAGGTTCATATATGACCTGAATAGTTTTGAACAAAAATTGGAAAAACTCTTCAGAGCAGGTTCAAGTATGACCTGACCCCGGAATAAGGGTTCAACAACAGGTTCACATATGACCTGAATGGTATTGAACAAAAATTGGAAAAACTCTTCAGAGCAAGTTCAAGTATGACCTGGCCCCGGAATAAAAGCTCAACAACAGGTTCATACATGACCTGAATGGTATTGAACAAACAGAGAAAAATCTTCAGAGCAGGTTCAAGTATGACCTGACCCCGGAATAAATCTCAACAACAGGTTCATACATGACCTGAATGGCGTTGAACAAACAGAGAAAAAAATCTTCAGAGCAGGTTCAAGTATGACCTGACCCCGGAATAAAGCTCAACAACAGGTTCATACATGACCTGAATGGTATTCAACAAAAATAATGAAAAACTCTTCAGAGCAGGTTCAAGTATGACCTGACCCCGGAATAAAAGTTCAACAACAGGTTCATACATGACCTGAATGGTATTGAACAAACAGAGAAAAAAATCTTCAGAGCAGGTTCAAGTATAACCTGACCCCGGAATAAAGCTCAACAACAGGTTCATACATGACCTGAATGGTATTGAACAAAAAAATGAAAAACTCTTCAGAGCAGGTTCAAGTATGACCTGACCCCGGAATAAAAGTTCAACAACAGGTTCATACATGACCTGAATGGTATTGAACAAACAGAGAAAAAAATCTTCAGAGCAGGTTCAAGTATGACCTGACCCCGGAATAAAAGCTCAACAACAGGTTCATACATGACCTGAGAAACGTTGGAAAACATACAAAGCCACATCATTGGAGTTTTCTAACACGAAAAACCTCCAAGCTTCTGGAAATTCCTCAAGATGATAAGTCATACATGACTTTCACGGAACCATCAGGAAAGACAGGGTAATTAAACTCTCTGTACGTGCCAACAACAATTGGACTTTTAACCGTAAGTAATGGACTACAACCAATTTTTAACGGATTTTGCCAACAACAATTGGACTTTGACTGTAAGCAATGGATTACAACCAGCTTTTAACAGATTGGTGCCAACAACAATTGGACTTTGAAATGAGTTCTGGTAACAACTGAGCTTGGAATAATGCCTAGTAACAACTGATTTTTTTTTTAAGGAGACACCAATGAGTCTTGAAATAATTCCAGGGAATGGCATAGGGGTTCTGGAAGTTCGTCAGAACAAAAGTGACATGTCTGGGAATTCATCAAAGAGTAAAAGAAACAAATTCTGGAAATGCATCAGAATTACAAGTGATATTCCGGAAATACAACAGAATACAGACACATCAGAGAATACATCAAGGAGATTCTGGAAATACATCAGAATACAGACACATCAGAGAACACCTCAGATAGAAGGGGAAACATCTGGAAATACATCAGGCAAGTTGTGGAAATACATTAATAAACCAAGGAGTAATCCGGAAATTCATCGGATAATCCAAAAAGAAAATGAACCTTAATGGAAAATTTTCTAATAGGTGCCAACTGGGTTGGATTTGAAAATGACTGCAAAAACCGGATGATGGTTTAAGGGCACCAAAGACAAACTGGAATTAGAGGTCAAAGGATATAGGATCAACAACAAGACCTGGGTCAATGCAAAATGAGCGCGAAGTACATTTCGGCTATGCATGATTTGAATTTCCCTTTATGCATGATATATGAATGATCATGATTATGAGAATGCTGACACTGGGCAGACTGGGAGTTTGTAAAGGCTTTTTATGGAAGCTCATGATTCCTCAACACCGAGAACTCAACCAAATATTTTATGATAGATGTTGTCAAAGGAGGATTCTGTCCAGTTTGATAGCCACAACTTAGCCAATGGATCCTTTTGGAGGATTAATGAATCGTGCTAGCATAATTTTCGAGCACTCGTCTTAAACTCGCTAGTTGTTGACATATGGCAGAATTTGTTTGAATATTTTGAAAGCATGAAGGGGGTCTGCCCCTTGGTGGCTCATCTTGCCCCAGTTTGCTGGATCTTTGAAAATGTTCACCTTGAAAGTGGATTTGGAAACAACTTTCCATGAGACTACCTCGAGATGGCTTGCCCTAAGTGTTTGAAACTTGCAATGGTCCAAACTTGACTAACCAAATGTTGGAATGGTAGACTCTTGATTGATTGTCCTTTGGATAGCTGGACTCATTGAGCTCTGAGGTGGCTTGCCCCGGTCTAAGTCTTGAAGCAAATTACTCTTGGTAAGACGACCCTTAGGGTGATTAGCTCGAATTAACTAATGCTCAAAGTGATTTGCCCCTGACTAGACTTCTTTCACTTCATCAAGTTTTCTCAACTGTATTTGGAATTTCTTTGATGCTAAGTGTTGACTCGCAAATAAGATTGTTCATTCAAAAATGGTAATTTTAATCCAATGCTTATGCAAAAATTTGAAATCAAAATTTATTGATATGAACGGGTGAAATACAGTGAACGAGTCATTGATAAGAACACAATGGTGATCGAGTCATTCACAGTATGCAAGTTGGTGCCATCAAATGATTTACAAAAATCGTTTGGAGTCAAGTTAACACAAACTTGTTATAGTATGCTTTCAAAATAAACCCTGCCTCAATTAGGTCTTTTAAGGGTTGTAACGTGGTCTGGTTCGCGGTTTCTTGAAACAAAAGGATATAAGGCTCAAAATTTGTTTTTACCCACCCCTTCTTCTTGATGATCTCCAGTTCCTACGTTTAGTTAATTCGATACACGCATTCGACTTCCAAGAGGGCTCGAAGGTGTGATGAGGATTCAAGACGAATTTTCTTGAAATGGCAGTCACCTTATTATTTTTTGTTGAGGATTTTGGTGACCTCTTTTGATTGATTTTCTTTATCCCTAATTTTGCCTGGACCGTTTTTTTGAAGCTTTCGGTCCATCGGGATGCCCTAACTTTTGCCTAAGTCATTTTGTGGTTTTTGACTTAGCGGGCTTATTTTATTTTATTTTTTAAAGGTATTGACTGCCACATTATTGGTGGATAAGGATCAACCAACACTAATTTTAGCTTTTCTTAGCTTCTTCGACATCTCAACATGTGTGCGAAGGATAACATGTGGTTGAACCTAATTGGAGGATGTATATATGGACGATTTTTGAAAGATCGACTGCATGATCAAATTATCTGAACATAACTACCCTGCCCCAGGTTAAGATTAAGGGTTTTAGATCTGAAACAAACACTAACTTCTAGGCTCAAAGTGGTTGACTAGGGATTAACTCCTTATCTCTTCAGTATTTGGGGATTTGAAACAATGCCTTACATCATCGACAAGGTTTTACTCAAAAGCATACCACAACAATTTCAGGTGTTTCGTTTTCATCATCCTCCTTCCAATCTTTGTTAACACAACGGTTTGAAAAACAAAAGTGAATGAGAAGAGTATTTTTGTTTTTAACATAAATGAAAAACGAGTGAATACGAATGGATTAATTCAAAAGATGCATAAACATTTCATTAATCTTACCAGTTCAAATAAAACAACAATGCTTAAAAGCAAATAACGATCAACATGCAAAGAAACTACAAAAAGAAGTGTTGAAACAACCAAATGATTGTCAGCTTTAGGGAATTGACTTCTTCAAACTTGAAGGTTGGGATCAACAAGCTTTTTGACATTGGCATGATGATCTTCAAATTCTTTTCCTTCAATCTCATTGTTGAACGCAACCCTCTTGGATCTACTACTCACTTCTCCTTTTCTTTCATTGGTATGGGTCGTGACATTGGAAATCCAAGGCGGTATCTCAATGCTCTTACCAAGAAACAATGATAGCTCATTAGCCATATCCCTGACATCTTCCTTGTGGAACAAAACCTTGAGGGGTTTCAAGGGTCCTTTCCCTTTCTCATTACCTGGCCCAGGGATCAAGGTATATGTACCTGAGCCTTCCTCCTTGAGTATTGGTGACCTTATGTAAATCAATCTTTGCAGCTTGAACTTAAAACTCTTGCATTCCTCGATAGAGTGCCCCATTGTTCCAGTATGGTATCCACACTTGATCTTCGGGTGATCTTCTTCAAAGACTAAGCTCTTTTTGTTAATCAGTTCTCGTACCAAGGCTTTTAACGCTAAGCAAGAATCTAGGTCATGTCCCAATGCCCCTTTATGGAATTCACATGTTGCATTTGGATTGTACCATGGCAGGTATGGTGACACAGGTGTGAGAGCTCGAGGGGTCACCAAAGCATTCTGGATTAGTTGTGGGTAGAGCTTGCTATATGGCACCGGAATTGGGTCACTGTGATCCTTGTTCCTCTTGTTCTGATTCTGATTTTTATTCTGAACCTGGCTTGGGCGACCTTGAGGAGCAATAGCCAGAGGATGTTGATGATGACGTCTTAAAGGAGGTCCATATACTGGTAAATGAGGAGTTGCCACATAGGATTTCCCTTGACTTGGGGTAACACCAGATGGATGTGGGGTAGTAGCTCTCTTTGTTGCAGCAGTGTATATTGGGTGACCCTCTTTTCTCAACAAGACTTGCAGGATTTCCAAGACCCATCTCATTTGGCTCTTCAAAAGATTAAGTTCCTCCTTCAGTTCTTCTTGGCTTTTCCTTAGCTCGTCCAACATCTTCTGAGACATGGTTCTTTGTTCTAAATGCGTGTTGAGAATCACTTTGCTTATCATGGACGAAGGATGGATGAGCTTTTTTTTTTGTATTTTGTCTGGAAAATGTCATGCATTATGATGAGATGCAGATGCAAGGGAATGTGAATGAATGCAATGCAAGCCATGCATATTTGTTTTTTTTTCAATACACGGGCTCAAAAGTCTGAGGTACTGATGAATCAGATTGCTCTTCAAGAACAGGTTCTCACCGGGTATGATCTAGGGTTACGAAAGTTCCTAGAGTCATGGATCCATTAGACTGTTTGCTACCTGCGGCAACTTACTTGCCGGGCATCAACTCCATCCAAAGAATCTACTCTAAGTGAGGTTTTGGCATCGATCCAACGAGAAATACATCTCGCAGACCCACACTACGCAACCATCTTTCCTAGTTGGGCAAAGAACTAAGGTTCTACAAATGGTTCTCAGAGTCATGGATCCTAAAGAAAATATCGAAGCTTACGGCAACTTACTTGCCGAGCGACAACATCCTCTCAAGAATCTACTCTAAGTAAGGTTTTCGTACCGACCCAACGAGAAATACATCTCGCGGATCCGCACTACTCAACCTCGTCCTATCTTACGTTTTTACTCGAGACTCGGGTAAAAAGTCTTTCCCACAAGGTTTGCAATCAGAGTATCCAAGTACCAAACCATTGTCGAACCAATACAACAGATTCATATCAATATGACAATAGAGATAGTAAAAATAATAAAGAAAAGCCACATAGGTAAACAAACAAAGGCACACAAACGACCTAACTAGGCTTGACTCACTTAGGGATGTTCTTTTCCCCAGCAGAGTCGCCATCTGTCGCACCTCGAAAAATGGGGATACGACTTTGAAGCGAAGCGCAATCGCACGCTCGCAATGATGGACTGAACAGAGTCGCCACCGAACTTTATTTATTCCTAAAAAGGAAAGGGGAAATATCGATAAAACCCAAGACAAAAGAAAAGGATAAGATATGGTCATCGCAACCAATATCAGGGTTCGGGAGTCGATTACGCAAGGGGAAGGTATTAGCACCCCTCACGTCCGTTGTACTCAACGGGAACCATTAGGTTAGTTGGGTGCGTTAGTGTTAGTTAAAATATTAGGCTTTTCGAATTATTAGGTGGGAAAGAAAGGGTAAAAGAGAGGAAAATATTTTTGGAATTTTGACGAAGGACTGAACCTAAGTTTTTTATTAGTGGGCCTGACAAGATTTACAAATCCTGCTCCTACGTATCTCAAAAGAGAAATCAAGGCTTACGTAGTTCTGGGTAGAAAAATGTTTGTTTGTTGGTCGATTTTAGCGAAAGCTATATTGTATTAATCGACAGAAACATCGTTTTACCCAAAACATATGAGGAGTAGACGCATACCACACATCGAACGGATTTATAAATCTACATTCGGAAAAGCGTCATTTATCTCTACTCAACAATCGTGGCCGAAACATTGTTTTGTATCACTTAAGACAATATATCTTTCATTTATGGAAAAGGTTTTTGATTAATCGCACGGCGGCGAGAAAGAGTTTGATTGGTTGGATGTATTTTGAGTGATGGCGAGAACTTGGATGAGCGAGATATACATCTCGAATCCTAGCCTCAGGAGTGCATGGTATACACCATGTTCCATTTCCATCTTTATTGAAAGAGGTTAAGATAGGAATTAGGTATTTTGAAGTTTGAAAGACGAGTACTTGTGACCTACAAGCTCTTACAGCTTGGGTCTAATACTCGGGACTACGTCTGGACATTCCACCCAGGCAGTCTGTTTCTTTCCAATATTGCTAAGAAAATGATTCGAGTAATTATGAATGTTTTGGAGGGAAGACGAATATTTATGGCTTGCAAGCTCTTACAGCTTGAGCCTAATATTCGGGATTACAACTGGATATTCCCTCCAGGTAATCTTTTTCTTCCAACTTTGTTAAGAAGAGGTTTTGAATATTAGAGTATTAAAAGGAAGACAAATATTTATGGCTTGCAAGCTCTTACAGCTTGAGCCTAATATTCGGGATTACAACTGGATATTCCCTCCAGGTAATCTTTTTCTTCCAACTTTATTAAGAAGATGATTTTTGAATATTAAAGTGTTAAAGAGAAGACGAATATTAACGGCTTGCAAACTCTTACAGCTTGAGCCTAATATTCGGGATTACGACTGGACATTCCATCCAGGTAACCTTTTTCTTCCAACTTTTATTTAGAAAATGATTTTGAATATTGGAGAATGAAAGAGAAGACGAATATTAACGGCTTACAAGCTCTTACAGCTTGAGCCTAATATTCGGGATTACGACTGGATATTCCATCCAGGTAACCTTTTTCTTCACGTTTTATTTAGAAAACGATGAATATTAAATTAAAACAAATAAAGTACCGAGGTTTGAAATTATTGAAAGTTTAGTTGGTGTTGCTTAAAAGCTCATTGTAAGAAGGCCCAAGAGTAAGCCATGTGAGGTTGATGACGATGCTTAAAAAAGCAATCGACTTACAAGGGTATGGAAATGGGCTCGATATTAAATCGAGAAAAGAAATGATTTTTACAGTTTTAAAATGGTTTTGCATGCATGATGAACTTAATAAAAAAACAGATCAACCATGAGTATAATAAAACATAAACATAAAATGAAATGCTAAAAGAAATGAAATACTAAAAGAAATACAAATACTAAAAAAAATAAAATGCTAAAAAAAAGCTACATATGAGTATTGAACTCAATCCACTTAAGACTATGGAAACCACGCCTCTCCACCAAGCCATTTATCATTAGTTATTATCTTAATGCTATTTTAGATATCTAAACCAAGATAGATTAGACATCAGAATAAGAACTAAGATAAATAAAAATCTGTTGGACTACCAGGAAAATGAACAAAAATCAAACCCAGCCGCTTGGCTGTTGGGTTTTAGAGTTAATGGATTGAGAACTCTAAACAAAATTAACAATCATTAATGTACACTATATAAAAAAAAAAAAGAAATACTAAACATATTAAATTTTTTTTTTATGGTTTTTTAATAACTTAAAGGTTTGTTTGGCTTGAACTAAATAAAATAAAAACAAAAAAAATATTAACATGCTAAAATATATATATAACTCACAAAAATAAAAAATATATACAAAAAAATACATGTATAACTATAAAACTTAAAAATGTAAAATATCTATACAATTATAAAAATTAAAACGTAAGGTATATGTGTATATATATAAACTTAAAACATAAAGTGGTATTTATTTAAAACTATAATAGAAAATAAAGTAATATTAATCTATACGGTAAAGTAAAGTATACATTATGAAATTATAATTAGAGATTATATATATTGAATCTCAAAACCGAAAAATATAATATACAAAACTTAAAAACAAATTATGTATAAAACAATTGATATTATATATGAACTCATAGTACATCATAAACTAACCAAGAGTATATAATAAAATTAATCAGTAATATATTATAAAATTAACAAAAGAGAGAGCATATATAATATATATAAAAAAAAAAGATAAAAACATATAATATATATAAACTTATTCACATAAAGTAAAAGAAATGATCTAAAACTTAAAAAAAAAAACACAAAAATATGAACAAATTAGCAACGGCTCCGGCGACTGAGGAAATAAGGAGATTTATATCTATGAGAGACATTCAATATTGTTTATGGTTGAAGAGAGGAGTTTATGAATTGTTTAAGATATGGTTACAAAGTGGTGATGATATTGTCGAAATGGTGTTTTGATGGCTTATGTAAAAATGGAGAAGATGATAGAAAATGGTTTTTATAGAGAGAGTGAGTATGAAATGGAAGGTGGAAAAGTGAGAGATAAATGTGTTGTGAAAAGGTATGAAGAAAAGGGCCGGCGTGAACAGTATCCCATGAAATGCAAAAGGAGATTTTGTTCTCCTTATCCTTTCTGTGAGTGTTCTTTCTAAACCATCTCACTCTCTCTTTCTTTGAATTGGATCTGAGAATTTGTGATGAGATGCGGCTACTTTCCCCCCTTCTCATTGGCCTAAAACGTCAATATATATACTAGTTTTTAGGGTTTTTATAATTTCAAAATTCCCAAAAATGTCCCTAATAAGTAATAATAGTATACAAATAAGTTTTGAAGAGTAAAATCAAATAAAAATTGAATTAATTTAAATAAACAAAATTGAATTGAAACAAAACAAGACAATATATATATATATATATATATATATATATATATATATATATATATATATATATATATATATATATATATATATATATATATATTTATTTTAAAATATTTAAAAAATGCAAAAAATAAAAAGGGTAAAAATAAATAAAAAGTCGAGCATAAAAGTGCTCGAAAAATTAAATTGAATGCATAAAAAGGATCAGCGCGAAATAAATCTTTCGAAAAAAACGTTGATCAATTTTTGAAATAAAATCTGACCGGTTAAAAGGCTCAGACTGCACAACATGCGACCGAAAAAACTAGTCGAAAAATTAAAACGAACACGTCAAGTCAAACTACACGAACCGTAGATTAATAAAATTGACGTCTGCAAAATTAATCTTGTAAAATTTTCGCCCGCTAATTTTACCTACATTTGAGGATCAACTCGACCGGTCTATCTATAAATCCAAAAATTTATTCTGATTGACATTCTAGGCATCATGCGGTATAAAATGCATGTTATGATATGTAAAGATGCAACGACCATGACGAATGTGTTAAATTGGTGATTCAGGGTCAAAATCGGGGTGTGACACTAGGGTTTTGGTTGACTGAGCCATGTTCTGATGAATTCCAAGCCTCTACCACATGAGATCTTGATCCAAAATGATATCACAACTTAAATGAATCTCTTATGAATAATCATGGTGTCCAAATTCTTCAAGAATGGCCACCATCCATTGCTCAATGAATGATTTGACTGTTTGACTGATGATTGCTTCAGCTGCAAGTAACATGGTTAGATGACAATATTTTTGTACTTTTGGTTAGATAACAAATGAAAAGCAATGATATACAAATGCAATACATGCTTGGTGATCAAGAACCACACTCACAAGATACCCTACCCACTAAGAGGGAAGCAAAGATGCACAATGATCCTTGAGGCAATGAATGATATGATACAATGCCATGAGGGATCCTAGGGACAAAATTGGGGTCTTACAGATGCCCCTATTTAAGGTCATTCTAGCCGGAGAAGTGAAGTTTAGAAATCTTCATCTCGACGCGGTAGAATGGGCTTAAATAACAGTAATGAGACAAATTTTGGTCCCTAAGAGACCTCATGATGCAAATGTATGCATGTAAAAGACACGAACTCTGTGGGGATAATGATTCACACAGAAGAAAAGACGATCCATCGGAGTAATACACTCACCAGGAACAGAGACTCTAACAGGACTCTCATGGGGATTCTTATTGGGGGATAGTAACGAAAAAGAACGCGTGAGCAGGACACGACTCCGAGTTGGGGAAAACAAAACTGACATAACATGTGCAAGACACAACTCTGATTAGGGGATAACAGAAATCAGACTAGAGACCTCACTGGGTAAGTGAAGGACTCACACTGGGGAAAGAAGCAATTCCAAAGGGAACACATCCATTGGAATGACTCAAGCTGATTCACAAGATGCCCGTACTGGGGATAACACCAATACAGCAACACAAATCGCAACACAAACCCGCTGGGGAAATCTAGAAAAGACTTTCCAGGGGAAACCGAAGGATGAGATGTCACCGGTATAAGGGCAACAAACTCGGGAAGAATGAATATCTAAGACCGGTATAAGGGTGAGAGATATCAATCAATCCAACATCTGAGACAGACCTGAGAAAGGTACATAAACTCAGGGAAATCTAACTCCACAGGGGACCAAGGTCATAATAGGGAGCAGAAAGGAAGGAACACCAGGGATACCGAAGTATATAATAGGTGACCGACCGAAACGTGAATTGGTATATATGCCAAGACACTCATCATCCTGAAGAAAGCTAGAAAAACAGACTCGTTTATAGGATGGATATTCAATTCCACAAGGAATATGAATCTTACTCTGCGGAGAAAACAATCAAAAGATTGACCCAAGAGTGCATGAGACATATTATTCATTACCGGCAGACCGTGAATAATATACTCGAAAAGGGAGAGACACCAGAGATACCGAAGTATATAATAGGTGACCTACCAAAGACGTGAATTGGTATATATGCCAAAACACTCATCATCCGAAAGGAGGGCTTGAAAAAAGCAAATCGACTTACAGGATGAACATTCGAATCCACAACGGGAAAAACGAATCTTACTCAACTGGGGACACAAACCCAAAGAGTACATGAGATATAATATCCATTACCGTCAGAACGTGGATAGAATACTCGCATGAGATATATTATCTATTACCGGCAGACCGTAGATAATATACTCGCATGGTAAGAAACACCAGAGATACCGAAGTATATAATGGGTGATCTACCGAAAACGTGGATTGGTATATATGCCAAAACACTCATCATCCAAAACACAAACTGGTTAAAGGATGGGTATTCGATTCTACAAAGAATACGAATCTTGCTCAGCTGGGTAAGATCAACAAAGGATTCCAACCAAAGAGTGAAAGAGATATATTATCCATTACCGGCAGACCGTGAATAATACACTCGAAAGGAAAAGACACCAGAGATACCGAAGTATATAATAGGTGACTAACCAAAGGAGAGACAATCGATACCAAGCATCCGGGTAAACGAAAGACAGCTCAAAGGGATAAATTCCAAGCATCCGACAATTATCCGAACAACAAATATTCGACTCCGCAAAGGGAATAACGAATCTTACTCGACAAGGGAAACACAAAAGGCTTCGACTGAAGAGTGCATGAGATATATTATCCATTACCGTCAGAACGTGGATAACACACTCGCATGGAAGATTATCCACAACCGGTTACTGGGTTAACAAAGGATAGATCGACCGAAAAGAAAGGCATCGGGATACCAACCAGGTATATAATGATGACCAATCAAAGGGAGCAACAATCATTACCAAACGAACGGGTAAATGAAAGACGATCCGCTGGGGATGAATTGCAAGCATCCGACAATTATCCACAGGGACGAGCTGGGAATACATTGATAAACAATCAATGATCCGGGGAACAAATCACTAGCAAACGGTGAAAAGACCCAATGGCGACTTCAAAAGGAATAACATTGCAAGCATACGGCAATGATCCAGAAGACTACTTGCTGGGGATAAATTGCTAGCATCCGACAATTATCTACAAGCAAAGAGGTAATATCAACATCGAACAACGAATGAAGATAACCACAAAGAGTAACCATCATCGGTTAGGATGAACAACAAGGTTAACTCTGCAAAAGGGGAGAAATTAGGGTTCACAACTACCGAATACGGGGTAGAATACCAAAAATCTGGCTGAGGAAACAAGAGGTTAATACTACCAACTACTGGGTAGAAACCAAACTCAGCTGGGATAAAATTGCGAGCAACCGGCAATTATCCACCTGTATCACAAGGTACAAACTCCGATGGGGAGAAAGAATCACAACATGGGATTTATAACTACCGAATACGGGGTAGAAGACCACAGGTTTCACTGGGGATAGGGTGAATGAAGGCCAAATACCGAGCACTTACTCAACTTATTCCACAGGGAAACGCAAACTCTGTTGGGGATAAAAACCACAACAACAGAGAATCCACCATCAACCAGAACGAACCACAAAGGTTACCTCTGCTAGGGGAAAAAAGATAGGACTTACAACTACCGAATACGGGGTAGTAGCCATACTTTGGTGGGAATAACCACAAATTAGGGTTTACATCTACCGAATACTGGGTAGAAAACCAACAACTCCGTGTGGGGATGGAACGAATCACAAATCCGCACGGGAAACAAAAATAGGGTTTATAATAAACCACAAACTGCTGGAGAGCAGGCAAAATAGGATTTACGACTACCGACTACTGGGTAGAAGACCAACAACTCTTGCTTGAGGAATAAAAGGTGTATAACCACCAATTCCGCCAAGAAGAGGGAACATAGGACTTACAACTACCGGTTACTGGGTAGAGGCCCAACAAAACTCCGTTGGGGATAAATGAATTAATGCCGGTTACTGGGCAAACCATTCATTTCTTCCACAGGGAAGCACAAGAAACAGCTGACACAACGCCGATTCGGGATTGATCCAAAAAGACAGACTGAATCAAAACACGTCCTATGAGGATATAGCTCAATAGGAACATCCATCCCAATATATGTGTTGGGAGGAAACGGAAGAAACCGTCATCCACGAGGATATATCTCAGTGGGGAACTGCAGAAGAAGAGACAGACACTTTCTGCTTACGGGCTGACTCTATATGGAGAGATTTAAACACCCGACATCTGCTTGGGAAGATCTATAAAGATCCATATCACCCAAAGTAGGAGAACAACAAACAAAAGATATATGGCAAAAATGCAACATGAATATATGAATGTTTATGAATATGCATGAATATGCGTGATTATGTGTGATGAATGCTGACAAAACAGTCATATCTAACACAAACAGGCCCAGGAATCAAACGCCCGGTACTATACTTCCAGGGGAAAAACCAACTGGAAAGCCAATCTGCTAGGGATCCACATGCTGTAAAGCACAGATCTACGGGTACTGTAGGGGATCAGGCGAATCCTGAGGATATCTGCAGGGGATCCGTATCAACTGAGAAACAAGAGTTCATGGCACAACCAAGAACTGCTGCAAAAACAACTCCAAACAACTCCGGGGAACAACCCACTGCAGGAGAATCATCCGAGTAGAATCTAACTGCACAAGCAACTCTACTGGGGAAAAACTATCAGCTATCCTTTCAGGGCACAAACCACTGAAGGAGAAAGCACCACACAAGTAGATTCTGCAACAAGCCACTCTACTCGGGGAGAACATACATCCGACGGATCACACAAGTAGACTCTGCAAAAGTAAATCAGGAAATCATTCCAATCTTTGGGATGCTAGGCCACCAACCGACCCTTACTGGGGATTGAGATAGCTTCCAACAGGCAGAAACTGCCACAACAACCATTCTGCAGACTAAGCTGGGAAAAATGGAAAGCAACCATGCTGAGGAGAGACATAACAACTCTGCTGGCAACTGCACTGAGGAGAGACTACTGCTGGAGAAGAAAACGAAGTCTTCAACAACATCTCTGCTCGCGACTATACTGGGGAACAACCCCATCATCAGCTCTGCTTGCGACAATGCTGGGGGGAAAGCGGTAAAGTACCGGGATATCAATCCACCAACCACTGAATCTACCACAAGGAGAACATCCATGCTGGGGAGATTACTACTGGAGAAGAAACTGAGTCTTCAACAACAACCTCTGCTTGGGGAACAACCCCAACAGCACAATGAGAGAAAGAGGATACAACCAAATGCTAGGAATATGAACCAATGTCTTACCTGTTGGGAATCATACCACCCTTGGGAGAGCACTGAGACATCCCCGAGTATCCTTTTGTCATTGTGAATATTCACTTTGTTTAAAACAACAATTTTGAAAAATTTTATTTGTTTAAAACAATGACATTTTATCAATTAAAATATGCAAAACATTTGTTGAATTGAAACAAATAAGAGTGCAAATAATTGGGTAAAGCTCAAATTTATTTGATGGAATGGTAGCCTGCAAATGGCAAGACTCCAAAGATCTATACAAATTTGAAATCAGTGATATATATTGGAAGAGGGCTACATTGAACATAATGATCCTTTCTCTACCAATTTGAATCTCGATGTATTCGAAGCTTCAGTTGACGACGAATCGAGAATCCTCTGACGAAAAGACAGCTGGTGACCAGAAAGTCTTGTCAGGATGCAGTTACTTGCCAAATCCCTAATTTTTGCCTAGATTTCCCCAGGATGAGGTACTCAATCTAGCGGGATGCAAATATACTTTTTTCAAGTCTCTAATTTTTGCCTGGATCGCCCTTTCGGGTTCTCCACCGAGACGCTCATTGTTGCCTAAGCCGCCCTTTCGGGTTTTCAACTTAGCGAGCTATTCTGTTTTTTCATTTGCATATACTTTTTTTTAAGCCTTCACATTGAACTTCTGGAACTCAGCAAGCACGTCATGTTTGAACTTAATGAGTGTTACCCATGTCATTCTTTTGAACTCATCCACAAATGACACAAAGTACTTGTTCCCTCCAAGTGAAGTCACCTCAAATGGACCACATACATCCGAATGCACCACACCTAAAGCATGAGTTGCTCTTGGAGGCATTTCTGATGAGAATGGAAATCTTGGTTTCTTGCCTCTCATGTATATATCACATGATATCTCTAATGCCATGTTAGGGACCAATTAGTACTACTTTTTATATCATTTTATTGGTCCCTTTTACCAAGTTTTGATGTAATTACACACTTTTATTCTCACTATTTTGTATAAATGCAATTAGGTTTAATTTATTTTGTTTTGAATAGTTATTTCACATATTTGTTAGTTTTGTAGAATTTTTGGATAAGAGAGCTTTTGGAATGCAACATCATAATATGGAAGAGGTGTTAAATGCAATTTGGAGGCCAAATTTTGGAAGAATACCACTTGGAAGACTTTGGATGAAGCTTGCAAAGCAAGGAAGTTGAGATAACTTCAGTTCGCGCTGCAAACCACCTTCGCGCCGCGAAGGCTGCGAATCCAGCAAGCTTCTTTTGGGCCAAGGGTGTTGTTTTTCATGACCAGCTGGTTTTGCCATTTTGGTGTCTGCCTTGGGGGAGCTTTTCTGCCTTAGATGAGAAATGATCATTTTAGGAAATGTCAACCCTTTTAGAAAATCAGAATGGAAATTGAGATTCATTATTATTATTCACACATTGAGAGATACTTTGATATTTTGTAAGAGAAAACAGAGTTTTTATTCCACTGCATTTTTGCTTGTGAAAATGATGATGAGGAGCTAAACCCCATTTTGTCAAGATTGGAGGTAGTAGTTATTCTCATTTGTTTATGTATTCCATTTGATATATATATATATATATATATATATATATATATATATATATATATATATATATATATATATATATATATATATATATATATATATATATATATATATATATATATATATATATATATATATATATATATATATATATATATATATATATATATATATATATATATATGATAAAAGATTGTTGATGTATTGGATGCTATTTTTGCCCTAAGTTGAAAATCAGATTTGAGTAGTTGTTGAAGGAGATTATTTGAGTCTTGTCATAAAATAGATTTTCAAGTAGTGAATAAGTTGTAGAGATAGATTTATTCATTACTCTTCTTTGGTATCAATCATTAAAGATTGCTATATTGATAGTTAGGTGGAGAGATCGTCTAAGGATCAATATAGTGATTATCACAATATCATTTAGACATAAATGATATTGAGAGGATACTTGAACAACATCAATAATCTTAAATCTATATAGTTCTCATAAGGAATCATAAGCACTTGGAATAGTGAACTCCAATCTTGCCAAGCTTTTACATTTGATTAAAACCATTTTATTGTTTTAGTGACATTTTACTCAAAAGATAATTTTCCAAACAAAATAACTTTGTTACTTTCTAAACTTATAACAATTTGGATTATAGAACGGCGATAATAACAACCAATCTCTGTGGATACGATATAAAAATATTTGCCGAAGATATACTTTTTCAACAAATTGGCGCCGTTGCCGGGGATTGGTGTTCGACATTACGAGCATTGCAATAATTCATTGTTTTAAGTTTTGTTACTTTTATTACTATCCCTCTTTTGTTTCACTTGGTTTGTTAGTGTTGTAGATTCTAGTGCATGCGAGGAAAAGCTACCGAGGAGCAATTTCAATTCGATCCTGAAATTGAAAGAACACTTCGGAAGCTCAATAGCAAAACACGAAGAAGAAGGAAACTAGCCAAAGAGAGGAACCGGAGAGAAGAAGCATCTACTTCCGCACTTGTTCAAATCGAAGAAGTGGTTGTAGAAGCTTGTGACGGAAACATGGCAGATGACAATCGTACCGTAATGCCCGCTAATAGTCCACGAAGGAATGCTCAATTTGCCCGTGGAGGAAGAAATACGGAGATGAAGACCGGAATCCTCCAACTTCTCTATGCAAATCCGTTCACCGGAATGGACCATGAAGATCCGTATACCCATCTCATCAAATTTTATGAGATTACGGGTTCTACGGGAATTGATGAAACGGGTGAAGAGGCATTATTCAAAAGGATGTTCCCACACTCCTTAGTGGGAAAGGCAAAGGAGTGGTACCTTGATCAAGCACCAAGAGTGATGACGAATTGGAATTTGTTAGCAGAAAAGTTCTTAGAAAGATATTTCCCTCAATCCCGATTCATGGAAGCCAAAACGGCTATTGCGGTATTCACTCAAGGAAGCAACGAGTCTTTGAATGAGGCTTGGGAAAGATTCAAGTCAATGTTGAGAAAATGCAAGGGTCATGGTTTTGATGAGCTCACTCAAATCCATATTTTTCTAAATGGGCTCCAATCAACTCACAAGACACTTTTGGATGCTACCGCGGGTGGCTCTCTTATGTCAAAGAATGCTAAAGAAGCTAAAGTTATTATTGATCGGATGGCACTCAATGATCGCCAAAGTCAACATGACCGTAGCCCTTCACAACGTAAACCGGGAGTTCTTGAGTTAAATACCAATGACGCCATTCTTGCTCAAAACAAGCTACTCTCTCAACAAGTGGAGTTGCTTACTCAACAAATGGCCAAGCTTCCACAACAAATGAAGGAAATTCAAGGATCTCAAGTTCGACATCAAGTAGCATGTTGCGAATTATGTCAAGGAGATCATCCTACTGGTTTTTGTCCTCCACTAGAAGAAGTGAGTTATGTGAACAATCAAAATCAAGGCTATCAAAGACAACCTACTAACAATCAAGGTTATCAACCAAGAAATAATCAAGGTTATCAACCATCAAGGTTCAACAATCAAAATTTTCAGCAACAAAGTCCTTATCAACACCCAAACTCTCAAGGCCAACAATCGCAAGGAGGAAATTCCAAGCTAGAGGACACTCTTCAACAATTCATGCAAGCCTCCATGGCAAATCAGAAGAGTAATGAAGCAGCAATTAAGAATCTGGAAAATCAAGTAGGCCAACTTGCGAAGCAGCTGTCGGAACAAAACGCATGATCTTCCTTTTCCGTTAACACTCAAACCAATCCAAATGAGCATTGTAAAGCAATCGTCACGAGGAGCGGTAAAGAGTTGACAAGTGAAAAAAGTGAGGAAATTACAGTAGAGAATGATATGGATGAAATGCTGGAAAAAGAGGACATGGTTGGTGGAAGGGAGAAAGTGGCTGGAACTCTTCAGTTCGCGCCGTGATCCCCCTTCGCGCCGCGAAAAGAGCAGGATTTGCCAACTGAGAAAAAGACTTAATTGGAGGTGAAAAAGGATGCTGAACCAAGAAAGAAGAAGAAATGAGAGAAAGGTGTGAGTGTCATTCCAACCCAACATCTACCTTATCCGCATGCTCCATCGAAGAAGGACAATGCTAGGCATTATGCACGGTTCATGGACATATTCAAACAACTTCAAATCAATATTCCATTTGCCGATGCATTAGAGCAAATGCCACGGTATGCAAAGTTCATGAAGGACATTCTTACAAAGAAAAGGAGACACGTGGAAGACGAAACCATCTTGCTTGATGCACGTTGTAGTGTCATCATTCAAAAGACTCTCCCAAGGAAGGAATCTGATCCGGGCCGAGTCGTTTTACCGGTTACCATTGGAAGCACATGCATTGGTAATGGTTTGATTGACTTGGGATCTAGCATAAATCTAATCCCCCTATCCATTGTTAAAAGATTGGGAAATGTTGAGATCAAATCGACAAGGATGACTTTACAACTAGCTGACAAATCTACCACTTCACCATATGGAATTGCTCAAGACATGTTAGTGAAGGTGGATAAATTCTTGTTTCCGGTGGATTTCGTGATAGTAGAGATGGATGAAGATCGTGATGTTCCTCTAATTCTTGGAAGACCATTCATGAAAACAACCCGGATGATGATTGACATTGATGATGGACTAATGAAGGTGAGAGTGCAAGACGAAGAGGTGACCTTTAATCTTTTTGAAGCCATGAAGCATCCAAATGACAAGCATGATTCTTTCCGAATCGATGAAATCAAAGAGGAAGTAGTGGAGGTCGCAAACCAAGTTCATATGTCTAATGCTCTAGAAAGATCTCTTATCGGAGCCTACAATGTGTTTACCGAAAATGAAGAAAAAGAGATTGAAGCAATGTTGCATGAGTTAGAGTCTTGTGGCGAGCTTACTTATCAAGAAGAAACAAAGGAAGACTTGGATGCGACGAAGAAAACGGAAGAACCAAAATTAGAGCTGAAAATGCTACCTTCACACTTGAAGTATGTGTTCCTTGGTGACAAGTGTACCAAACCGGTGATTATAAGCAACACCTTGTCCATAAAAGAGGAATACAAATTGATACAAGTGCTAAAAAAGAATGAAGGTGCAATAGGGTGGGTGTTATCCGACTTGAAGGGTATTAGTCCGGCCTATTGCATGCATAAGATCATGATGGAAGAGAATTTCAAACCCGTTGCACAACCTCAAAGGCGTCTAAATCCATCGATGAAAGAAGTAGTTCGGAAAGAAGTTGTCAAACTCTTGGAAGCCGAAATGATTTATCCTATCTCCGATAGTGAATGAGTGATTCCGGTACAAGTAGTTCCCAAGAAAGGTGGCATGACGGTTATCAAAAATGATAAAAATGAGTTGATTCCGACAAGAACGGTAACCGAGTGGAGGATGTGTATTGACTATAGAAGGTTGAACCAAGCTACAAGGAAAGATCACTTCCCACTACCTTTCATGGATCAAATGTTGGAAAGGTTAGCAGGCAAAAATTTCTACTGTTTCTTGGACGGATATTCGGGGTACAACCAAATTTTGGTCAATCCGGCGGATCATGAGAAGACGGCTTTTACATGTCCTTTTGGCATCTTTGCTTACCGA
The DNA here is from genome assembly GCF_024323335.1 of Lathyrus oleraceus. NCBI lineage: Eukaryota > Viridiplantae > Streptophyta > Magnoliopsida > Fabales > Fabaceae > Lathyrus > Lathyrus oleraceus. The sequence continues at coordinate 394,123,199 of NC_066579.1, forward strand.
AGAATGCCTTTTGGGTTATGTAATGCACCGACCACATTTCAACGGTGTATGCAAGCTATATTCTCGGACTTAATAGAAGAATGCATTGAGGTGCTCATGGATGATTTCTCCGTGTATGGATCATCTTTTGATTTGTTCTTACAACATCTTAATGTGGTTTTGGGAAGATGCGTGGAGACCAACTTAGTGCTCAATTGGGAAAAATGCAACTTCATGGTCACCGAAGGTGTTGTACTCGGTCACAAGATCTCCTCCGAAGGATTAGAGGTTGACAAAGCTAAGGTGGAAGTTATCGAGAAACTACCACCTCCAACAAATATAAAAGGAATAAGGAGCTTTCTTGGACATGCCGGTTTCTACCGGAGATTCATCAAAGATTTTTCAAAGATAATAAAGCCATTGAGTAACTTGCTCAACAAAGGTACGCATTTTCTTTTCGATGAGTCATGTCTCAAAGCTTTCCTTGATTTAAAAGAAAAGTTAGTCACCGCACCCATAATCGTGGCACCAAATTGGAAACTTGATTTTCAACTTATGTGTGACGCAAGCGATTATGCGGTTGGTGGGGTGTTGGGTCAAAGAAGAGATAAAGTTTTTCATGCTATCCATTATGCTAGTAAAGTGTTAAATGAAGCACAAGTCAATTATGCGACAACTGAAAAAGAGTTACTAGCCATAGTGTACGCATTGGAAAAGTTTAGAGCTTACTTGATAGGGTCAAAAGTTGTAGTCTACACTGACCACTCGGCGATCAAATATTTTCTAACCAAGCCGGATTCCAAACAAAGACTAATTCGTTGGATTCTCTTACTGCAAGAGTTTGATTTGGAAATCCGGGATAAAAAAGGTTCCAAAAACTTGGTGGCGGATCATTTATCTCGTTTGGTCAATGTAGACATTACAAACAAAGAAGAGGAAGTGAGAGAAGAATTTCCGGATGAAAAACTGTATGCGATTCAAGTGAGGCCTTGGTTTGCTGATTTTGCTAATTACAAAGCAACCGGTTTAACATCGGAAGACCTCACTGGTAATCAAAAACGGAAATTCTTGGCGGATGTAAAATATTATGTTTGGGATGATCCGTATCTGTTTAAAGTGGGTGTAGACAATATTTTGAGAAGGTGTGTAACAAGTGAGGAGTCAAAGGACATCCTTTGGCATTGTCACAACTCTCCGTATGGAGGTCACTATAGCGGTTTGAGAATAGCCACTAAAGTGCTCCAATCGGGCTTTTATTGGCCATCTTTATTTAAAGATGCACATGAACATGCGAAGAGTTGTGATACATGCCAACGGAGTGGGGGAATAGGAAAACGGGACGAAATGCCTCTAACCAACATGCTAGAAGTAGAAGTTTTTGATTGTTGGGGTATTGATTTCGTTGGCCCATTCCCCTCTTCTTTCTCAAATGAGTACATACTAGTGGTCGTTGACTATGTCTCGAAGTGGGTAGAAGCAATTGCTTCACCTAAAGCCGATGCCAAAACAGTGATTAAATTTTTAAAGAAAAACATATTTTCACGTTTTGGTGTGCCTAGGGTGTTGATAAGTGATGGAGGATCACACTTCTGCAATACACCTTTAGAAAAAGTTTTGCAACATTATGGTGTAAAGCACAAGGTGACCACTCCCTACCACCCACAAGCGAATGGTCAAACGGAGGTTTCTAACCGGGAAGTCAAGCGGATCCTTGAGAAAACAGTCTCGAATTCAAGAAAAGATTGGTCTTTAAAACTGGATGAGGCTTTGTGTGCGTATCGTACCGCCTACAAAGCACCTATTGGCCTAACTCCGTTTCAAATGGTGTATGGGAAGACTTGTCATCTTCCAGTGGAAATGGAGCATAGGGCATTATGGGCTCTTAAATTCTTGAACTTCGACTCCACTTTAGCTGGAGAAAGAAGAAAAGGGCAACTCCATGAATTGGAGGAATCAAGGAACAACGCTTACCATTCGAATAAACTTTACAAGGAAAAGGTAAAGGCATACCATGATGGAAAGGTCCGTCATAAGGAGTTTCATATTGAACAAATGGTATTGCTTTTCAACTCAAGGTTGAAGTTATTCCCGGGTAAGCTGAAGTCAAAGTGGTCAGGACCGTTTATTGTCAAAGAGGTGCGCAACTATGGGGCCATTGTGATCGAGGATCCAAAGTCACAAGAGAGCTGGACTGTAAATGGCCAAAGACTCAAAGTCTACCACAATGGCGACGTCAATCGGGATGTGTTTGTCATTTCTCTATCCGGATCGGGCTAATCATTGGACCGTCGAGCTCTAAACGACGTTAAACAAAGCGCTTGTTGGGAGGCAACCCAACGTTGTAAGTCTGCATTTTACATTTTTTCAATTCTGTTGTGTTGATTTTCTGCTGTGTTAAATTTTTTGAAATTGGGTTCTGTCCACTGCCGTTCGCCCCGCGACCATCGTTCGCCCAGCGAACTGAATGCAAGTCTTCAGTTCGCGCCGCGAACAAGGTTCGCCCCGCGAATGGTGCGTGGCAGAACCACTTAAGTTATTTTTTCCTGTTCATTCTATTGCATTTTCAAAACAATAACTTTCCCTCTTTTTCACTCCCACTCCCAAAAACTTCCCAAAACTAAAAATCTTCCTTCCCCAACTCCCAAATCCCCATTTGTTAACAAGAATCAAGCACTTCAATAAGGTATGTTGTTCTTTTCATGTTCTATTCTCTATTCCTTTTGGGTTCTCATTTAGGTAAGGTTAGGGTTTTGTAGAAAATTGAAATTGACACTTGAAACAACCTTGCATGTCTAATGTGGGTTCAGATTAGGATTAGGTAGAGTTGTGATTTTGAGTGTTGAAAGTAAAAACCCTCAAATCTTTGGAACCCTAGCAGGCTCCTGGAGATTTCCTAGTTCGCAGGGTTCGCGCTGCGAACTGGGAAATTCCAGTGCCATGTTTTATGTTGATTGATTGCTAACTCTCTTCATGTTTTGTTGTGTGGTTGGTCTGATGTTTATTGTAGATGTCTAAGAGAATCAAAACCACGGCTTCCGTTCAACCCCGTTCTTTAAGACGGTTCACAAGTGACGAACACGAATAACGATTTGAAAATCTAATCAAGAGAACCATCCAACCGGAAACGTTCATCCGTTTATTACCGGGTGGGACTTATCGGAATGTGGTTTCAAATTTTGAGAGACGAAGGTGGACCAAACTTTGTGAACCAGAAGCGACGATCAATTATGATATTGTTCGGGAGTTCTATGCAAACACCATGCATCAAGAAGAGGGAGTAGCTTTCAACTACCAAATAAGGGTAAGAGGCAGGACTATTTCTTTTGGGAGAGATGCAATTAACTCATATCTTGGTAATCCTCTAACCCTGGGAGAGAACGAGCGGTGCGAGTATCGTACCCAAGAATTGGCTAATGTGTGGGATCTTCAAGCGGTGAATGCTACATTGTGCCTTAAAGGAAAATCATTTGACCTAAATGATCAAGGACTTCCAAAATCTTGGAAAAGAGAAAATCTAAATCTGGAAGCAAGGGCATTTCTGGTGCTGCTGTTGAGCAATATTCGGCCAAGGAGCCACACAACCACGATCCCTCTAGATGTAGGGTGTTTGTTGTACTACATTATGATCAGAAAATCTGTGGATGTAGCATCAATCATAGCGGGAGAAATGCGGAAGATGGCTATAAGTGGAACCAAATTTGGTGGTAAAGCAGGTGTGCTTGCATACCCGGGGTTGATCATGGGACTTTGCCGTCAGGCAAATGTTGTCATTCCGGATGAAGTACAATTCTCTATCACTAGTGTGATTAACGATGCTTATCTGAATAGGTTCTACCAAAGCCAAATGGATAGAACCGAAGGAACTGGGACTTCGTCATCCAGACCCCGACCCCGCACTACTCCAGTCTTCGACCAGATGGCGTTTGCCAATTATTGCTGTGAGAGCTTTGAGGCCTCTAGGAGGTATCAATCATTTATCTTTGATGCTATGCAGCAACAATTCCAGAACACGTTCCTTGCACCCGAATCCCACACATTTCCTTCTCATGCGGAATATGTCGCTTATGCTAATTGGCCTGAGGGCAGACCAGCTTTTATGGGGGGTGCAGGAGGTGGTGCAAACCATAATGAGGAGATGGAGGACGTCCTTGGATCTGTTGGTGGCGGCCAAGAGGAGGAAGATTGAGGAGTTGGTGAATTTGAGGAGTTTGTTTTCATTTTGAGTTTCTTTGTATTATTTTTGCTTTTGTAAAATTTTGATGTACTTTTGGGTGGCTCTAGTTCACCAAAACTTTTGTTTTTTTTTAGTTGTTTTGATAATTGCATGAATACTGAGATTTAAGTGTGTTACAATCAAATTGGTTTACCAACATTTTTTGTTTAATTGTTCTTACTCTTAAGTCAAGCTTAAAGCAACCAAGAAATGTTCGCAAAGAAAGAAGCATAGGACACCTCGAGTGGTGATGATAAGAATTAGTGTCGGCATTTCAAGGTACACTTTATCGCTTTCTAGACTTAACATGAGTAGTTTGATGGTATGTGAAAATTCCATATCATAAATTCATTGAAGTATATGTCATTTTTGAATCAAAATAGGACTTAACCAATTGTGAGAAAGCTTTCCATTGTACACTAAAAAGCGGGAAACCGAGCATTATTTCAACTCATTCTTATCATGCTAAATCATGCATCAAGCTATTTTTGTGTAAAAATTTTGAAAATGATAGAGGCATTGTTTGTTGAGAAAAACCACTTGACCAAAAAGTTTGAATCAACTAACCTTGTGAGGAGTAATCCTTAGTTAAACCCCTTTGAGCTTATTTTAGGATTCATTTGATTGATAATTGTAAATCAATTGATTTTTTTTTTGGAATAAATGAATCCTAATTTCTTTCGTATCAATTGAACCCTCAAACCGAATTGTTTGTAAATTCTGCCTTTTGCTTATATCTAAGTAGGGAGCATTAGTGAATAAACTTGGTTTTGGAATCTAAAGTTAGGGAGAGTAAAATAAAAAGATGTGATTAGAAACTTGGAAAAATGAGTTTTTATGAAAGGGTGAAAATATGAAAAGAAACAAGAAAAAGAAATCACCCTTGAAACCATAGAGCAAAGAAAAAGAAAAGAAAGAAAAAAGCAAAGAAAATGCTCATGGTTGTGTGGATTTGAAAAGAAAAAGAAAAAGAAAAAGATAGGGATCAAAGAAAGGGAAATTGTGTAGAGTTGAATGTTTGGGAATGCTCCCTTAGGATAAGCAACTTTGTTGAATTCTCTTAATCATATCCTTTCTTGTAACCTAAGCCACATTACAACCTTTGAAAGACCTCTTGATTCTCATTTTTCACATGATTTGGTATTTGTTGTGATAACCGCATGATTTGAGTTGTTGTTGATTTAATTGCTTGGATGAGTGAAAGTAACCCTTCATGTTATTCATCATTATTATGATGTGTGTGTAAGTTTGATTCAATTCTGACATATATGGCTTTGAATTCCTTGGAATGATTTTTGTACTCAACCATTTCTCTTATTCATGTTTTGTCTAGAATTGAGATAGGTGGATTGAAAAAGTGCCAAACACTTTTGAACCATTTGAATGTCCTTGGTAAATCCTTGCTTCGATATTTTGTGTCATTGCTTTGGTTGTGAGGATGGAAACTTTTGTTTAGGGACAAACAAAATGCTAAGTTGGGGAGAGTTGTTAGGGACCAATTAGTACTACTTTTTATATCATTTTATTGGTCCCTTTTACCAAGTTTTGATGTAATTACACACTTTTATTCTCACTATTTTGTATAAATGCAATTAGGTTTAATTTATTTTGTTTTGAATAGTTATTTCACATATTTGTTAGTTTTGTAGAATTTTTGGATAAGAGAGCTTTTGGAATGCAACATCATAATATGGAAGAGGTGTTGAATGCAATTTGGAGGCCCAATTTTGGAAGAATACCACTTGGAAGACTTTGGATGAAGCTTGCAAAGCAAGGAAGCTGAGATAGCTTCAGTTCGGACCGCGAACCACCTTCGCGCCGCGAAGGCTGCGAATCCAGCAAGCTTCTTTTGGGCCAAGGGTGTTGTTTTTCATGACCAGCTGGTTTTGCCATTTTGGTGTCTGCCTTGGGGGAGCTTTTCTGCCTTAGATGAGAAATGATCATTTTAGGAAATGTCAACCCTTTTAGAAAATCAGAATGGAAATTGAGATTCATTATTATTCACACATTAAGAGATACTTTGATATTTTGTAAGAGAAAACAGAGTTTTTATTCCACTGCATTTTTGCTTGTGAAAATGATGATGAGGAGCTAAACCCCATTTTGTCAAGATTGGAGGTAGTAGCTATTCTCATTTGTTTATGTATTCCATTTGATATATATATATATATATATATATATATATATATATATATATATATATATATATATATATATATATATATATATATATATATATATATATATATATATATATATATATATATATATATATATATATGATAAAAGATTGTTGATGTATTGGATGCTATTTTTGCCCTAAGTTGAAAATCAAATTTGAGTAGTTGTTGAAAGAGATTATTTGAGTCTTGACATAAAATAGATTTTCAAGTAGTGAATAAGTTGTAGAGATAGATTTATTCATTACTCTTCTTTGGTATCAATCATTAAAGATTGCTATATTGATAGTTAGGTGGAGAGATCGTCTAAGGATCAATATAGTGATTATCACAATATCATTTAGACATAAATGATATTGAGAGGATACTTGAACATCATCAATAATCTTAAATCTATATAGTTCTCATAAGGAATCATAAGCACTTGGAATAGTGAACTCCAATCTTGCCAAGCTTTTACATTTGATTAAAACCATTTTATTGTTTTAGTGACATTTTACTCAAAAGATAATTTTCCAAACAAAACAACTTTGTTACTTTCTAAACTTATAACAATTTGGATTATAGAACGACGATAATAACAACCAATCTCTATGGATACGATATAAAAATATTTGCCGAAGATATACTTTTTCAACATGCCACAATCTTAAGAATTCCCTGTACCATATTCTTTGAACTCAAATGCCATAAACTTTGGTAGTTCATATGCCCCAATCTATTGTGCCACTACTCATTTCCCCCTTAAGTACTTCTTGCAATAAGGCATTAAGTGGCTACTTTTGCAATATCCACCTTGAATGTTCTGTTTCTTCCCATGTTATACTACATAATCAGCTTCTGATTACAATCATGCAACTTCAAGAGATTGTCCTTCATGGTTACTAAAAATCCTTTTTCAATCAGCTGACCTACACTCATTAGATTTCTATTCATGCTAAGAACATACCATACATTCTTGATCTGTATAATTTTTCCATTATTCAATTTAACTTTAACATTTCCCATTCCTTTAGCATTCAAATACTCATCATTAACACATTTGATCTTGGTCCTCTTACTAGAGTTAAAATAAACCAGCCATTGATTGTTTCTAGTTAGGTAATTTGAGCATCCAATGTCCATATACCACCAGTCTACCATTTTTCCACATACATTCTCAGATGACATCAATAGCACAGGTTCATCATCATAATCTTCCTTGGCTATGTTTCCTTCTTCACCATTACTAACCTTGTTTGACCAACAATCAACAACAAAATGGTCAAATTTGTTGCAACTATAGCACTTAACATTTCTCTTGTCAAACTTCTACTTTCCCTTCATAACATTATGATGTTTCTTATCAGAATTGGATAGTTATGACTTCTAAACACCACCATCATACTTCTTCTTCTACTCTAACCATGCTTGCTTTTGGTTCTTCTTTCTAGAAGAAGCTTTTAGAGCATGTTGTAACTTTTATTCAGAGTTTCTTTCAGTCAGACGCAACTCTTGTGTCTTTAAACTACTTTGAAGCTCTTCAATTCTCATAGTGTTGGTATCTTTAGAGTGTTATATGGCTACAACTATGTAATCAAATTAAGGAGTAAGTGATCTTAGAACCTTTTAAATAATTACTTGTTCAGATAGCGTTTCTCCACAAGACTTCATCTCATTAGTGACCATAATCACTTTGGAGATGTCATCAGATACCTTCTCATTGTTCTTCATGTTAAGATTCTCATATTGCTTACATAGAGAATGAAGTTTACCTTCTTCATTGATGCGTCACCACCATAACATTGTATCAGTGTATCCCATATCTCCTTCGCTGTCATCGAATCAACAATTTTCTCAAACACCTTTGTATCCACACACTGATGGATATAGAACAACGCCTCCTGATCCTTCTTCCTCGTTTCTCGTTGCGCGGTTCTTTTCATTTCTATTGCATTTTATGCAACCGTTATTGACGATATCAAGAACATGTTAAGCTCCAAACAACATACACATCTGAATCGACCACCGATTCCAGTTCTTCCCGCCCAATATTGAAAGCTTTGTGTTCAATCTACTGTTTTCGTCATTCATTGTTGTTCTTGTGTAAATCACACAATTCTCATCAACTCTCGTGTTTCCTAAACCCTGAGAATCAAAATTTGTAATTCTCCTCGATATCGAACTTTAATTCAACGCAAATTTCAAAACTGAAATCAATCACACACCTTAGTACACTTGCGTTTCCCTATTAATCGAATCAGAACTTTGGATACCAATTGTTGGAGTTCAACAATGAACCTCCATTAACAATGCACAATAATATGAAGAACATATATATATATATATATATATATATATATATATATATATATATATATATATATATATAGAGAGAGAGAGAGAGAGAGAGAGAGAGAGAGAGAGAGAGAGAGAGAGAGAGAGAGAGAGAGAGAGAGAGAGAGAATGAAATGTAACTAACTTTTCAAAACTTTCTCAAATGCAAGATTCTGTTACAAATTCCATTTACTTTGGGCTTATATATTCTCCCAAAATCAACTCAAATTCAAATGTAATCTCACATGAAACTAAAATGCAAATGAAACTCAAAACTAAATTAACTTGAATGTTGAATTACATTCAACACCTGAGACATGAAGAAATAATACAAACCATTCTTCCGCTAGGAAAGATGTCCATGATATCTATTAAATACATATGGTTTAGGATCCAAAAAGAATGTTTCAATGACGTGTTAATGGAACTCGTTGTTAGATGAATAATCGATGTTAAAGGTCAAAGATTCAATTTTGTACAAGAACTCAAGATAAGAGATCATTCAATGATGGTGGATCACTAGAAAGATTGTTCATCGAGTAAAATATTTTGTGGTGATCTGATGCAGATGAGACAACAAATGGTGGGAGTTTATCTGCAAACATTGTGATGCTCAAGTCAGTACAAATTCGAGGTGTGCATGAATGTTAGAACAAGAAAAATTTGATACCCCAATCTTCTTAAAATAAGTGTCACATTTTAAAAAAATTATATCTCATAAAATACTTGTAATTACCAATGCAATTTTAATTTTTTATCTTTTAATTATACAATCTAATTAATAAATTTAATTTATTATTTTTTCACTTTACATTAATCTTAATTCTAATACACTAATAATTGTTTAGGATAATTTGATAAAATTAATATTTTATCTATTTTATTTATTAATTTTTTTAATCTATATAAAAATGTTAAATTATTCTGAGACATAAAGATAGATCCCAATATAAAATTCATATAACCAAATAAATATAAAAATAAATTTCGCCCAATCCAAAAGTCCAATCAAACCGAGTTCACATGGCATGCAATGTTTTATACACTTATGCTTTAATCAATATATTAAGGACATTTAAATTAAAAGATTTTATCTAGTAATAAAAAGACAAGTCTTTTGATCAAAAGACTTTGAATTCAACTCCCACACTAATCCTCTTGAAGGAAGTTAAATGAAATGTTTCAATGGCATTTGTTAATAACATTATTTATTTATTTATTTATTGTTTGTAATTTTTTTTGGATAACATTTATTGTTTTTATTTAGTTAATGAAAAGAATGGAAAAGGACACCTTAGGTGGGGTTGCGATTCCTTTATATAAAGCCTTGTCCACCATCTCTCTCTCCCTTCAACTCAACCTCCAAATTAGTGAAGGGACACCTCACCCACCCACCCACTCACCCTTCCTCTCCTCTCTTCTCAACTCCGTCCCATTCTCCACCTTCAACACCATTCTTTTTCAACCCTCTCTCAAAAATCTCACTCACTTCAACAATTTCTCTTTCTAGAATCTAATCTATTCTAACCTAAACCGTAACTTCCCTTCTTTCATTCGAATCCATCTGAATCCAAAACAAAAAATCATTCTCTCCCACATATAGAAAACCACAAAAATATACATAAACTTTCCAACACTCCTTTTTCCATAAATTCAGTTCCCAAACCAAACATATCTCTTTTTCATTTTTCCTCTCTTTTTTTTTTAAATTTCAGATTTGGCCTCGAAACATGGCATCACCTATGATCTCAAATTCAACAACCTCAACAACAACCGACCGATCACACAGAATAAAGAAAAAGAAGAAAGTCCTATCAAATACCCAACAACAAGCCCAAGAACAAGAACAAAGACACGCCAAATGGAGATCACAGGCTCAACAACAAATCTACTCTTCCAAACTACACCAAGCTTTAGCCAGAGTCAACCTCTCCGGAACCGGACCTCGCCGCGGAAAAGCCGTACGGGAAGCCGCCGATAGAGTTCTCGCCGTCGCGGCCAAAGGAAAAACACGGTGGAGCCGGGCCATCCTCACAAACAGACTCAAACTCAAGTTCAGGAAACAGAAGAGACATCATCAACAGAGAACCGTCGGTCCATCCCGGTCTAAGAAAGCCCGGTTCGGTGTTTTGCGTCTCAAGGGAAAAACCCTCCCAGCGGTTCAGAGAAAAGTTAAAGTCCTGGGCCGGTTGGTTCCTGGTTGTAGGAAAGAACCTTTACCGGTTATTCTTAAAGAAGTTATTGATTACATACCGGCTCTTGAGATGCAAGTCCGAGCCATGTCAGCTCTAGCTGATTTCCTCTCCGGCGCTTCTTCTTCAGCGGCTGCCTCCTCCGGTTCCTCCTTCCCGCCGCCGAGTTAATAACATTTAATTTTCTCCATATATATGCCAGCTGTCATTTTTTTACTATTATTTGTCTCGGTTTAAATCTCACTTTATGAATCAAAATATTTTATGTTTTTTCTTTTTATTTTGCTAGTTTTTGTATGCATGTGTATATTATCATCATCATCATCAGATTTTGCAGTTGAAGTTGAACTATTCTGAGGCAATATCTGAGTATAGTTCTGAAAGAGAAATTCAAATATGTCACGGCAAGTATTTTTCTTAATTGGTATGGTCTATGTAACTCAAAAGTGTTTTGAAGCAGAGAGATTATAGATAGATACACCATAACACGTGATATCATGTCTGTGTTGGTACTGAATTTTCCGAGAATCCAGAATTTATTGGTTTTTTTAGATCTTAATCTCAGTCAGTTCTCAGTTCACAGTTCACCACAGAGCTGTACATGCAGAGGCTATCCTGTCATGGTACTGTGGGTGTTGAGTTAGAATTTTTGCATGTATGGTAAATTAAGCAGTTTTTACCCTAGACTTTTTTTAGATACAAGGTTTTGAAAATGATTTTTTAAGAAGTGATTTACGGTAGATTGTTTTGTGAAAGTAATCAATTATAGAACTTGATGAGTAACAATAAGGTAACTTAACTCCACTCTACTTTCTGTATAAAGTGTTGCCGAAAGTGCTAAACAAAAAACATGCTTATTCGACACAATACAATGGACCCATGTGGCATGTTACCTCCCACTTTGTACAACACTGATGATGATATTTGACATCACCACCATCATTTTTTTCTTTTATAATAACCCCACTAACTTTTACCTCCTCAACTTCCTTAAATTCTTTTTTAATGTAATATTGTTTAGTTATTAATGAAGTAGAATTATGTTTAATCAAATATGAGATGACATAAATGATACATACCCAATAAAATGACTCTTACTCACTCTTATAGAGACATTTATTCTGTTGATTATTTCATATAGATTAAAAAAATATATAAATAAAAAAAATAATATTTTTATTAAAATATTTTTTTATATATTAAAAATGATAAAAATAAGAGTTTAATTGAAATACGTGTAAAAAGATTTTACACCATCAGTTAATCATAAATGTCGGATATTAAAAGAAGTTTGACTTTTATTTTAAAAATCTATAAAGTAATACAAACGGATGATGGTGATGAATCGACGGTGTAAAACTTTTTACACTGACAGTGTATAGTAATTAATCTCTAAAAATAATATTAATTAGAATGTAAAATTAGAAAATATACATTAAAAATTAAAATGAGGCATTTATTTTTGGACACTCATATAACTCACGGAGTACTGTTAAGTTAAGTTTCATTGAGTAGAGTTATAATTTTTATCTATAAACGGTTAAGGTTAAATATTATTAGTAATTGTTATTATTCATTAAGTTTTTATATTAAATTTAATTTACTTTTATGACATTGACTTTTAAGTATGATATATATTTTTTTTAATTTTATAAACAAAATTTTAGAGTCATATATCAACAAATGTGAGATTCTTAAGACTCCTCTAACATCCAAGGTAACTAGCCTCACATTTAATAAAAGACAGTTTAGACATATGTTTATAAACGTGAGTAATACTTACCTTATAAGTTAGATTTGTAAAACGTGAGTTTATGAGAATGTTATTTTTATGTGAGAACATGAGGCTGAATCTGAATAATTAAACTAAAACATTATATTTCTGATTATTAAAATTATCTCTTCTCTTACTCATTTTTTTAAATCTAATGGTTCAGATTTGTTCTCATGTTCTTACATAAAAATGACATTCTCATAGTATATATATATATATATATATATATATATATATATATATATATATATATATATATATATATATATATATATATATATATATATATATATATATATATATATATATATATATATATATATATATATATATATATATATATATATATATATATATATATATATATATATATATATATATATATATATATATATATATATATATATATATATATATATATTGTACATTCTAGAATTCCCTAAAATCGAGTTGGTGAAAAAGTCGAGTATGAAAAGGAGATTTCATAAATGAGATCTAGTGGTGAAGAGGGTGACTGATCCCAAGAAGAAAGGCAAGCTAGCTCCGAATTGAGAAGGACCTTTCTGTGTTCGTCAGAGGTTGAGTAACGAGGCTTACAAGTTAGAAAGCTTAGAAGGTGCTGAAATATCTAGGACCTGGAATGTAACTAGACTTAACTTTATCTTAGCTAGACTACGTAATAAGCATCATAAGTAAAAATTATGGGAATGCACTCTTTTCCCTTGCAAGGTCAAGGGCTTTTAATGAGACACCCATAGTTAAAACAAATGTATTGTATAAAGTAGGTAAAGCGGTCATATGACTCGATTCAGGATGAAGTCCAAGCAACTTCAAGCCTCTAGCATAATCGGCTACGACCGAGTAACGTTTAATAAAACCCCTGGTTTAATTAAAGTCCAAGCAACTTGAAGCCACCTGGCATAATCGGTTGGGGTTGGGTAATGTTTAATAACCTTTATCCTAACTGAAGTACAAACAACTTACAGCCTCTAGCATAATCGGTTCACTACGCCAAACAAGACCTTAGACAGCGCTTTTTTTAGCCTTAGACAGCGCTTTAAAGCGCTGTCTAAACCTCCGCTGCTAAAGGTTTAGACAGCGCTTTTTGAAATCTTAAAAGCGCTGTCTAAGCCCCCCCATTAGACAGCGCTTTGGCCAAAAGCGCTTTCTAAGACCCTTCTATTTTAGTTTTTTAGGTATACCTTAGACAGCGCTTTTGGCAAAAGCGCTGTCTAAGGTATACCTAAAAAAATTAAAATAGGGGGGCTTAGACAGCGCTTTTCGAAAAGCGCTGTCTAAGCCCCCCCTATTTTAATTTTTTTAGGTATACCTTAGACAGCGCTTTAGGCAAAAGCGCTGTCTAAGGGGGGGGCTTAGACAGCGCTTTTCATAAAGCGCTGTCTAAGCCCCCCCCCTTAGACAGCGCTTTTGCCTAAAGCGCTTTCTAAGCCCCCCCTTAGACAGCGCTTTTTCCAAAAGCGCTGTCTAATGTATACGAAAATTTTTGTAGCTTTTGTTTTAAACCACATTTTTTCCAGGTTTATAAACCAGAATTTCTACCTGTTTTCAACCAGTTTTTGACAGACAGAATCACATTTTATACATGCCATTTTGGCCTTTTTTCTACCAATTTTTGGCTAACAAATATATATATACCAATTCAAACCAATTTTGCCTTAAATGTATCAAAATATATACAAATTTATGTACACATTTACAAGTCATTACCTATACTCGAAATTTATGTACACATTTACAAGTCATTACATATATTACAAATATACTACAAAATTACACAAATTTATGAAAAAACTTTGAGCTCTATCATGAATTGACACCACTCCTCTTTGATTTCGTCCACTTGATCCTTTGTATAAAATGCACACTTGAATTCCTCAAAGTACTACATATGAAGCAAAAAATATTTTGAATTAATTCCAACTATTTAATTATATGAGATATGTGTAAATATAAAATTAACTCATAAGTTAGTAATACATACATCGGTGGGAATCACTAATCGGCCCAAAGCAAGAGTATCCCGCATAAACCTCAACACGAAATACCCGCAATCTATTTGATTACGTTGTTGAGGACACTACATGAAAAAAAATATGGATTATAAATCCTAAGTTTTATCAAGTGTCATCACTAATATAATAAAAAATGTGGTAATTAAAAATATACCGCCACTTTAATCCATGTAATGCGGTTGGCGCCCCTCCTTGAGGTTTGGATATCTCGTTGGGCCCGAAAAGCTTGTAGGATGCTAATAAAATAAAAATGAAGCAATTAGAACAATTAACATAAACTAAGAAAATTTTTGAACATTCTCACTTACGTGTCAATTAGGCGCTTCATATCCGGGTATGTTGTCCAATCATTTCCTAACGAGTCAAGATAATACACAATTTCTCGGATAGGATTGATTGCGAGCAACAACCAATGTCCACTGTAATGATTAGGCAAATGTTAGATGGTAACTTGGAAAATAATTATAATATATGAATTTAGAATGAAATGCTAACCCGGTATTAAACGGTATAAAAAACAACTTCTCCGCATTTTTATTGTCATTGAGGATCCGAAGAACGTACTCCGTCACGGAATCCGGGTTATTTAAGATTGCACCTAAGTTGATGCTCGCTGGTGCTAAGAATCCGAATGACTGGTCCAAATCATTGGGGCGCATCATTTTGTCATACAAAAACCTAATATAAAAACATCATTAACACCTCTTTTGAAACATAAAGTAAACCGGATTAACATAAAGTAAACCGAATTAATAAAACAAAGTAGACCGGATTTACCTAATATATGTATTGACAACGTTGACGCCGATTTCTTCATGACCAAAAACTTGCATGAAGTCTTCATTACCAATCATTTGGTCGTGAGCAAAGCCGAAAATCCCTTCCTCCATATGTATAGTCCGAACACCTCCGGTCGGTATATCGGTCATCTCTATAAATGTCCTGAGGCACGACCTATACTTGGTGGTAGGTTTTTTCCTAGCTACGGTCTTCTTAGCACCAGAACTTTTTACCCGTGCGGAGGCGTTCTTAACCTCCTTTATTTGTTGTGCGGAGGCATTGCTAACCTCATTTTCTTGAACCTACATGTCATATAAATAGTTAGATCAAATTAAGAATGTAACAACTTCCATGAATATATGTCATATAATTGTATATTACCTCTTTTCTTGATTTGGATTTTGTGGGAGTCTATTTAACATAATCAAGGAAAATATGTAAGTAAAATTTTAAGCATAAATTTTAAACTTTGAATATACACATTAAAGTTAACATAAGTAATAAGCATACCTCATATCCTACGCATATGAGGTTTGTCGGCCATGCAACAAACGAACCTACTGCTTCGTGCACCGTTGTTGCATCCGAATCATCGCTAGGATATGGTAATAATGCATTCGGGTCAACTGCAATATCAACTGATACCTTCAAACATCCAGCAGGGAGCTCTCTAGTGTGGAGTAATACTCCGCTAACGTTATGCACTTTTCCCTTGCCAACCATCCGATAGTGTGGTGACGACAAATACAGCTGACAATGGGAAATGCCCTAAAACCAATAATAACAAGAAATCGTTAATGTGTATATGTGTCAAATACATAATTTAAGCAGACAGTTCAATTTAAGACAATTATATGTAATTACCTCTGGAATGTTCGGCTGAAAGGTACAGTTGATACTGTTTTTGTCCGAAGCATCTCTGTATACCGTTGAGGCGCTAGCCTCTCTTTCTCTCCTCAGTGCATCAAGCTCAGCTTGCATGGCTTCCAATCTTGCATGAAGCTCCCGATTACTAGGAGCCTTTCCTTTTCTAACACTGAGGGAGGTCGGAGTGACTCCAAATCCCTTACCCCTCACCCGACCAGAATACTCAGGGACATCTAATGCCCGACTAAGTATGTTCTTAGTATCATCGGGAGATAGAGTCTGAGATAGCTCCTCCTGAAAAATCAGATGAATACCGTATACTTGTCAAATATTTGTGTATAAAAATGTTATTCAATTAATGAAAAAATGTTATACTTACACATTTCTGGTATACGTTTAAAACGTCTTCTTGAGGAACTCCGGATTTGCCCACACGGGCTTCCTTCCACAAAACATGTGCAGGAAGAGATGTTTCTGAACTTTCCTCCTTCTGCAGCTACACATTAAGTCATACAATTTGATCAGATAAAACTAATATATGATGAACAAATTTGTTTTCGCAATTTATAAATACTTACCATGGATTGTTCTAAGCGTCCATATCCGACACGTCCTTTTCGGTACGGATATGCGGGACTCGATGCTCTTTCCCGATTCGTAGCACTTATTCTTTGAAAAGTCGGGTCTTGTCTTTTGGATTTGAAAGCTTCCCATTCTTCAGCCGATATCAAACTTTCATATTTTCTAGGAAGCTCCGCATCCACAAAATTACCATCCGCATCCTTAAGGAACTTGGATGATAAAAATGTCCGAAACCCTCTAAGAAGCTTTCCGGCCAATTTCATGCAAAACCCTCTTCTTTCTTCTTCGATGTTAAAACATCGCTAAGAAAAACATACAGATTGATAGTTAGTATCGGTAATTGAAAAAAATATAATTGATACGGTATAATTAAGGGCCAAATGATTGTACCTTTATCTCACTCCAAATTTTTTCTTTGGACTCTTTCAACTCTTTATTTCTCCAATCATCACACGTAATGGGAATTTCATTCCTTACTAGTGCACCGATGAAACTAGTTAAGGTATGCCCATTAGGTTCTATAAGTTGTCCCTGGTTGTTCCAAGAGACATCTAGTATGATGCCTCGAGATCTTCCTTGGACCACCCTTCGCATTACTGTGATGCCTCTTCGGATTTCTTCTTCCGCGGATACTTTACTAACTTCCTCATGTTGGTCATCAGCCATGTCTAACCTGTAATAAACCAAGGAAACCATCAAATATCAAATATAACTTATAATCAAAACAATTGAAAACAAAAAAATAAAGAAATCATGCATTACCAGATATAACTTATAATCAAAGCAATTGAATACAAAAATATAATGAAATCATGCATTACCACATATAACTTATAATCAAAACAAATGAAAAAAAAACATAAAGAAACCATGGATAATTTACCTAAGTCACTAACATCTCTTTCTTTTCTTTGTTGGAATATTAATCACTTGTTTCTTAGCAATGCGTACGGATGAATTGATCCAAATTCCCTCATTATGATCGTTTCTTATATATGACTCATCCGGTATAAGATCCTCAACTTCATCATTTCTATTCAACTCATTCCGTCTAATGCATGACTCATTCTCAACATCAATATCACATTGATCGACACCGCTATCATCAGTCACTTTGTTAGAGAAAAGCACTATAGACCATTTTGTACTCTTCGGGTCATTCACATAGAACACTTGTTTAGCTTGAGATGCTAGAATAAAAGGTTCATCTTTGTACCCCACCCTAGTAAAATCAACTTGCAAAAATCCAGACTTATCCATTCGTATGCCACTACTACTCACCCACTTGCAACCAAAGATGGGAATCTGAAACTTCTCGTAATCAAACACCCAAATATGCTCAATAACTCCAAAATATGACAAATTTGCATATTTGGGGTTTAAGTCCTTCATACTTGATATATGCATTGCTTCAGCTAGCACGGTGACACCACTATTTTGCATAGTACTCTTATCATCTTGTTCTTTGGTATAAAATGTGTATCCATTAATTGAATATGCGCTATGAGAAAACACATGCAAACTTGGACCATACGCCAAACATCTCAACCTTTCTGTTACCGAAGAAGGATCTGAAGAGCGCTTCAAATAAATATGATCCTTCAACCATTGTATGAAACTTTGATTGTGCTCTATAACTATCCAATTTTCATTTCTGTTCGGATTTAACCTTCGGAGTACATCCTTGTGCATTTCAACATATGGCTCAACCTCATTATTATTGTGCAGAACATACAAATGAACTTGATCCCGTTCATCCCTTGATATTGTCACAATTTTATTCCCAATTAATTTTTTACCTTCCATTTTGTCGAAAATCTGAGCTCTGGGGAGTCCAATCGATTGAACGTTAGACAAATATTCAGTACAAAACTCAACAGCTTCTTCAACAATGTATCGTTCAACAATACAACCCTCTGGTCGACTTCGGGATTTCACGTACCCTTTTAATATTTTCATGTACCGTTCAGCAGGGTACATCCATCTCATATATGCGGGTCCACACAACTGTGTCTCTTTCACAAGATGAACAACTAAATGAACCATTATGTCAAAAAAAGACGGAGGAAAATACATTTCAAGCTCACACAAGGTAATTACAATCTCTTTTTGTAGTGTTGGTAAGATCTCGGGATCGATCACCTTACTACAAATTGACCTAAAGAAAAAACACAATTTAGTTATGGCACTTCTTACTTTTCTGGCAAAATAGAACGTATACCTATCGGTAGAAAATGTTCCATTATAACATGGCAATCATGTGTCTTCAAATTCTTCAACTTGAGGTCTTTCATAGAAACAAGTCTTCTGATATCAGATGAGTATCCTTCTGGAACCTTAACTTCACTCAGAGACTTACACAAAATTTTTTTCTCCTTTCTAGATAAAGTAAAAGCAGCAGGTGGTAGATATGTTCGTCTTCCTTTCTTCACGGGTGCTAATTCAGTTCTCATTCCCATTTTTAACATGTCCTCCCTTGCTTTAAGGCCATCCTTAGACTTGCCTTTTATATTGAGTAATGTACCGATAACACTTTCAAATACGTTTTTTTCAATATGCATAACATCGAGAAAATGTCTCACGTACAAAGACTTCCAATATGGCAATTCAAAAAATATCGACCTTTTCTTCCACCCACCTTTCACAATCTTATGTGCAAAAGGCTTGCCAAACTCAGTACGCACATCTTTCACCTTTTCAAAAACTTGTTCACCTGACAATGCGGGTGGAGCTCTACGATGTTCGGTGTCTCCATTGAATGCTTTTCTCCACCCACGGTAGTGATGTTTAGAATGTAAGAATCTACGATGACCGAGAAACACATTCTTCTGGCAAAGTTCCAATCGAATCGTATCGGTTCCGTCTTCACAAACAGGACACGCACGTTGACCTTTAATGCTATACCCAGATAGATTCCCGTATGCTGGAAAATCATTAATTGTGCCAAACAACATCACCCTCAAATTGAAACTTTCTTTCCTATATCCATCATAAACCTCCACACCGTTCTCCCACAAAATCTTTAAATCTTCGATCAGAGGTGTCAAGTATACGTCAATGTCATTCCCTGGTTGTTTAGGCCCAGAGATTAACATAGATAACATCATGTACTTACGCTTCATACATAGCCACGGAGGTAGGTTATAAATCATAAGAATCACAGGCCATGTGGTATGTGAGATACTTTGAAGACCATGTGGGTTCATTCCATCAGTAGATAATGCCAATCGAAGGTTTCTTGCTTCTGATCCAAACTCAGGATAATCATTATCAATCTTCGACCACTGTGGTGAATCAGCCGGATGCCGATACATTCCATCAATAATTCTTTCATCTGCATGCCAAGTAAGATGTCTTGCATCGGTTTCACTACGAAACATGCGCCTAAATCTCGGAATTATCGGAAAATACCATAAGACTTTTGCGGGAGATAATCTTTTCTTATATCGAGACAAACCGCATTTAGGGCACTCAGTTAACATTGCATATTCGTTACGAAACAAAATGCAATCGTTAGGACAAGCATGTATCTTATCATAGCTCATGCCAATAGAGCACAACATTTTTTTTGCCTCATAGGTTCGATTAGGAAGAACATTATCATCCGGTAGCATTTCTCTCATAAGGGCCAACAACTCTGTGAAACTTTTATCCGACCATCCATTACCCGCCTTTAAGTTGTACAACTTTAATACCGCAGAAAGTCTTGAGAATTTAGTGCAACCTTTGTACAACGGTTTCTCAGCATCGCTTACCATCCTCTCAAACATTTCAGGACAATCATGAAGATCTTCTTCCAGTGCTTCTACAATCTCTTCAACTCGATCACAATCGTATGTTTCCGTGTCTTTGTCGTATGAAGCATAGGTCGTACTACTTTTTCCACTCGATTCAACATTCTCGTTAATTTTCTCACCATGAAATATCCAACACTGATAACTTTGATCAATTCCATGCCTCAGCAAATGCGATTTCAATCCATGTGCGTCAACCTTACCAATATAACAACAACGCAAGCAAGGACAATGCATTCGTCTGGGGTTTTCAGCGTGTTGAACAGCATACTTAACGAATTCCAAAACCCCACTCTCGTACTCTTTGGTCATTCGATCGGCACAGATCCATGTTTTATCCATGGTTTTCCTACTTATTAAAGTAAACAATTAAACCATGTCGTATAAAATTATTAACAAGGTGGTTGTAAATAGGTTGAAGATTATTATTCCTCCAACTATCTCTCCTTTTCAATCACGCTTTGTATTAGGGAGAAATATTCATGATAATATTATGATGGCATAAAAAATGGATCATAACATACATAAGATAAAAGGGAAGATAAGATATTTTGTGATTAAAGTTTATCATAATATACATAAGATAAAAGTGAAATATTTGTTATTTTTATTGTTAGTGAAATCTTTGTGCAAATTCATAATTTAATCAAGCGAATTCTTAAATTTTTCTTCTTTTATTAATTGATTATATTGTAGTCTCTATTTCTAATATATTTCTAAGTTAGCAATAATAAGTAGTCTCTATTATATTGTAGTCTCTATTTCTAATATATTTCTAAGATAGTAATAATAAGTACTTCTATGCTTCTCTCAAAAGTAAGCAAAATCAAAGTAATATTAGTTCCACTGCAATTTAGTTGGTCATGCAGAAATTATGAGGTTCTATAGCAATTTAGTTGGCTCCACTGCAACCAACCTCCAAGGCATTTGCTAATTTTTACCAGGGGATATCCAACATCTATTAAGTTGGTCATGCAGAAATTCAACGAGTTTTCTCAAGTTACTGGTTTGGAGGTTAACCCTAACAAGTGCAGTCAATAAACTAAATATTTCAATAACATTTTTCACGGTCAAGATTTCAACAGGGCAATATGCTAACACCAAACAAGATTTCAACATTTTTATTGGTCAAGATTTCAACAGGGCAATATGTTAACACCAAACAGGGCAATATGTCAACATTTTTATTGGTCAAGATTTCAACAGGGCAATATGTTAACATTTTTGGAGGTTAACCCTAACATTGAGTGTAGATTCAAACAGGACAGCCATATGCTAACACCAAACAAGCACATTTGAACTCATTGCATTACAATCAAACAAGCACATTTTTAGAGCAGAACGTACCGTGAGAGGCGAGTGCGGCGGTCGAATGTTTCGTTGACGGCGGAGGGACCCTCGACGGCGGATAAAAGGGTTTTCGGAAGTTGAACGAAAATGGGGTTTTCGTGTTTTGGAGTGGAAGGCGTGATGTTGTGTGCTGTCGTCTTTTAGAGTGGAAGGTTGCTGGAGATTGAGGGGAATACGAGTGCGGCGGAAGCGCTGTGAGTTGAGTGAAAGGTTGCTGGTGAGTGAAGAGGCAAAACAAAAGAACAGAGAATGAAAGCGCTAAAGTCTGAAATTTTATTTTTATTAGACCTTAGACAGCGCTTTTGTGGAAAGCGCTTTCTAAGGGGGGCCTTAGACAGCGCTTTCCAAAAGCGCTTTCTAAACCCCCCCTTAGACAGCGCTTTTGGTTTTATTTTTTTTTTAAAATTTAAAGACTTTAGACAGCGCTTTTTCAAAAGCGCTGTCTAAGGTCTATATTTAGAAGCGCTTTCATTATTTTCTTGGAACATTTTCAGCGCTTCATTTTTATTTTAACCTTAGACAGCGCTTTCTTTTAAAAGCGCTGTCTAAGATGCGCTGTTAATAGTCCTTTTTGGCGTAGTGGTTGTGGTCGGGTAACATTTAATAAAACCCCTGGCCTAACTAAAGTCAAAGCAACTTAAAGCCTCTAGCATAATCGGCTATGGCCGGGTAACATTTAATAAAACCTCTGGCATAACTTAAGTCCAAGCAACTTGAAACCTCTAGTATAGTCGGTTGTGGCCGGGTAGCATTTAATAAAACCTCTGGCCTAACTGAGGTCTAAGCAACTTGAAGCCTCTGGCATAATTGGCTGCGGTCGGGTAACGTTTAATAAAATCTATGGCCTAACTGAAGTCCAAGCAACTTAAAGCCTCTGGCATAATTGGTTGAGGTTGGGTAACGTCTAATAAAACCTCTGGCCTAACTGAAGTCCAAGGAACTTAAAGTCTCTGGCATAATCGCCTGCGGCCGGGTAACATTTAATAAAATATGTGGTCTAACTGAAGCCCAAACAACTTGAAGTCTCGGGCATAATCGACTACGTCTGGGTAATATTTACTAAAACCTCTGGCTTGATTGAAGTCCAAGTTACTTGAAGCCTCTGACATATTCGGCTTCATCCGAGTAACATTATTGGAAGCTTTTGGCCTAAATAAGTTGTCTATGACCAAGTTAGGTAAGTGTGTTGACCTACGAGGTCGACTATAAGTCGGTGACTCAAATAATAAGACAAATAAGATATTTGAAGTCAAAGGAAACACATAGAAGGATAAAGAAATAAATCATCATAAAAAAGAGCCTTTAAAAGGCTTAATTGTCTAGCAGGAAAACAAAATATTATTCACAAAATACAAAGTGCACATCACCATTAGTGGCTAAGAACAAGACTTAAGTAAATTCAAATTTCATGCTCGCCTGCCCGAGCTTCCGATGCTAGATTATGCACCATCATATTCTTCAAGCTTTCTGCTTCAGGGGAAGCTTCTTCCATGTAGATTAGCTTCCTTTCCACCAAAACTTTGAAGAAATCCATCCTTGACACATCCAGGTTTGGTGAGATGCATAGAGCTTGGGCTTTGGCCCTTTCAAAGGATTCAACACCAGCGGAAAGCAAGTCCAAATGGGCTTCTTGCAGATATTTCTTTGAAGTCTCATTAAGAGTATGATATTTCTCTATTTCTTGGGTCAAGTCGACATTATCCGCTTCCAGTTCTGAGCACTTGGTCGCCGCAATCTCCTTCTGCTTAGTCATTTGCAAAGTTGGGATTCCGACGTCTCTTTTTGCTTCTTTATCTCCGAAAGCTACTTGGTCAACTCCTCTACATGAGTACTCTGGACCTTCAAGTCATCCCTTGACTGGGTTAGCTCTTTGTTAAGGTGAATCTCATTCTGCTCGTGTGTATCACCCATTTCAAATAAACCCATAGTCACGACGACACATCTCATCAAATATGCCCCAAGATTTTGGGTCAATTGTTGAGCTCCTATTGACTTCTCATTTTGAATTTGCTTTGCATACTTCTTAAAAGCCTTGAAAGCATCACTTTTCTGCACAAGAAACAAAGTCCAAGAATATCTAGAAAAATCATCAACAATAACTAAGGCATCTACATTACCTCAAAAGCTTTTTGTTCTTGATGGACCAAATAAGTCCATATGCAACAATTGAAGTGGTCTTGTCATTGACACCGCATTCTTTGACTTGAAAGTTGATTTGGTTTATTTTCCCCTTTGACAAGCATCACATAATTTATCTTTGACAAATTTTATCTTTGGTAAACCAATGACAAGATCACGTTTAACTAGTTTATTTAAGTGTTCCATATGAATATGGGCTTCCATTTTATGCCAAAGCCATGAGTCATTGTTGTTTACCATGATACATTTTATTTTCAAAGACAAATCATCTAAAGCTATCATAAAAATATTATTGATTCTATTACCTTTGATTTTTACCTCATTGGTGACTTCATCGTCAATCAAGCATTCATCTTTAGTGAACATGATCTTGAAGCCTTTGTCACAAAGTTGACTTATGCGTAGAAGATTATGCTTTAGTCCTTCAAAATAAAGTACTTCTTCAATGGATGTGAAAGGTGGTACTCTAACTTTTCCTTTTCCAAGAATCTTCCCTTTATAGTTGTCTCCATACGTGACATATCCCTTGGCTTTAAGCACTATATTTGAAAATTTGCTTATGTATCCTATCATATGCTTTGAACAACCACTATCGAGATACCATAGATTTGATGTGGTCTTCAAGCATACCTACAAAACAAATTATGTTTTGTTAGGTACCCAAAGTGCCTTGGGTCCTTCATAATTAGTATCTTTCTTAACCCATACATAATGCCCACTTGCCACACTAAAGTTTCTAACATAGCAAGCATTAGGTGTATGACCACTTATACCACAATAAAAGCATGTAGACACAAAATTACTTTTATACCTAAGAACATATGATTTCTTTTTAGGAAATTTCTTCTTAGGATGTTGATGAACTTTTTGTGTTTTATTCACTTTTTCCTTGTTGGATTGGTCACTTTCCTTAACAAAGATAGTTTTATTAGTACTTGGTTTATTAAACTTAGAATAACCAAGACCGCTTTTATCATTTGAATATGTTTGTTGGCTAAGAACTTTTTCCAATCCAACTTGTCCTTTTTCATATCTTTCAAGAACTCTTTTTAATTGAACAATTTGGAAAGTAAGTGAATCACAATTTTTGCATGTAAGATTTTGTTTTTCCTTTTCAAGAAAGTTTTGTTTTTCTATTTCAAAATTCTTTTCCATAGTGTCAATCTTTTCTTCAAGAGATAAGATTTGTTTCTTTTTAGTTGACACTGTTTTATACAAAATCTTACATTCACTAAGAAGTTCATCAATAGCACCTAGAGTATCATTATGAGAGGATGTTTCATTACTAACGTCTTCTTCTTCATCATCGGAATAATGTGAAGCCATCAATGCAAGATTACCACATTCTTCTCTTTCGGAATCGGAAGATGAACTCACTTCATTATCTTCCATGAAATGTAGGCTCTTTTAGATTTTGAATCCTTTCTTTTGTTGAAACCACTTTTCTTTGAGAGTTTTGGACAATCTGTCTTTATATGTCCTTGCTTTCCACATTCATAGCAAGTGATGTTTTGAGTAGACGTAAATGTTTCCTTCTTGTTAAAATATTTCTTCTTTCTTGCAAAGTTAGAATTTTCGTAAATACCAAAATATTTACCTAACCTTTTTACAAGAAGCATGAAGTTCTCGTCTTCCTCCGGATTGTCTTCTCTTTCAACTTCTTTGGAATCAACTTTTAAGGCAATGCTTTTGGATTTATTATCTAGATTCTCATGCTTTTCAAGTCTGCCAAGTTCCGTCTCATATTCTTGGAGTTTACTAAACAATGTTGCGGATGTCATCATTGATAATTTTTCTTTTCGGATATCGTCGTCACTTTCGGTTGCCATTCCCTGCTTAAAGATCTGAGTACGTTAAGATTAAGTTCATCATTAGTTAAAATCTTACCGAGCATTTTCAAGTGATTCGTCAAATGCACAAATCTTTTCTATAAGTTGAGAATTGATTCTCCGGGTTGCATTAGGAACAATTCATATTCTTGACTTAACGTATTCAATCTTGATCTTTTAACTTCCGCGGTTCCTTCATGTGTGTCGACCAAAGTATCCCAAATTTCTTTTGTCGTTGTACATGTTGAAATGCAGAAGAACTCATCCATGCCAAGAGCACCTTGAAGAAGATTTATTGCTTTCTTGTCATAAAGAACCATTTTCTCATCATCTTCATTCCATGATGCTTCGAGCTTAGGAGTGTCAACGCCATTAACAACCGAAGTAGGAACGAAGGGACCTTCTACGACAACTTTCCAAACATCTTTTCCTTGAGACTCGAGATGCGCCTTCATTCGTATTTTCCAAAAATTGAAATATTCTCCACAAAACAGTGTGAGCTTGTTATTGCTACTACCGTCTCTAAAAATAGGATTTGAGTTTGCGGAAGCCATGGATCTTTCAGGAGCAGGTTACCTATAACCTTCTCTGATACAAATTGTAAGTTCGGAGTGCGCCTAAGAGGGGATGAATTAGGATCAATTTAAAATTCTGGTTTTAGAGACAAGTTTTTTCTTATTTTTATGGTTTGGCAATGAGTTTTGAAGTGATAAAGTGCAGAAAAGTAAAGAACACAATGATGTATCATAGTTCCCTTCATAATCCGAAGGTACATATAATCCCCTTTCAACATGAAAGAGATTTTACTATCTGTTATGACTTGTACAAGACAGACACAATCACCAAGAACAACCTCTTGTGATTCACCAGGTTGATATGAGAACAATCCTTTCAAATTCAACTCTCTTGCTTCCAACAATCTTGGACAACAAGGTGTTTACAACCAATTTTGGAAAATATTAAGTAAAGAAAGTATATCACAATATATCAATCACTATGATTGATCTTCTCTTCCAAGCAAGCAATTTATAAGTATATATTAGTGCTCAAGTGTTTATGAATATGAGATGAATTTTCTGGACTGATATATGTGAACAATGCAGAAAATTCCTTAATGAAAGTTCAAAGATCAAAACACTTGTTTGAAAATGAATGTGTATAAGATTTAAAATTGCAATGGAAGAGGTGAGTTTTGATTTCTGAAAATATGAGTAGATATATCACCTTGACACCTCTATGAAAAAGTGTGATTCAATGGAAAGATGTAATGGTTAAAGAATGGTCTTTGGAAAACATTCAGTTCATAGGACATATTTGAAAATAACCACTGCTTCAGAAAAATTCAAAATTTCGTGAGGGAAATCGATTTCCCAAAAGGGGGTAGTCGATTTCCTGGATAAAAAATTTGGTTTTGGCAAGTGGAAATTGATTCCTGCAAAAGGGGTAATTGATTTCCTGAACTGAAAATTGAATTATGGCAATTGGAAATCGATTCCTGGAAAACGAGTAATCGATTTCCTGAACTGATTTTTGAAAAAATGTTTAGAAAAATAGTATAGCAACAAAGACATGTGAGACATAATGGATCATGCATGCAATGAATATTTGGAGTAATTTTAAGCACTAGGTTATCAATATATATTGCATGCTTGTACCTTAAACAACTCAAGATCAATGCTAGTCTTCAAAATAAGTCTTGAATGCTTTGATGTTAGCTTTCACACATATTGAACATTGAGTACTTAATTTGATTATTGCACTTGAATCTTTTTACATATTTTGACATGATCATTTGAATTGCACTTTATCTTCATCAAAATATATTGGATGGAGAGTCTTGACTTCACATATACTATGATCATAACTTAGGACCTCTTTGTTTATTAAAAATCATGTTGCTTCCATCTGAGTATCCAAAAAACCTGAGGATGAAGACTTTGAATCAGTGTTACTAATAGGTGAAGGGATTTCACCATAAACTTCTTTAATAATTCGGTTGAAATCTGCTCTACTCAAATAACCCTCACACTCTCTCATACAAGCATTCCAAATCCTATTTCTATCACTAGCAGTAAGCAAAATTGAACATTCCTTTTAATATCTATCATTTTAAAATGACGAAATAATAAAAGAACGAAAAAGGAAAAAGGAAGTGATACCGGGAGCTTGAAGAATCGAGCAACTGATGAAGGACAAATCAATTTGTAAACATTTAGGGAGAAAATCGATTGGAAAGTAGAGATGTTCCAATAAAAAAATAAGTCTTTAAAAAGCTATAAAATTTTGTAACGGTCAAGAATTTCAAAAAGGGTAATGATGAAAAGTGAGAGTTATCATTAAAATCATCATGATGAGGAGAGAGAAAGATTTTTCATCATTGAATGGCTGACACCCATCGCAAAAAAGGTTGGCTTAGAGAGAGGGGATTCCAAATTGATCGAACACTTCAATCCAGTAGGACCTCATGATCGGGGGGCTTATGCACATCCCAGAATTCCTTGAAACCGGGTTGGTGAAAAAGGCGAGTATGAAGAGGCAAGTAGGTAGGATGATCATACACATACATACAATTTGGAGTCCGGTTAGGAGCACTAAAACAAGTACGTCATGCCGACTTCATACATACAAGTCGGACCCGATATCAATGCTAGGATACCATGTGAAAAGTCACAAGAGACGATTAAAGAATGTTCCATGATGACATGAGAGTTACAGATATTTATGGGAAAGACGTTACCTGGAAATTATAGGGGTGATGTACGCTACCTAAGGTTTCCTTTATGAGGGATATGAGGAGGCAAACATTAATGGATCATGGATGAGTCGAGCCATATAAATATGAGATTCTCTGGATGAAAAAATGGGAGCAAGAATGATCTAAGATAATACATAAATAAACATATAAACCAATCATTTAGGGCTCTCCCTGATGAATAACGGATAAGTCAGCCTTTTACACACACATACACGCACATACCCCCCCCCCCCACACACACACATGCATGCACACACACACACACGCACTCACGCACCCCCCCCACCCACACCCACACCCACCCACACACACATATATATTACAAAATATGTGAATTGCTTATTTTTCCTTACCCCTCAATAAACATATACAACCATTCAAATTGATTTAGAAGATAATAATCTGAAAAATAAAATTATTCTTGAAAAACAACTTAGACATTCCACTATTTCTTGAATTGCATGCATCTTGTAACTCATCTCTCTCTCTCTCTCTCTTTAACATATAGAATTTGATTCAATGCCCCAAGTTCTTCAAAGCAACGTTTCATTCTTTTATAGTTTATTTTATAAAACATCAATTTGTTGACTAATTCTTAGTCATCGTCATCACTATCATCATCATTATTTTAATTGATGATGATGATTATTATAATGACAGTGATTAAGATGATTCAAAATTTCTCAACAAATTTGATGTTTTGCAATATACAATAGAAGAGAATGAACCATTACTTTGAAGAACTTTGGGCATTGAACCAAATTCTATATGTTAAAGAATGAGAGATGAATTACAAGATGCGTGCAATTCTAAAAAATTTGATTGATTTAAGTTGGTTTTCAAATTTAACTTAATTTTCATATTATCATTTTCTAAATCAATTTAAGTGAATGCATTTTTAGTGAGGAGTTAGTGAAACAAGAAATCTACATACGATATAATAAACTCAATTGAAATTAAAAAATGAGGCAAATATTTTGAACAACAACAACATATCAACTCATAAAATGTTTCACAAACGTACATTTTATTGAAAATATTTATGGAGAATGAAGACATAGAAATGATATACTTGTGTCATAATGGAATCCACAATGAAAGGAGGATGAAGCTGAAGTGAGAGTGGCAAACTTGTGTCTCATGATCTGGGTATTTCCCACAAGTATGCATTCTTCATAGCAACACAAATAATTTGTGAACCACACCTACAAATCAAAATGTATATTATCATGTTAACCTGATTTGGAAATATAAACTAGCATGACATTGTAATCCTACAAATAACATGTTAACCTGATTTAGAAACATAAACTAGCATGACATTAGCAACATGTTAACATAAATGGAAACCCAAGTAATGTCTAATACATTGATGTCTCTATTAACCTTGTGTTTTAAATGTAATAAAATTGACCTAGACACAAATTATATTTTTAAGAAGAACACGAAAACAAAGATCATTGCATGGAGCATATATGATAACAAGGATTTTTAAATTTTTAAGAAGAACTATTGGCATACATGGAACAAATATGGTAACTGGGATCCATTTCAAAAATAGAGTTTCAAGTAGAGATAACCCAAAAAAACACGAAAATTATGCCAAATGAAAATCTTAAACCCTAAACCCTAAGCTTTCTGTCAAATGAAAATACAAAAATCACGCCAAATGAAAGCGTATGAAAAACAAAGAAAAATGGAAGAACCTATACACAGAAAAATGGAAGAAAACATATGAATAACATGTAAGAAAACTTATGAAGAAGAAGAAGAATGATAAAGCATATGAACTTGACTACCTTTTAGTATGAAGAAGCTTATGAAGATGAGTTTGTTACATATGGAAAAAGGAGATGTAAGGGTTTTATTTTGAGAGTGACGATTATTCTGTGCGAAAGCTTGATAACTTCAGTTATATATATATATATATATATATATATATATATATATATATATATATATATATATATATATATATATATATATATATATATATATATATATATATATATATATATATATATATATATATATATATATATATATATATATATATATATATATATATATATATATATATATATATATATATATATATATATATATATATATATATATATATATACATAAACTTATCACTGCGTCTGTTAAAAAACCGTAATAAAATGTAAGTATTATTCACAACGGTTCCCGGTAATAAGTATTTTAATGTTAATATATTTATAAGACTATAAGGACGTTCCTTTTTTGTAATGAAAAATATAAAAAAATGTTGCTGCTAAGAATTGAAACAAGTAACATTTCATTTATCACAACAGTTGTTATTAAGGACCGTGATGAAATGTCTTTCAATAAAATAATAAAAAATCCGGGCGCACGAAAATGTGTTATTACTACAGTTGTTTAAATGGTGGTAGTAATATGGTGTTACCAAAAGTATATTTTGTAGTAGTGTTTAATCCTCCAACATTTGTCATATGGAAATCCAAGTCACCCCTGTTGGGTCATGCATTTGAGAAAACAACTTACATTATTGGCTCAAATTGGACAATCCATACTTGATTTGTTATGGAAAAGGTAAAGAGAAAAATCGAGGTGAGCAACACCTCAACGTACAATGAAGTAGGAACACCAAGCACACCTTCATGTTGAGGAAGACAAAGAATAAGCGTCTTTGAAACACATCTTATTTAAGTCAGTGTAGTCTACGCAAATTATTTATTTTCCAAATGCCTTATTTACCTTCGATGTGCATTCTAAGAGTAAAAAAAATTATATGTCATGTGTTTGTTGGAATTCATACCATTGGCTTGCTTTGTTTTCCACTAGACTGGGATCAGAGAGGAGGGACGGGATGTTTGATGATTTGAGTATTCACCACCTCCTAAGTATTTGAGCCCCCATTTAATTCAAAGGAGTGGATTTTTCTTCCTAGATGTTTTCGCTTAAGGTGTACCTCGTGGTCAAGTTGACCTGACTTTTCTCGGGCATTCCTCGAGTCTTTTTCTTCTCATAGCCTTCTCATTACCCCCTCTTCTCGGTCCTCATTTGTTCAATCTATTCTTTGAATATCCATGGAATATTTATCTTAAGTAATCTTATCATCCTCATTATTCTTATCTAATCCTATCTGTATCACTTCATGGAGGTTGCCTTGTGAAAAGTTATGGCTTCACCAAAAGCTCACACGAGTTTAAAGTTCCTACGAAGGTGATGACAATTATATCTTTGTTTGTATCAACCATTTTGAAAGTGGAACTGTTGAAATAAGTTAGGTAAATAATCAGGGGCTCAGTTGAGCATTATTGGACATCAAACAAATATCTTACAAAGAAAGGAGTCACAATACTCATTGCAAAAAAGGAAATAATGATATAGTTTCTAGGTCTTCTAAGCTTGTGGCTGACCAAGAAGAAAGCCATACAATCGACTTATGAGTTATAAATTTTGAATTTCTCGCAAAGAGTTTAAAACTTAAGGGGTTGCTAACTCAACTTATGGGCATATGATTTTGAAACACTAAAGTGTGACTTTAAGGGTCACTCGTCTCGTCTAAGAGTTAATGGCATGTTCTCAATAAGGATTTGTAAGAGCCATTCTTTTGATTTCCTCTCAGAAAAGTTAAAATACTTAAGCATCAACCTAGTGCTTTCTATCCTAATGACATTGTTTCTTAGGTGTTCGATCTGTTTCTTTAGCTCCCTTTATATGGCCTTCTATTGATTCTTAAGCTTGCATTCTTACTCATCCATTTGTTGTCTCAAATTGACCTCCAAGATTAGTTTTTTTTCTCATAAAATCTTGTTTATTTTGTTGATATTATTCTCAGTTGTCCTCTTGGAGCTCACATACTACCTCCAACAACTGAGCTAGTTATGAATGATAGTTTTTGTCTAACATAAAATCAAACCTTGGTTCTTGAGAGTCTACCTCTTTCCATGGTGATTATTTGATTGAAAAGAGAGTTATTTAATTAATTGCTTATACCATATCCCCATGATGGGCGCCTAAATTTATGTATGTAAATACAAGATACATTAAGTCAGTTATCCTATGAAGTACTCCCTCTGTCCTACAATGAGTAACCCATTTGATATAAAAAAGTGTCCCAATATGAATGACCAATTTCAATTTCCAATGCAAATTTTACAATTCTACCCTTTAATTAATATTAATTTCATTATTTCTAATACTTTTAAGGGATACTTTAGTAAAAATATCATTCTCTTACTTTCATTTATTCCTTTTTCTTAATCTGTATGAAATGGTCAACCGAATAACTCATTGTGGGATGGAGGGAGTAACCTAAAAGAAACTCTAAGAATATTCTCAAAATGACCAAGGTAAAAATACAATGTTTAAACTTTAATGAATGATCATAGTCTTTCCTTCTAGTTGTTTCCTTTTATAATCCTCATCTCTTATCCTAATGACCCTCTCATTGGACGTCTAATCTTATTAAATTACACATTTGAGATTCCCACAACTTGTTTGTATAAGACTAATAAGTTTGTAAAATGATTTATTTTCCAAAGTATAATCAAGACAATTATTAACTTAAATTGATAGAAAAGATATGAATTTTCTCTGAAATTGTTATGTTGGTAACAATTGTTATTACATATGATTGACGACATTTTTAAGGAAACAAAGTGAAGAAAAATGTTACGCCAAGTTGTGATACATCCTATCTTTTTGTGATCAAGTAAGGAATAAACATGTGAAGCATAATGTTCATCAGTCTGCAAGACATCATGTCTCACCGAAAATAGTTTTACGCTGAGTGATTCTCGCGTTATTTAAGGATTTGTTTCCTTATTTATATAATTATTTTTTAATCCTCTATTTGCTTTTGGGAATAAGGAAGTGCTTCCACATATCATTATGAGCAAGACTAAAATTGAGGAATTATGATAGGATCAAGATTTAATCAAACATGGAATTTTGTTCTATGTAGGGAAAATTGTTGGACCAGATGTCAAAGCTAATGTGTTCAATATCTTATATGAGGTTTGATAGATAATATAAAATAAGATGATAAATGATAAAGAAAATAAAGAACACAGGTGAATTTAACCCAATTCGGTGCAACGTCACCTACTTCTGGGGGGCTTTCAACCCAACAAAGGAAATCCACTCTCAACAGACTAGTACAAAGTGTCTTAGATGAATAACCATTGTTCAATGCCCATCTTCTTAATTCTACCAGTGTATTTTTATTTAGAACTCCCTCTAAATATGAGAACATTCTCAATTTCTCTCAACCACTAACTGATGCGTGTTTTTCGCAAGTATACGAACGCGTCAGAGTAATATAAAAGATTGTCGAATCCACAGAGACCAATTGTCAATCTATCATTATCTATTATTACGGTGTTTATCTAAGGTAATCAAAATAGGGTTTTTAAGAGTGCACAATGAAAAATAGAGTATTAAATTAAATTCAATTAATAAAGACAAGTTCGAATGTAATTCACATAGTCAATTAATAATCCAAGTACTTGCTAATAGAATTACTTATGGGCAGTGTGTCCTACTTTGAAAAGAACCAATTTAACGGGAACTGTCGCTTTCACGTATTCAGAACCGAGTTGTACTCCCTAATCAAACCCTCTTATTGTCACTTATAAAAAGGCACGCATTGCGTTAGAGTAGTAAACCTATTTTAAAGAAATATAGTGTCTTGACTAAGTTGAAAAGTATTTTGACCTGGATTTCTTAACCAAAAGAGGTTCTTACGAACCAGACTCTAAACTTATAAACGCATCCGAAAATAATTTTAAAATCACTTTTCTTTTTTAAGTTAAAAACTCCTAATGAACTAAACAAAGCGCTTTCGCTGTATTTGAAATAGTTAAAAACAACTAAGTTTAAACAGACGTCGGACGGCTTTCGATCTTACCCAACGGAAATTAAGTGCGGGAAAACTTAAGTTGAAAGTCAAAATAGCCCTTAAGTGTTTCTACAAACAATTGTACGGATTATCGGTTCAATTATGATTCTTACATTCTAACCTTTATAGGTTTAGCCAGACATGGTAAAGTAAAAATGCATTTTAATTTTTATCATAAAAACGGGTAAATAAAAGTAATGTGAGTGCGGAAAATAAGTTAAAGTAGTGCGATTGCAGGAAAGTAGATAAAAGTAGTGCGGTGCAAGAAATAAAGGAAAGTAGTGCAGTGCGAGAAATAAACAAAGTAAAGTGCGAGTGCGGGAAAGTAAACAAAATAAAGGCAGTGCGGGAAAATAAACAAAATAAAGGCAGTGCCGGAAAATAAACAAAATAAAGGCAGTGCGGGAAAATAAAGTAGACAAAGGTAAAGCAATAAAACCTTCTTCAATCGGAGGGTCGAATAAAGTGCGAAACAGAAATGAAAATGGCGATAGGATTAAACTTCCTTCCAAAGTGCTCCAAACTCGATTACAGACTCGATTACAGACTCGATTACACAGTGTGGCAACACTCCGATGTGAAGCGATTATCACTTTTACACAATACTGATATATGCCTAGTTGTAACTAAGTTTGGATGATCAAACAAATGAAATCAAGGTTCTATTTATAGGCAAGAAAAAACATGGAGATTACAAGGATGCCCTTAAGTTTGAAAATGGACGGGAACCATTTTGTTCTTGTGGCGCCCGCCACAACATCATGGCGCCCGCCATAGGAGGAAATTGCAGCGCCAAGTGGAGATCGTGGGGGACGTGGCAGTTGAGGAGAAGTTGAAACTGGGACACGTCATGGCTGGACCCATGGCGCCAGCCACAAGTGTAAAGTGCTTATTTTTTTTGGCTTTTTAGCTCATTTTCACTCCTTTTCTCGATCGGGGCTCTGATTAGACTGAAAACCTGAAAATAAAGAAAAACATAGTAATAACATAACAAAATAACAATAAAACAACTAAAATGCATGCGAAATCGGAGTCGAAAATACGGTGAATTTCAGTGTCATCAAACTCTCCCACACTTAAACCCTTGCTTGTCCTCAAGCAAAACACTTAAAAGCTCAAAAGAAGAAAAACTGGTGTGGACGAGTGATTCGGGCTAAAAAGGCTTCTAAGTTTAAGTCGAGATGTAGTGATAGGTACCAACTGAGTGAACCAAGAGTATCGTGATGACACTTATCCGCAGACACGGACATAAGCTCCATTCCTATATTAACCAACCCATATTATCCCACAATACCTAGGCCTACCTCTTCATCTCTTTTTGGGTCCTTTTCATTCAGGCGCAATCACATTAAGCCCGTTATCCGTACATGCTTCGTAGTAGAGTGACCTGTTAGTGACTCTGATCCAAAACATGGGGTTTCTGGCACATAAATATGTGTAAACCCTTTTATTTGACCCAAATGCAGTTGTGGGGGATCAGATCGTAATCCGTCCTACCGAGTTCAGCGCCAGATACCTCTGAACCAACTAACAGCGGGTGAGTTTTTTTTTTCTTTTGCAGCAAATTTTTATAACTTTTTGGTTTAAATGACCTTGTGAGGGTCACCTATCCCAGAGTTTGCCTTTTTCTTTATTTATTGCACTGGGTCATTCACTTATGTTCATCGGTCCCCTACGTAGAGCATGCTTAGGCCGGAGCTGACTGCTAGAATAAACTACTGAGGACTATACTGAAATGATAATTAAGGCCATGGTATATGGGGTTTCGGGAGTGATTCATATATTCACGAAGTCTATGGTGCTAAAACGATACTGATGTTTCAAAAAGTTCTCCCAAGTCACCACATCCTAACTCAAACCTGTCTTAAAGCCCAAAAACTTTCAGAACAACACCGTTTTCTTTTGGAATTTTTTTTGGGGGGGCTAAAGGAATGGGGAGATGAGGATGTACTAAAGATACACTATACTGGTGACTCATCAGACACATGTATTTTCTAAAACACACTAACTAAAAATGAAATAAAATGAAGTAAACAACTAAAAAGCAATAAAAATAAATAATCTAACTAAAAATAGTAAAGGGAAATAGAAAGCGATAAAATCTCCTCCCACATTTAAATCGAACATTGTCCCCAATGTTTCGAAGTAAGATAACGAGAGAGTAACATGTCACACTACTGCTGACCACTGGTCCCTTCACCATCCTGTGGTGAACGACGGGATCTGCTGCGACGACGATCTCTCTGGTCCATCCTGGACGATAAGGCAGTCTGAGCAGTCCTCACCTCTCGAAGGTTGCCTAAAATGGAGCCCTGAGTGGCCTCTATCAGCACAGAATGTTGACGGTGGTAGTTCTGCTGACGGAATTGCTCGTTTGTGATCGCAAGCAGGGTCTGTGAAATAGTCGCATAGGATCGATCTGCCCTCCGCTGCGATTCTTGCATGAAGCTCATGTTGTCCGCCAATTGTTGCTGAATGGTAAAGAGTAGGTCATCACGCCTTTGTTCTCTAGCCATGTGGTCGCGCCACATCTCCTCGGTAATATAGAATCCAAGAGCAGAACCTGCAAAAGAAGAAGATGGTGCGGTGTGTGGTGGTGAAGGGTGATGGGGGGACACGTGAGGTACGAGAGATTGCTCTCTCCGATCAAACTCTTCATCAGTGTCGTGTCCCTCCTCATCAGGAACATTAGGAGGAAGGGGACCTAAAACAGGTGGAGCATCTAAAACATAGGTCCAATTCCTTTCATTACGTACATCAGTACGTCTAGTGCACGGTAAGGCAACAGAGGGGATAGTTACACCACGGATCATAAGCATATAACCTCCCTCTCTTCTCACTCGGCACAATTTCATATCTTTTAGAAATTTAAGGTTGATTGTGCGAGGAGCTAAGGGAACTAAGGTAGCTATCTCATTGTTCAGGTTAAGAGCCCGAGCAATAGACGTAATGAGTCCTCCAAAAACAATAGGTCCCGCTTTATTAAGAGTTAAAGCCATATGAGCAATCATAAACGGGACCGAATTAATCCTCCTATTTGTGAGGCTTCCTTGTAAAAATAGAAGCTCCCGAGCATTAACCTTGTTTGGATTCTCCCGGCCAAAAATAGTACATGCCAACAAATATCTAAAAACTCTGATGGTCGGGTTATGGATGGTTGAGGCAAGAATTCCTTCAAAAGAATTTATTGAAGTATTAGACAATCTTTTCCAGAAGGAAAACACCTCAACCGACCTATTTGAATCCAAAGGGGCCTCACAAATAGCACCTTCCCCATGAGGAATTCCTAACAGACCTGCTAGTTCGTTGGTACTAAACGCATACTCAACAGCAATCATTCGAAATTTAACAGTACCAATTGTACTAGCAGTGTTAGGACTGACAGTATAAATAAAAGAACTTAAAAACTCGACTGTCAGTCACTCAAAGGTAGGCTCTATGTTTACAAAAATAGTGTGCAAGCCTAAAAAGTCTAACAAATGAAAAATACTGTGGTAGATACCCAATGTATATAGACAGTTATCGTCCACGTACCTCGTCAGGAGAATTTCCC
Organism: Lathyrus oleraceus; assembly: GCF_024323335.1. Lineage (NCBI taxonomy): Eukaryota > Viridiplantae > Streptophyta > Magnoliopsida > Fabales > Fabaceae > Lathyrus > Lathyrus oleraceus. Next base: position 394,161,428 of record NC_066579.1, read on the forward strand.
GATTTTGCAACCTTTCAATAATCTTTCTCTGCCTATCCCCAGGTTTTCCTTCGAATATATCCGTTGAACTCCATTGTTTTGCTCTTTGAATGTGTTGAAGAAGATGAAGATGGGTTTATATATATAGGATGGTAAAGGTGAGATTTTTATGGATATTGATGGATGAAAATTAAAATGGAAGTTGGAAAGGTAAATTGTATGGTGGGAAGATGATAAATGTATGAGCTTTTGTGGGGTTCAAGGGAGTTTTTGGAAGAGGAAAAAAAGGGTTTTGGAAGTTTGAAGGGCCAAAAATGGTGAATTATATGAATCTTCCCCGCATATACCAGACGCCGTGGCGGGCGCCACAGGGTCTATGGCGGGCGCCACAAGAGCAAATTTAAGCTGGGCCGAAATTTGGAGATTTTGGTATGGGCTTCTCCATGCCCTTTTTGGTCTGGGGGTCCGGATAGCATTTTCATTGTTTTTCCTGATAAAATAAAGCTTGCACAATTTATGAAAATAAAATTTAAACATTAAACAAATAAATAAATAAATAAATAATACTATTAGACTATAATATGAATATAAAGGAAATAAACACACACATATATATATATATATATATATATATATATATATATATATATATATATATATATATATATATATATATATATATATATATATATATATATATATATATATATATATATATATATATATATATATATATATATATATATATATATATATATATTGTAACACCTCAAAATTTGCCCTCCTCTCTTGGGACTAGCTTAACATATTGCATATCATTTCTTAGGGCATTAGTCATTGCATATTTGCATATCACATGGCAACATTAAGCAAGTCATCCTCCTATGGTCTTGATCAGAAGATAAAGAGGTTGAGATTCAAGCTGAGGGTTTCATTGAACTGATCACTAATCATCTGAGGGTTGGTGCTTCAAATTAGGGTTTCATGGTTCCTCAAGGAGGTCGAGCTTGATCTTGGTTGAAATGGTACATCATCATCATCATGGTCTTGTCATCACCAAGAGATTCATTATGCTTGATCAGATTCCTTGAGATTAGGGTTTTGACCTCTGGTCAACCCTAATCATCTGCATTGTGCCAATCAGGGCTGGTGAAGGAGATGAGGTTTTCAATGGATATGGGGATCATCATATGATTATATTGAGCTTATGGAAGCTAGGGTTTCATCATTGAGCCATTTCATCAGGAGTTTGAGGCTCAAGTTCATCAGTCAAGCTGAAATTCATCTATCAGTCAGCAAAAGTCAACCACAAGTCAACTGATGGGTTTGGAGGTGGGAGAGGGTTAGAGACACTTCATTCATGTCCAAACAAGTTTCATTTGACATTTCAAACATCAAGAATGAAGAAAATAAAGTCAGATGAAAACTTTCCAAAAATAGAAAGTGACTTGTAATTCAAAATTGCCAAAAATGGAAAGGTTTTCTCCTCAAACTTACATGTCCAAAAATGCTTCAAATGAAATTTTGTTCAACATGAAAGCTGAATATCTTGCTCTCACCTTTCCAAAAAGTCCAAGAACATGAATTTCTCATTTGTGGTTGGCAAGTTATGGATTGATCATTGTCCAAAAAAGGTGAATTTCAAAAGTGCATAACTTTTGATTCAAAAGGCCAAATGGAGTGGGACTTTTTGGAGCAAATTTCTTTTGATGTCCTCTATTCAATTCAAGCATTACATTTCATGAATTTTGCTCACACAAAAAGTGCATTTTTCAAGTGGACTTAATTTGAATTTTGGAGGGAAAAAGGTGTTTTTGCAAAATAAGCATGGTTTCCACATGATTCCACTTGCATTAGCTTACAAACATCATTTTAAACTTGCTCCAAACCAGAAATTCTACTGTTACATTGGTTTTGCACAAGTGAGGGTGGATTGGTCAATTGGCCATTTAGCATGAAACTTGCATTTTCACTAATCCTTTGTAATTACACTAATCATGATTACCAACATCATTAACATCACATATATAAGCTAAATCATAACTGTTTTCTGATTAATCATAACATAATTGAAATCTAGATCTGAAAATCACAAAAACTCTTCACTTCTTCTCTCAACTTTTCTTCATATTTCTTCATAAACCGTGCCAAGATCTTCATCAATCCATGATCCATGTGCATTATTGAAGCTGTTGGAAGCAAGATCTCATCATTTCCAAGCTAATTCAAGGACTGTTAAAGTAAGCTTCAACAATGGCAATTCAAGATTTGAGCTAAATCGTGTACAATCAACATCAAAGCTTTGTTTCATCCTCTCCTACAAGCATCAAAACGCATCTGTTTTCATGTTACAAGGCCAGGAAACCTCAAATTCATCACTGCTATCCAATTAAGGTTAGTTTTTGACTTGCCTAATTCTTAAAATTGATGCATGCTTTAGATAGATCTTTGGATGTGGAGTGTTCTGCACTTTGAACCACTGAATTTGGTTGAGAAATGAGAAAGTTATGTCGATTGGAAGTTTGATGCACCAATATGTTTTTCATCGAATCTTTTAAGTTAGGAAGAATTAGGTTAAATTAGTTTGAGATTGTGAATGTACATTGAGAGACCTTTCCATTGATATAAGGTTTTGTCAAATTTGGTGAACATTTGTTCTTGAGTGATGAACTTGGGATGAACACATGATGAACTCTAAGAACGCGTTTCCAGAACGCTGTAGATCCATAATTTCGCTCATTTGCATGTGTTTCGTGTTTTTGTCCCATGCGTCCAATTAAGCCGTGCCATGTGTCCACTCACTTAAGGTAGCGCGCGCTGGGTTTGAATGGCATCCGGCTTCGATCCTTCGCCCAAGCATTTCTCATTTAGGCTTTGACATTTATTTCCATATGCTTCATATATTTCACATGCCTTCATTCATGTTTTTTTATTTTTTCTCAACATTAGAAAATTCATAACCTCATAACCATTGATCCAATTGAGATGAGATTTTTTCCACCATGATCCTTGCCATGTTTACAATTTAATGAATATTTTTGCAAAAATTGTGCATGTGTGATTTTCTGTTTTGGCTAGGGTTTGCTCATACATGTGATTCATTGCACCTTGCTTGGTATTTTGATTGTGAAATAATGATGCTTGATCCAAAATTCTTGAAATTTTACATGTGCAAACTAGAGACCTTAAGTGACATTTTGGATTTGAGTTTGTGATTTTTGCTTTCCTGGTTGATGAGATATGAGCTGTTGAATCTAGGTGTGACAATTTATGTCACACCATTTCTTGTCTAACTTCCTGATTTTATTTGCCTTGCCATATGAACTTGAATTGAGCTGAATTTTTGCATGATGATGCTTAGGAATGTTAGGTTCACTTGTGAATATTTCTGGAATTTTTGAATGCATTTCCGATTTGTTTGAGAATTTCTCCCCTGTTTGACCAATTGTGAACCTTTTGTGAGTCATGATCTCATATGTTTTGTGAAATTCTTGTGGTTTATTGGATGGACTTGAAATTTGGCATGTGTATTATAGACATCTTGAAGTTTGTCATGAATTTGATTTCATTCATTTATCATACTTGGTCTCTGTTTTATGATTGCTTGAAGTTGATACATGATTGGATGCCTTGTATGAGTTTGTTTGGACTTGTGTTGACTTGATAAATTTAATTGCCTTGCTTCCCTTGGTCCAAATGACTTGAAATTTGGTGTGTAGATCCTTTAATGAGTGATGTTTAGCCATGAATTTTTTGGGGATTTATTGAAATGTTTGTGAGTTGATTTGAATTGGATCTTTCTGTTTGGTCCTATGAGGTTCTAAATTGCATGCTTTTCACTAAATGCTTTATGAAATGAAATTGGTGTATGATATGAATGTGATACCACTTGGATTTGTTCCTAAATTGATTGAACTTGATTTTTGATAATTTTCATGTTCTGTTTTGGTTTATTGCTCTCATTTTGACCCTAGGCCATGTCCTAGTGGTTAGTGCTTAATGTTTGAGTTGTGTTTTCAGGACAAAAAGCATATGGCATGGAGGAATTAATTCACTTGGCTTGAGTTGATCATTTAATTGATGTTGATTAACATTAAGTTTGTTTTGTAGGTGGTTTCTAAGTCATTTTGTGTTGAGCATTGGCTTGTGCTTTGCTTGATGCATTGCTTGTGTACAGTTAACTGTTGACTTTTAGCTTGTCTGTTTGCCTTTTGTTTGTCTGGTATACTGATCATGTTGGATTGATTTCAGGTACCTTAGTTGCTATAGTTCATTTTGAACTTGCTGTTTGCTGTTGCTTGGTTGCTTAACCAATTGAGGTATAGCATCACTAACTCCATGTAGTCTGGAAGACCTGGCCTGTTACTTGGCCAGGCACCTGTCTGAAGTCCTCCTTAAGAGGCAATGCTTGTGATTGTTTATTTTTATCCCCAAGCAGGAAAAGACCTTTGAATAAGGCAATTGGTAGATACAAGAGATGTGCAATCCATCTCCTGCTATTCAAGTTGAGTCATCCCTTTGCTCACACAACTGGTGTTGATGCATTGCGGATAGTAACCCAAGATCCTTGTACAGTTGTACAGTTGAGTCAGTGTCATAAGTGTAGAAGGGTTCCCACTTTCTGAACCCACACTTCATTGTCTGAAGCTCTCCCAGGCCAGGGATAAGAGCTGTGAAGTCTCATCTTCACTCACCTATTTCATCTGCTTCACCCTGACTCTCAATGTCAGGGTTAAGAGCTAACATCACCTGATACAGTTGACTTGCTTTGGCAGTCTAACCCTTGTTTGAGCCCACCTTGTCTGTATATAGTGTGTGCTAATTGTGAATGTTTGCTTTGTTCTGATTATGCTTGCATGCTTTGCTTTTCCTGTTTAGGATTAGCTTGCTGCCTGAGCAAGATAGATAGCCAACCTTAACTTAGGGATGATATGCATGATAACATCTAGGCTCGAGTCATAGTCTCCCTAGTTGTGTCTCCCTCTGTATCTGGTTAGGCTAGTCTTTCTCCCCTGTTCAGGGGAACTACGTTGCCCTGATCCTCATACCAGATGAGGTACGTAGGCAGGAGGTCGTACGAGATCTCTCCGGGCACCCTTTTCTTTTTTTGAGTGTGTTGTGCTTGACAGCTATCAGGCTCGAGTTCTCGACTCCCTGTTAGTCTGTGTGTTCACCCTTTTTCTTTTTGTGTGTGTTTGCTTGACAGTTGCTAGGCTCGAGTTCCCGACTCCTTAGTAACTTGTTGTTTGTTTCTTCTTGTGTGTGTAGGAGATGGATGTAAGCCCAGCAATTGGCATTCCGTATCCTCTTGTTGTATGCTTGGAGTCCGGTATGAGTCCATCAAGTGGCATCTGGTTTCCAGTGTGGGTTTGTTTGGTTCGGAAGCTGATGTAAGTCCAGCAATTGGCGTTCGGGTTCCATGTTTGCCTGTTTGCGTGTGTTTTGTTTCGGCGTGCGTGAGCAGAAGTACGGTAGCTCTGATTCTCATTTCAGATGAGATACGTAGGCGTAGGATGCGATATCCTAGCGAGCCCTCTCCCCTCTTCCTCCACCTGTGTTGTCTTCAATGTGTGTGTGTGATGTTTGTTTTAGCAACCTTTTTCTTTCTTTTAGAGCGTGGATCCCGTCGAGTACGACGGATGCGTATGGGTGCTAATACCTTCCCTTCACATAACCGACTCCCGATCCCATTTCTCTCTGGTCGCGAGACCATGCTTTTCCCAGGTTTACTTCGAGCGTTTCCTTTCCCTCTTTGGGATAAATAACGCACGGTGGCGGCTCTGTTTGTTTTGTTTTAGCCCGCCGGTTGTTTTTCGCGGATGCGACAGCTGGCGACTCTGCTGGGGATTCATAATTGACCTATTGCTGGTCCATCTTCCCTAAGCGAGTCTCTCCTAGCGTTTTAGGATAGTTTAGGTTGCTTGTTTGTTTATATTTATTGCATTTATTATTCTGATTGTGTATATATTTGCATAAATATTTGCATGCATCATACTATCATCGTGCTGTCCTCTGTGCAGGTGGTTCCTCTGTTTTGGGGTGGGTGTTCTGAGTGGGGCTAAAACCCAGGCCCGAGTATACACCTAGGATTAGTGTGGTCTCATGTTGCCTCCTTCATGTTAGGTCAACATGTGTTTGGCAACGTGATGTACCACAAGCCGGAAGAGGTTCTTTTGAGGGAACTTTTCCTTTGTGGAGTATCCACTTTGGTTGAGTGACTTCATCTGAACTATTGACTTTGGTGACCGATCTTTCCCGGATCTTTGGTTTAGACGATCTTAAGAGAGCTACAACGGCACACCCGAAAGGGCAAACCCGTTGAGTATCTTTGCCCGATTGTCGAGACTATTATCCGCCTTAGGATGACCTGATTAGAATTTACCTGTGAGGGGAGGGTGATTCTTACAGATGCATGTTCAGATGGTGACTTTGATGGTGACTATTGGTTCCGTGAATCAGAGTCCTATTTATAAGTCGGATTTATGGGCATTTCTTGCCGAGACGCCGGAGTGCTGTCCGTGTTATTTATCAGTGGGGATCCGTTTATTTCAGGATTCCCCGGGCCGATTCAGGAGATCATGGTTATTTGCTCAGAGATTGTCTGATGATGATGATGGTGTATCTTTCAGTTCCGTTTATTTTGGAACCCCCAAGTCGGATTTGTGGTTACATATTCCTTCAGATGGTGGTGATCAGTTCATAGATCAGGGCCTCAGTGCAACAGATGTTCAGATGACTTGGAGGATGGCACAGTGCATTGCATTCACGCATCAGCATCATCCACATTTTTCATTCATCGGCATCTAACTCATGTCTATCCATACTCAGGGTACATTCTCGATTGAGATTCTGGTTGAGAGACATCCTGATGTCAAAATATTATTGTTGAATTTTTTATCTGTCTCGATGAAACCAGGATCGAAAGACAGAAGCTTCCTCGTATGGATAGACGTTGCATTCATGCATAATAACTTGTCTTCTATTTTGCAGGTGTCAGTGTCTAACCTGTTTGATTGACACAGGAATGACGAATCTCCCCAACGCCGACATTCTCGAATTGAAAGAGATGATGAGGGAGTTGTTCAATGTGGTACGAGGGCTCGCCTTGGGGCAGAAAGCGGTCGCCGAGAAGGTGGAGAGGGTTGAAAACTGGCTGAGAATGGGGGAAACCCAGGGAGATGCTCTGTCGTCTGGAGTAAAGCAGCCCTTTGGCAGTATTTAGCACAAGAAGGAGGTTGAATCAAGTGAGGTGCATGCCAAGAGGGGTAAGGATCGTTATCACCCGTACACTGCTGCGGTAACAATTCCTGCTGGTAATCAATCGGTACAGCAGCAACATCAGCCACCTCCACAGAGAACACGGAAAGCTGGGTGCCAAGTGAGAAGAAAGACGACAGATCGTCATTTTAATAAGCCGCCCGTGACTTATGCCTCTCTGTTTAAAAGGTTGATGGATCTCGGGTTGGTGCAGCCAAGGGCATTGGTTCCAGGGAAACCAGAACAGAGGCTTGCGAGTTATGATGAGAATGTCAGGTGCGAGTTCCATGCCGGTGCACCCGGACATCACATTGAGGATTGCAAAGCTTTTAAGCATGTGGTCCAGGACTTGGTGGATTCTAAGGCCATCAATTTTGCACTGATGTCGGATGTTAATACTAACCCCATGCCGATGCATGGCCCTATGGGGGTGAATGTGATGTCCAAAGACAAGAGGAAAATGGATGAAACGAGCGGGGATCAGTTGAAGATTCCAATGTCTGTGGTCCAGAAGCATCTGATGAAGAGTGGGGTTTTCCCTGGTGTTGATAACTGTTGTGCGGCTGTCGCCACAAACGGGTGTGTAATTATGAGGGAAACAATTTAAGGAATGGTTGAAGGAGGAATGGACGATGTAAGATGTAAAGTACCCAGTTTGGCAGTTGAAACCGTCAAGGGGAAAAATGCCATTATTGCTGAGAAAGAGAAAAAGCCGTCCATTTCTTCTTACAAACAGGCAGTGGAAGTGGTGAGAAATGGAGGGATCCCAGGCTGGGGAAAGATCATAGGCATTGTGGTAAAGGCGGATATGTTTGGAGTTGGCTATCAGGAAGGCCAAGACTCGTCTGAGCAAAACAGAGGATGTCGTCCACCGTTCACATTTGTCAGTGCTGGAATGTTGGATCCAAGTCACGCCTGTACAGTGGGTGGAGAGATTGACAGTGACCGCGAGCTGGAGTCGTGGATAAAATCGTGCGTACCAGGAAGCTGGAAGGCCTGAAAGATCATCACTGTCACTCTACTTGAAGAGTAATATTTTCTGTTTTCAATTCTGTTTGCATGAAAACCGTACGTTTTACCCGAAACGTAATGGTTCATTGTAAGGGCCATCTCATATGTTTCATTGTGCAACATTTTGCATCATTAATAAATGGATGTTTTTCAATTAAAAGCGGTGTTCCCTGTTTTTCATTTATTTTTGCAGTTTAAAAACAAATAAAAATGGCAATGTTTGTTTTCATTTTTTTTCCTTTTTGATTTGACTCGTTCCAACTTCGAAAAATAATTCTCCGGATCTCAGTGATAACAATTTGGTTACACCTCATATGACTTCGACAATCCAATCTATCATGCCGAAGAAGAAGGCGAAGAAGATTGTGATCTGCTGGAAGATTAGCCAGGTTGTTGAAACAAGAGGAGAAGGTGATTCAGCTGCATGAAGAGCGAGTTAAGATTGTTATTCCAGGCACCGCCGAGGTCGGAAAGGAAATGAAAATTGGGGCCGCTTCAGAGGCGAGTCGAGAGCAGAATGGTAGTTCTGTTGAAAGAGCATGTGGATACCTTCGCCTGGTCGTGTCAGGATATGCCAGGGTCGGATACCGATGTCGTTGTGCACAAGCTACCGTAGAGAGAAGATTGCCCTTTAGAGAAGCAGAACACCGGTGCTACTTATCAGAGAGCCATGGTGACTTTGTTTCATGAGAGGATTCATCCTGAAATCGAATGCTATGATGATGACATGATAGCAAAGTCCCAAACAGAGGAGGGGCATCTGGCAGATCTGGCCAAGCTGAGTGGACCAGTTGAGACAATTCAAACTGAGGTTGAATTCAAATAAGTGCACTATCAGAGTGCGGACCGGTAAGATGTTGGGGTTCATTGTAAGAGAGGAATCGAGGTTGATCCTGCTTAAAAAAAAAAGAAAGAAAGGAAAACGAGAAGTGCCTGAACCGAGAACAGAAAAAGAGGTTCGTGGTCTATTAGGTAGATTGAACTACATGTCATGGTTCACATCTCCTCTAACAGCCACGTGTGAACCCATATTTAAGATGTTGAAAAGAAAAGATCAAACGGTCAGGTGAAACAATGATTGCCAAGGGGCATTGAGAAATAAAAGAATGAGTTGCAGGAGCCTCTAATTCTGACGTCTCCCTGTAGAGGGACGACCATCAAATTCTGTACTTGACGGCCTTCGAGGGGTCTACGAGGTGTATTGGGTCAGCATGACGAGTCTCGTCGAAAAGAGCATGCAATTTACCTTAGCAAAGAGTTTACCGACTGTGAAATAATACATTCACTGCTCGAGAGAACTTGATGTACTTTGGCATAGGCTGCTCGCCGACTGAGACAGTATATGCTGGTTCATACCACTTTGTGGATTTCGAGATGGATTTGATCAGGTAGATTTTTGAAGAGCCAGCAATGACCGGACGGGTTGCGAAAGGGCCAATGATTTTGATTGAATACGATATTCAGTATACCTCTCAGAAGGCGATGAAGGGGAGTGTATTGTCTGATTATCTCGCCCAGTAACCCGTGGAGGATTATCAACCGAGGAAGTTTGAATTCCCTGATGAGGACATCTCGAGGTGCTCAAATCGAAAGATTGAGAGTAACCGATCCCGGAGGAGGGGCCTGACCCTAAATCCGAACGGATTCTGATGTCTGATGGGGCCATTAACATGAACGGAAGTGGAGTTGGTGCCGTTCTGGTTGCGCTGAAAAGATACCACATTCCTTGTGCTGCCTGACTAGCATTTGAATGCACCAACGGTGTGATTGAGTATGAAGCTTGTATTCTGGGTATCGAACGTCGGTGCGCCTACTGGGGCAACACCTTTCTCATTGGTATATGGGATGGGAGTCGTGCTACCGGTTGAGGTCCAGATTCCCTCTTTGAGAGTCCTGATGGATGTGAAATTGCAAGAGGCTGAATGGGTAAGGACCCGGTATGAAGAGTTAAGCCTGATCGAGGAAAAGAGGCTGGCAGCCATCTGTCATGGGCAGTCATACCAGCAACGGATGAAACGTGCTTTTGACCGAAAGGTACGACCTCGGGTGTATCACGTAGGTGATATGGTATTGAAAAGGATCCTTCCTCCTCAAAACGATCGTAGGGGCAAATGGACACCTAACTATGAAGGTCCATTCGTGGTCAAGAGGGTTTTCTCTGGCGGAGCCTTGTTGCTGACGGCCATGGATGGCGAAGATTTTCCATCCCCTGTGAATGCGGACGCAGTTAAAAAATACTTCGTATAAAGAGACCCGATGGACGAAAAGAATAAAATAGTCCAGGCAAAAATGGGCATCCCGGCGAACCAAAAAACGGAAAGAAAAGGTTCGGGCAAAAATTAGGGATAAAATGAAAAAATGTACACCCGACAAGTCGAAAACCTGAAAAGGCGACTTGGGCAAAAAGGGGTATCCCGGTGGACTGAAAACCCGAAAGGGCGGTCTAGGCAAAAGAGGGATTGAAACGAACAACTGCGTCTGGCATGATCGTTTGCGCTTTAGTTAAAGCATCATGGATAATACCCGGTAGGGATCGGTCGGAAACGTCTTGTTCAGAAGGCAGAAAGCACGGAGAGTCTGAGGACATATGGGGGGTAACCGAGTTGGAACTCGATGAGATCACGGTTTCACATTGCCATTAGGATAGATTTTTCCTTTTGTGCGCAATTACCTCTTTTCAGGAATTGCTTCCTTTGTATTGCTCAGTTTTGAGCTACACTTTTTCAATCAATAAAATGCATATTCAGTCAAATAATTTTTGTTTTTGTTTTTCATTACCGCGTTGATTGCAAAAACATCAAGTTATTTTTGATAAAGAATCTTTGCATTTTTAGACATACAGGTCCCTTCCAATGCATGTTCATAAGATTGAAAGCTTGAAATCTTATTCGGAAGGTTGAGTGACCCAAGTGTTGAAATCTTGACACGCCTGGGGCACGGTTTTATCTAACGATCTCTTTTGCAGGTGCTGTTAGATCTTTTTCACTCACTTGCAGGTTGTGATGTGGAAGCTTTTGACAAAACAGTCCCCATGGAGTCCAATCAGGGACGAATGAATAGAAGAATGGAGAAGGACGACGAGAGACGTACGACGATCCTTGAGAATTAATCAAGAAGACTCTTCAAAGTCGGAAAATTGAAAAGTCTGTATAAATCCCAGGAGTTCGCTCTCCGTCGAGCGTGGAACAGTTGGGAATACAAGGTGATGAATTAGAAAAGTCCAGACGAGTCTGGGAGTTCTCAAAATTGGAAAGCTGACATGGGAGTTGGATATGAATACCATGGTTCGACGAGTCGTCGGGTGTTCAGTACCAGACTATCCTCCTCCCCAAGCAGAGTCGGAATGACTAATTCCCCAGCAGATCCAAGGTCTGTGATTCCCTAGCAGGGTCAGGATGGTTATCCCCAGCAGGTTTTAGATCAATGCTTCCCCAGTCGCCAGGCCTGAAGGTTGTTGTTTCCCAGCGAAGGTATCTGTGGGTGGTTGTTCCTCGAGTAGAGTCTGGAGTGTTGCATCCCCAGCATATCAAAGACCGTTGTTTCCCCACAGAGTGCGTTGGTGGTTCTTTCCCCAACAATTCCCCAAGCGGATCGGGTGCAAATGAGGTTTTCCCCCAGCTAGGGTTGCCTTTTCCCAGCAGCAGTGTTATTCCCCAGCAGGATGGAGATCAGAGTGTTGTCGAGTTCCTCAGCAGAGTGCCTCGAGCTCCCCAGAAGAGTCCCTGAGGGGAATACCTTTTATGCATGCATCATTTAGGAGATCATAGCATATTGAATAATAAATTGCGTAGAATTTCCATAATTATGGAGCATTGCGCTGAAAAAGTCATGCATCATCATTGCAAGCATAAGCTAGTCTCAAGCCGTGGTTATCGTTTGAGAGGTGGTTTTGCCCGAAGGTGAAGATGTTACTCTGAGGAGTTTAGCATCACGATGGCAGATCAGTAATGTTCCCTAGTAGTGCGATACTGGAGGAAACTTTTCCGTCGGACAGAGATGGAAATGAAGTTCGCGATCAGCGCGACTCGAGCCGTGGTTACCATCCAAGAATGGGTTTTTGCCGGTCAGTGAAGATGTTACTCTGAGGAGTTTAGCATCATGACGTCAGGTCAGCAATGTTCCCCAGTAGTGCGATATTGGAGGAAGCTTTTCCGTTGGACAGAGATGGAAGTGAAGATCGCGATCAGCGCGACTCGAACCGTGGTTACCGCTTGAGGTTTGGTTTCGCCGGATGGTGAAGGTGTCACTCCGAGGAGTTCAGCATCGTGATTTTGGAGCAACAGTATTTCCCAGATAGTCCCCGGCAAGCGTCTGCCTGGTTTTGGACAAGTGTGGATGTCGTTCCTACGATACCAGTAAGTGTCGTGTCGATCCCTGTCTGGTCGAGGTTTCTTTGGTGTCAGTAAACATCATTGTTCGATGTCCAGTAAACGTCGAGTTCCCTCCCAGTCATCAGTATATGTCTGGTCGAGTTTTCTTTGGTGTCAGTAAACATCATTGTTCGATGTCCAGTAAACGTCGAGTTTCCTTCCCAGTCATTGGTTAATGTCTGGTCGAGTTTTCTTTGGTGTCAGTAAACATCATTGTTCGATGTCCAGTAAACGTCGAGTTCCCTCCCAGTCATCAGTATATGTCTGGTCGAGTTTTCTTTGGTGTCAAGTAAACATCATTGTTCGATGTCCAGTAAACGTCGAGTTCTCTTCCAGCCGTCAGTATATGTCTGGTCGAGTTTTCTTTGGTGTCGGTAAACATCATTGTTCGATGTCCAGTAAACGTCGAGTTTCTTCCCAGTCATTAGTCAGTGTCTGGTTGAAGGTGTTACTCTGAGGAGTTTAGCATCATGACGTCAGATCAACAATGTTCCCCAGTAGTGCGATGCTGGAGGAAATTTTTCCGTCGGACGGAGATGGAAATAAAATCAAACGACGTTACGCGATCAGCGCGAACATGCATTTCAATCGGAGAAAGGGAAGTGTCGCGACATTTTCTGGAGATTGGGGTTCAAATGGAGAAAGGGAAATGTTGCGGCATTTTCTGGAGAACGGGGTTCACAATGGCGATCACAAGTTATCGTCAGGCGACTGGGGTTCAAAATGGAGAATGGGGTTCATTATTTTGGCAAACAAGATGTCGGGGTTCAAATGCAGTGATCCGGGATCATTTGTGCGAAGGAAAATTTCGGGGTTCAAGAAAACGAAAAAAAAGAGAAAATTTTCGGGGTTCAAGAAAAACATTAAAAAGAGATGATAATCCCCAGCGGATGTGGTGTTCAGGCCATGGTTATCCCTGTGTTACCATTTATTTTGGTATCCAGGTCGACATTTCTGTTTCGGTATTCCGGCCGGCTTTCTCCGTACCAGACGGGTGTTTCTTCTTTCAAGGTTGTTCTTTGCCGATTCTGACAGGCATTGTTAATTATTTCCCATCAGAGTGCAAATTGTTCGTTTGTTCTTGGTATTCAATCACTCTTCATCCTGATCATCTGAAAGCCGAGGCTATTCATATCGACAAGTTCACAGTGGATTGAATAGGGGCAGCTGTAACACCTCAAAATTTGCCCTCCTCTCTTGGGACTAGCTTAACATATTGCATATCATTTCTTAGGGCATTAGTCATTGCATATTTGCATATCACATGGCAACATTAAGCAAGTCATCCTCCTATGGTCTTGATCAGAAGATAAAGAGGTTGAGATTCAAGCTGAGGGTTTCATTGAACTGATCACTAATCATCTGAGGGTTGGTGCTTCAAATTAGGGTTTCATGGTTCCTCAAGGAGGTCGAGCTTGATCTTGGTTGAAATGGTACATCATCATCATCATGGTATTGTCATCACCAAGAGATTCATTATGCTTGATCAGATTTCTTGAGATTAGGGTTTTGACCTCTGGTCAACCCTAATCATCTACATTGTGCCAATCAGGGCTGGTGAAAGAGATAAGGTTTTCAATGGATATGGGGATCATCATATGATTATATTGAGCTTATAGAAGCTAGGGTTTCATCATTGAGCCATTTCACCAGGAGTTTGAGGCTCAAGTTCATCAGTCAAGCTGAAATTCATCTATCAGTCAGCAAAAGTCAACCACAAGTCAACTGATGGATTTGGAGGTGGGAGAGGGTTAGAGACACTTCATTCATGTCCAAACAAGTTTCATTTGACATTTCAAATATCAAGAATGAAGAAAATAAAGTCAGATGAAAACTTTCCAAAAATAGAAAGTGACTTGTAATTCAAAATTGCCAAAAATGGAAAGGTTTTCTCCTCAAAATTACATGTTCAAAAATGCTTCAAATGAAATTTTGTTCAACATGAAAGTTGAATATCTTGCTCTCACCTTTCCAAAAAGTCCAAGAACATGAATTTCTAATTTGTGGTTGGCAAGTTATGGATTGATCATTGTCCAAAAAAGGTGAATTTCAAAAGTGCATAACTTTTGATTCAAAAGGCCAAATGGAGTGGGACTTTTTGGAGCAAATTTCTTTTGATGTCCTCTATTCAATTCAAGCATTACATTTCAAGAATTTTGCTCACACAAAAAGTGCATTTTTCAAGTGGACTTAATTTGAATTTTGGAGGGAAAAAGGTGTTTTTGCAAAATAAGCATGGTTTCCACATGATTCCACTTGCATTAGCTTACAAACATCATTTTAAACTTGCTCCAAACCAGAAATTCTACTGTTACATTGGTTTTGCACAAGTGAGGGTGGATTGGTCAATTGGCCATTTAGCATGAAACTTGCATTTTCACTAATCCTTTGTAATTACACTAATCATGATTACCAACATCATTAACATCACATATATAAGCTAAATCATAACTGTTTTCTGATTAATCATAACAGAATTGAAATCTAGATCTGAAAATCACAAAAACTCTTCACTTCTTCTCTCAACTTTTCTTCATATTTCTTCATAAACCGTGCCAAGATCTTCATCAATCCATGATCCATGTGCATTATTGAAGCTGTTGGAAGCAAGATCTCATCATTTCCAAGCTAATTCAAGGACTGTTAAAGTAAGATTCAACAATGGCAATTCAAGATTTGAGCTAAATCGTGTACAATCAACATCAAAGCTTTGTTTCATCCTCTCCTACAAGCATCAAAGCGCATCTGTTTTCATGTTACAAGGCCAGGAAACCTCAAATTCATCACTGCTATCCAATTAAGGTTAGTTTTTGACTTGCCTAATTCTTAAAATTGATGCATGCTTTAGATAGATCTTTGGATGTGGAGTGTTCTGCACTTTGAACCACTGAATTTGGTTGAGAAATGAGAAAGTTATGTCGATTGGAAGTTTGATGCACCAATATGTTTTTCATCGAATCTTTTAAGTTAGGAAGAATTAGGTTAAATTAGTTTGAGATTGTGAATGTACATTGAGAGACCTTTCCATTGATATAAGGTTTGTCAAATTTGGTGAACATTTGTTCTTGAGTGATGAACTTGGGATGAACACATGATGAACTCTAAGAACGCGTTTCCAGAACGCTGTAGATCCATAATTTCGCTCATTTGCATGTGTTTCGTGTTTTTGGCCCATGCGTCCAATTAAGCCGTGCCATGTGTCCACTCACTTAAGGTAGCGCGCGCTGGGTTTGAATGGCAACCGGCTTCGATCCTTCGCCCAAGCATTTCTCATTTAGGCTTTGACATTTATTTCCACATGCTTCATATATTTCACATGCCTTCATTCATGTTTTTTTATTTTTTCTCAACATTAGAAAATTCATAACTTCATAACCATTAATCCAATTGAGATGAGATTTTTTCCACCATGATCCTTGCCATGTTTACAATTTAATGAATATTTTTGCAAAAATTGTGCACGTGTGATTTTCTGTTTTGGCTAGGGTTTGCTCATACATGTGATTCATTGCACCTTGCTTGGTATTTTGATTGTGAAATAATGATGCTTGATCCAAAATTCTTGAAATTTTACATGTGCAAACTAGAGACCTTAAGTGACATTTTGGCTTTGAGTTTGTGATTGAAAGAGACTCTCCTCATTAATCCTCTGTCCTAGCAGAAATCAATATCCATAGTAGTGTAGCCACAGAAAGTCCTGAGATGGAGCAGCTTGCGGGACAGACCTAAGGCAGTGGCAATCTGCGTGACAATCCCTCATACATGAATAATTCCTTCGAATGATCTGGCAACACTGCTAAGGCCACACAGCAGAAAGTTCCCACATGCCACAGGGCGTGACTGGGATGCACAAAATAACAAAAATATCTCCTCCTCACTCAGCAGAGTCTTAACATCTGGTCTTCCAAGAAAAGAGTGCGCCAGTATCATCTAGAAATACCTCATAGCAGGGTTGTGGGTAACCTGGGACAACTGAGTGGAAGGATCCTGACTCCCTCTACCAGAGATATCGCTCCAGAATTTCTCCACTTCTCTACTCAGAAAGTATCCCATCTGCGTCTCAGGGATAACGTCGGGGGTTGTTTGAAAACCTAACAAGTCACCGAACTCCTTCTGGCTAAAAGAGTACTCAGTCCCGAATAACCTGAAAACAACATGTCCATCTAGTCCGGAGTAAGGATCATAAGCAAACGATCTAAGGAACTCCAAAGTCTCGTTCCTGTAGGTGTTGTTAAAGTTAGCAGCGAATTCATCCCATTGGAGTTGGTGGCACAAGAATCTGATGCTCGGCTCAATGCCTAGGGCGTCCATGCAATCCTGGTCCGGATAGTGTGTAGGTGCCATAGGGAGCTGGTAGAGAACTATGTAACGCTCCCTTTGGGCGTCATCTCTGAAAACCACGTGCATGTCATCAAAGTTCTGCATCCTGCAAAGGTTAGGGAAAAGGATCCTGAAAACACAAACATTGCAAATGATATTTAGTCCTGACGAGAATATGATTAAAAATAAAATAAAGTAAATAAATGCAGAAAAAAGTAAAATAAGATAAGAAAATCGTGGGTTGCCTTCCAAGCAGCGCTTGTTTAACGGCGTTAGCTTGACGATCGGAACTTATACATCTGTCGTAGGAATTGGTGGATCTATCAGAGTGTGGTTGGAGTAGTCTGTTGAAATGTCTCCTCCTTCATAGAGCTTCAGTCTTTGCCCATTTACAATGAATGGACTACAGGTTTCGTTCTTGATTTCTACAGCTCCGGATCTCAGAATCTTAGATATTTTGAAAGGGCCAGTCCATCTTGAACGCAGCTTCCCAGGGAAAAGTCGTAACCTAGAATTGAACAGGAGAGCAGGGTCGTCTATATTGAAATCTTTTTTCACAATTCTTTTGTCATGCCAAGCTTTAGTTCTCTCTTTGTATATTATGGCATTCTCGTAGGCAGATTGCCTGAGTTCTTCCAATTTATGGATGTCAAGGATACGTTTTTCACCAGCGGTCAGGTAATCCAAATTCAAAGTTTTAATGGCCCAATAGGCCTTATGCTCTAATTCAAAAGGTAAATGACAGGATTTTCCATAGACTAGTTGGTAGGGAGTTGTTCCTTTAGGGGTTTTGAAAGCGGATATGTAGGCCCATAATGCTTCTTGGAGCTTCTGAGACCAGTCTTTTCTAGATATATAAATAGTTTTTTCTAGAATTTGTTTTATCTCCCTATTGGATTCTTCTACTTGGCCACTAGTCTGTGGGTGGTATGGTGTTGTTACTCTATGCCTAACTCCATATTTGCTTAAAAGTTTATCAAATATTCTCGATATGAAGTGCGATCTTCCATCGCTTATGACTAAACGGGGTGTTCCAAATCTGGGGAGTATATAGTTTTTAAATAACTTGATCACCACTCTAGTGTCATTTGTGGGTGCAGCTATAGCTTCAATCCACTTAGACACGTAGTCCACAGCTACTAAGATATACTTGTTTCCTAAGGATGGTGGGAAAGGACCCATGAAATCTATACCCCAAACGTCGAAGAGTTCTACTTCTTGAATGTTTCTTAGAGGCATTTCGTCACGTCTTGAAATATTTCCCGTGCGTTGGCATCTATCACATTTGACAATGCAAGCATGGACATCGCGCCACATGGAAGGCCAGAACAGGCCAGCTTGAAGAATCTTGGCGTATGTCTTAGAGGTGCTCGCATGTCCACCATAGGGTGCAGAGTGACAATGCTCAATTATACTTTTTACCTCCTCTTCTGGAATGCAATGGCGAAAAATGCCGTCTTTACCCCTTTTGAAAAGGAGCGGTTCATCCCAATAAAAGTTTCTTACATCGTTAAAGAACTTCTTCTTTCGGTGGTAGTCAAGATCAGGGGGTATGATGTCAGCAGCTAGATAATTAACAAAGTCTGCATACCATGGCACGTTACTTACAGCTAAGGATTTTTGGAAGTGCTCATGAGGGCCTAGGCTATCGTCTTCAATGGCTTCTAGTTTAGCTATCAGTCTATCATAGGCAAAATCATCACTTATGGGTACGAAGTCTGGTTTCAGGTGTTCTAGCCTAGAAAGGTGATCAGCTACTACATTTTAAGTGCCTTTTTTTATCTCGGATATCTAAATCAAACTCTTGTAGTAACAGAATCCATTTGAGTAACCTGGGCTTGGCGTCTTTTTTACTTAATAGGTAACGAATGACAGCATGATCGGTGTAAACTATAATTTTGGCTCCTACTAGATAAGATCTGAATTTTTCTATAGCAAAAATTATAGCTAGTAGTCCCTTTTCAGTTGTTGCGTAGTTAAGTTGGGCGGCGTCTAGGGTTCTACTGGCATAATAAATCACATGTAATTTTTTTTATCTTTCCTTTGTCCTAGAACGGCTCCAACGACATAATCACTAGCGTCACACATTATCTCAAAAGGTTCTGACCAATCAGGGGGTTGCATAATGGGTGCTGAAATCAACACTTGCTTTAAAAGATTAAATGCTTCATTACATTTTTCATCAAAAATGAATTCAACATCTTTCATTAAAAGGACAGTTAAAGGTTTAGTTATTTTAGAGAAGTCTTTGATAAAACGGCGGTAGAATCCAGCATGTCCAAGGAAACTTCGGACTTCTCTGATAGTTTTGGGTGGATTTAGATTCTCTATGACCTCTATCTTAGCTCTATCTACCTCAATACCTTTTTCGGAAACTATATGTCCTAAAACAATCCCTTCGGTGACCATGAAATGAAACTTTTCCCAGTTTAGCACAAGGTTCACCTCCACGCATGTCTCCAGGATTTTCTCAAGGTTAGCAAGACAATTTTGGAAATCAAATCCGCAAACCGAGAAATCATCCATAAATACTTCCATGATACTATCTAGGAAATCTGCAAAGATTGACATCATGCAGCGTTGGAAAGTAGCTGGGGCATTACAGAGTCCGAATGGCATTCGTCTGTAGGCAAAAGTTCCATAAGGGCATGTAAAGGTAGTTTTCTCTTGATCTTCGGGGTGGATAGGTATTTGGAAGAATCCAGAGTATCCATCTAGATAGCAAAAGTAAGAGTGTCTGGCTAGGCGCTCCAACATCTGGTCTATAAATGGTAAAGGGAAATGATCTTTCCTGGTTGCTTTATTTAACTTTCTGTAGTCTATGCACATCCTCCATCCTCCTTCTATCTGTTTTGCTATATGTTCGCCTTTATCGTTTTGCACTACTACAATGCCTCCCTTTTTACGTACTACATGCACAGGGCTCACCCACTTACTATCCGAGATCTGAAAGATTATACCTGCCTCAAGTAACTTAAGAACTTCTCTTTTAACAACATCACTCATTATAGGGTTTATTCTTCTCTGATGTTCTCTGGAGGGCTTTGAATCTTCTTCGAGCCAAATTCGATGCATGCATACGGATGGGCTTATACCTTTCAGATCAGAGATATTATATCCTAAGGCTGAGGGATATCTTCGTAAAACATCTAAGAGTTGGTCTGTTTCCTCTTGGCCTAAGGTAGCACTGACTATAACTGGACGATTCATTTCTTCATCAAGAAACTCATATCTCAGGTTCTTAAGCAGTTCCTTAAGTTCTAAGGTTGGTTTCTTAGGGCATGGCATAGGATCTGGGGTAAGGGATAAACATTCGTAAAGGTTATCATTGATGTAGGGCTTCCTAAAGTTATCATCTTCCAATATGAGAGTTGATGGCAACTTAATTGTTTTTATGATTTCTTCTTGTTCTATTTCCCTAACGCATTCATCAATGATATCTATGGCATAACATGCGTCTCCCATCACAGGTGCCATAAGAAATTTTGAAAGTATAAATTCTATCTTCTCGTCACCTACCTCAAAGGTCAACTTTCCTCTCTTGACATATATTATGGCTCCTGCAGTTGATAAGAATGGTCTACCTAGAAGGATTGGTATATCATTATCCTCTTTAATGTCCATGACAACGAAATCAGTAGGGATAAATAACTGACCTATCCTAACAGGGATATCTTCTAATATGCCTATTGGATACTTAACAGATCTATCGGCTAATTGAAGTGACATCTTAGTAGGTTGTAATTCTCCTAAGTTTAACCTCTCACAAACTTCTAAAGGCATTAAGCTCACACTAGCTCCTAAGTCTAGAAAAGCTTTTTCTATGACATGACTTCCCAAAACACAAGGAATGGAGAAATTTCCAGGATCTTTATCTTTTTTGGCTAACTTATTCTCGGAAATTGAATTACATTCCAAGGGCTTCGGATCGTCGAGTCTACGTTTGTTGGTAAGGATGTCTTTGAGAAACTTTGCATAAGAAGGTATTTGGGTGATGGCTTCTGTGAAAGGGATTTCTACGTGAAGTTTTTCTATAACCTTAATGAATTTCTGATACTGGTTATTGATCTGGGCCTGTTTGAGTCTTTGCGGATATGGTATCGGTGGTTTGTATGTCGGGGGTGGCACATAAGTTTTGTCTTTAGGTTCTTCTCCTTTTTCTTGACCTTCCTGTTTTTCAGATTCCTCTGGTTCCTTCACTTCGTCCGTGGGTTCGGTATATTCCTTAGAAGTTTTGGGTTCACTCAAACTTGGGTTAAATGGCTCATCATAAGCGGTCCCACTTCGTAAGGTAATGGCGTTGGCTTGTCCTCTCGGATTCTATTGAGGTTGTCCAGGGAACTGTCCTCCAGGTGTAGTCTGGGGGGCTTGGTTTAAGGCTACCTGAGAGATTTGGGTTTCAAGCATCTTATTGTGAGTAACTATTTGGTCAACCTTGGTTCCTAACTGGGTAATCAGTTCATTAACGTGAATGTTCTGGTTCATGAACTCTTTGTTTTGTTGGGTTTGAGCAGTGATAAAACTTTCCACAATTTTCTCAAGGCTCGGCTTTGGTGGCACATGTCGCATAGGTTGATTTGGTCTTGGGGCTTGGTAACCTGGTTGTCTCGGAGGTGTAGTATTTTGGATAGGGTTATTGTTCTTATAGGAGAAGTTCGGGTGATTCCTCCATCCAGGGTTGTAGGTATTCGAATATGGGTTCCCTTGGGCGTAGTTCACTTGCTTAGAGTTGGTTTCGTTTAAGAGACTGCATTCTACAGATTGGTGTCCTTTGGTTCCACATATCTCACAATCTGACAAAACTGCGGCTGCAGTATCCGGGTTTATACACATATGCTCAACCTTGAGGGCTAACGCGTCCATTTTAGCTTGCATCATGTCTATAAAGCTTAACTCATGTACTCCTCCTTGGGCTTCCTTCTTCTCAACTGTTACTCGTTCAACTCCCCATGATTGATGGTTTTGAGCCATATCTTCGATAAGGGCACTAGCTTCAGAGTAAGGTTTGTTCATCACTGCGCCACCTGCGGCAGCGTCGATGGTCATCTTAGTGTTATAGTGAAGTACATTATAGAAGGTCTAAATGATTAACCAATTTTATAAACCATGATGTGGGCATGCTCTCAACAGCTCTTTATATCTCTCCCAAGCTTCAAACAACGATTCTCCTTGATTCTAGGTAAATCTGGTTATTTGGTTTCGAAGAACGACGGTCTTACTAGGGGGAAAGTATCTAGCAAGGAATACTTTTCTAAGGTTTTCCCAAGTTGTTATGGAATTGGGTGGAAGGGTATCTAGCCATGATAGGGCTTTATCTCTGAGGGAGAAAGGGAATAATCTTAAACGAATTGCCTCAGGAGAAGATCCATTGGTTTTAAAAGTGTCTGCTAATTGGAGAAAGATTTTTAAATGTTGGTTCAGGTTCTGAGTAGCAAGACCTGCGAATTGTCTCTGTTGCACTGGTTGCAACAGGGAGGGTTTAAGGTCGAAATTATTAGTTGGGATGGTTGGGTTTACTATACTAGAACTAGGTTCTTCGTTGGATGGTTGGGCAAAATCCTTAAGAGGTCTTTGATTTTGATCTTTGGACATAGCTCTCCTAATTCTATGGAAAAATAAACATGCGCGAGCGTAACGTTCAGGTTCCTCCAGAGGATCTACTAAGCTTCCGATGTTGTGAGTCCTTCGCATTGACCGACAGGTAATAACCTAAGTCTAAACGATATAACAATAGGGTACGAAATTTGACGAAATTGGTCCCCGGCAACGACGCCAAAAACTTGATGCGTGTTTTTCGCAAGTATACGAACGCGTCAGAGTAATATAAAAGATTGTTGAATCCACAGAGACCAATTGTCAATCTATCGTTATCTATTGTTACGGTGTTTACCTAAGGTAATCGAAATAGGGTTTTTAAGAGTGCACAATGAAAAATAGAGTATTAAATTAAATTCAATTAATAAAGACAGGTTCGAATGTAATTCACATAATCAATTAATAATCCAAGTACTTGCTAATAGAATTACTTATGGGCAGTGTTTCCTACTTTGAAAAGAACCAATTTAATGGGAACTGTCACTTTCGCGTATTCAGAACCGAGTTCTACTCCCTAATCAAACCCTCTTATTGTCACTTATAAAAAGGCGCGCATTGCGTTAGAGTAGTAAACCTATTTTTAAGAAATATAGTGTCTTGACTAAGTTGAAAAGTATTTTGACCTGGATTTCTTAACCAAAAGAGATTCTTACGAACCAGACTCTAAACTTATAAACGCGTCCGAAAATAGTTTTAAAATCACTTTTCTTTTTTAAGTTAAAAACTCCTAATGAACTAAACAAAGCGCTTTCGCTGTATTTGAAATAGTTAAAAACAACTAAGTTTAAACAGACGTCGGACGACTTTCGATCTTACCCAACGGAAATTGAAATTCTGGTATCAGATATAAGATGTCGAAGGTAATGTCACGACACTAATATCTGAGAACACAAAAAGGATAAAGATACATAATGGTAAAGCAAAAGACACAAGCAATTGTTAACCCAGTTCGGTGCAACTCACCTACGTCTGGGGGATACCAAGCCAGGAAGGAAATTCACTAAAATAGAATCAGTTCAAAGACTCTCCGTACACTTCAATAAGTTACAGTCTTTCTCACCTAATCTCTACCCGTGCAATTTCTACCTAAGCACTCTTAGATATGAGAACCCACTCACTTCCTTACAAAATCACACCTGTGATCTTAAACAACAATCCATTGAGAAAAGAAAACACTTTTCAATAACACACTCTTGATTTTACTTCACAGTTTCAATCAAGAAGACACACTCTTGATCTTGCTTAATAGCTTTGATCAAGAAGACACACACTTGATCTTGCATCACAACTTTGATCAAGTAGACACGCACTCTTGCTTAACAGCTTTAGAGTGACAAATTACAACCACAAATTAGACCAATTCAATCATCAATGGATGACTTATATGGCTTACAAGTCTTACGACTAAACAAGACACAAACCCTAGCTCTCTCTATGTATTTCGCTCAGTATTGGTTGTGTATTAAAACAGGTTTTCTAAGTCCCTTTTTATAGAAGCTTTCAGCTGGGCTTGGACATCTTGAAAACCCTAAATCTATTTTCCAATTAAATCTTTTCATAACAGCTGGTTAGATCTCCTTGGAAAATAAGTAAATCAGGTTGTAATCCATGATTGAATGCGCCTGCAAATCAGATCTTCAATCATACATAGATTGCCATTAATTGCATAATCACAAAACACCAAACATTCACATTGAATGTTCTGTGTACAGGATGTCATGACATCGGGTCTGACATCCTGGATTAATTCTGCATAATTCCATTTATAACTTCCAGCAGGTACAACCATATCAGATGCCATGACTTGTGTATGACATCTTGAAATAATCCTGCATGATCATGTCTTTCATCTAAACTCCAGCAGGTACACATCAATATATGCCATGTTATTATGTCATTTTGAAACAATCCTACATGATCATGTTCTTGAACTCCAGCAGGTACACAAGATATCTTATGTTAAGACATCACACATAACATCTTGTGAAGACTCTTTGTTTTACCAAAATTGGTGCCAACACTTAGAACCAACAAACTCCCCCTTTGGCAAATTTTGGCTAAAACATATATCTGTCCTTTTTGTTCACAAGAAAACTATCAGCAGTTAAACAACATAACAGCAGTTTAAACAGCAGCAGAAGCAAACAC
The DNA here is from genome assembly GCF_024323335.1 of Lathyrus oleraceus. Lineage (NCBI taxonomy): Eukaryota > Viridiplantae > Streptophyta > Magnoliopsida > Fabales > Fabaceae > Lathyrus > Lathyrus oleraceus. The sequence continues at coordinate 394,186,108 of NC_066579.1, forward strand.
AATTACTAGCTACATCCACTAGTAATACACACATGCACAAGGGTACTTCTCCTCCCTCTAAATTTGTGCAACACAAACAGAATTACTAGTTATGGATGCAACTAGTAAGACACACAAATGCACAAGGTTACTCCTTCTCCCCCTAAATCTGTGCACACATCAAACATCTTCTTTGATAATAACAACACCTGTAACCACAAAATGCCATTCTGACATCTGCTTCAACATCAACACATATGCACCATATCAGACATCCCCTTTGACATCTGTAAACAGAACAGTCCAGCCACATACATCTCCTCACAGCTCCACATATCTAACTGCTCCACATAAACACTTCTCCCCCTTTTTATCCAAAATTTGACCAAAGGTGACCAATTTGACAAAATAAATGTCAATTAGCCTAGCAGAGAATGTCAGCACAGATGTTATAACATTAAAATTGTTAAAACATAATAGTTCAGGAGATACAAACCATCATCATACACAACTGTGATAGCTGAGATAATGAACAAATCCATGGAACTCATTAAGAGCCCAAAATATTACAAACAGGCATCAATAAAGACTGCCACAAATTACACATATTTAAAAAAAACAGTAAAATCTTCAACATCCAAACAGTATGGAGGGAACAACTTCCATAACATCAACATCCACAACAGTCTTCACATCACACCTCACACAGTCTTCAACTTCAGTCTTTAACACAAAGGGGGAACCATTAATCAGAGGAAGAAGTATCACCTTCACCTTCAGAGCCTTCAGAGCTTTCAAAGCTGCTACTGGATTGAGCTTTTGACCTCTCACTTGAGGTATTGGCATCTGAATTTTCACCAGCCTTCTCCATTTCTTCCTTTTCTAGGCTCCTAATAAGAACCTCCAAAGCTTCTTTTCTTGCCTTGGCCACCCTTATACCATTGTCCAGTTCCTTGCAGGTATCTTTTAATTGATCAATTAAACTCCCTTGAGATGCAGGCTCCTTTCTGGCAGATGTCATGACAACATCATTGACATGACTTCCCTCAAACAACTTATAATGAATGGATAATGAGGGCTTTCTTCTGCTTGGAATGTCACTTGTACTCAGAATGCCTGGTTGTTGGCTCAAGATAATACCACAAATAATGGATGGGAAGGCAATGGGCAGCTTCACTGCATTTGTGGAAGCATGTCTGATAGTTTGATCAAACATAAACTTTCCAAAGTCAAAGTCTATCCTGATTCCAATAGCATGAATGATTCTTCCAAGACCAATGGAGATGGTAGAGATATGATTAGTAGGCACCCAGTTGGCTGAACCAATCTTGTGTAAGATGGCATACTTGACAGTTAGCTTGCCAGTTGATAGGTGATTCCTACTAGGCCATTCCTTAACTTGGCCAGCTGTAATAGTCTTACAGACCTCATTGTCTGTAGTCTCTAAATCCATTCCTCCATCAGTTCCTCTCCCTAGGAAGTTGTTGATGATGCTTGGTGAGAATCTCACATACCTACCCCTTACAAAAACTTTGCAAAATTCCCTGCTGCTCCTTTCAGAAATATCCTCAGGGATATTTACAACAAATTCTTTTACCAACCCCTCATAACATTGGGGTAAACCAACAACTGTCTTCATAAGTCCAACAACCTTAATAAATTCCATAACTTCTTTTACCTCAACAACCTCTTTTCCCAGCTCTCTTTCAACCGCTACTCTCCTCTGAATGACAAATTTCCATTTTGCAGCACCTTCTTCTAAGTGGAAAGAGATGTTATTTAAGTGCACAACTGCAGCTTTGCCTGGAGACTTCTTAACAGCCTGCCTTTTTGCAGGGGAGATGTCTGGAGAAGTATCGTCTTTCTTTCCTTGTCATAACCTCAACCTTACTCCAAGATTTGAAGGGTCATACACCAGCAACCTTTTTCACTCTTTTTGTTGTTCTCATTTCAGCCACACTCTTCTCTTTTCTGGTCCTCAGTTTCTTAGCTACACTTGGTTTCACAAGATAGACCAAAGTGTCATCCTCTTCTTCAGAACTTTCTTCCTCCAAATCAATACTATCCTCAGCAGTTTCATGAGACATGCTAGCTGGTTTCTTGCTAGGTAAATTTTTACCAAGAGAACATAATCCCTCAGCAGCTACTTCCTTTTCTGACTTCGATGAGTCATCATCTTTCTCAGCTTGGGTTTCCACCTCAGGAGAGGGGCCCCTTCTGGACAGAGGGGTAGAAACACCCTTGTCTGCATGCTCTTCATTTAGAATACTAGTAACTAGGTTTCTAATAGTACGACCAGTAAAGTGTATGTCATCTTTATGAGGAGATTTTTCAGGAATGTTACCTTGCTTACTTCCAACCATGGAAGAAGAACCTGGGGCATCACCTGGTATCACACAAAGAGGAATAACATCTAACACGTCTCCATCTAGAAACTCCATGGAGGGAGTCCTTGCATGATGAGTGGGATTTGATCTAGACGATGAAGGATGTTGAGACATGTTGTTAAGCTTTTAAGAGAAATTTCTTTGCCCTAACAGAGGTTCTCTGAGAAGTTTGATGAAGATGGAAAGAGTTGTGTTCAGGTAGAGTGTGCATTTGGCATAGATACTATTTTCAATTCTAGGGAATGATTCATCACTAATGCGGTTCTTTCTTTTAATTGGGCAGACAATATTTTTGTTACCTTTTCCACTCCACATTAATTCCCATAATTCTTCAAGAATCCAAATCCCTAATTTCCCTCTTACATATTCAAACTGATTATTACTCAAGTCCCTTGAAAACTTGTCAGCTGATTGCATTTCATGCTTTAGAGCTATGAATTTGTCTTCCACCAATTTTCTAATGGAGTGATGACAGCAAAAAATGTACTTGGTCCACCTGTGCTGAATATGATTTTTGGACCTAGTTGCAGCATTCAGGTTGTCATAATACAATGTCATGACATCGTGTGTGACATTGTATGCAATCTTCAGTAGTTTCATCCAACCCAGTAGAGAACGGCTGCTTCCATCTTCTATATATTCATCATAAACACCATTTTCATCTTTCAAATGTGTAGGAGCAGGTGTCCTTTCACTCTCCATCCCAATCTTCTCCATATTGTTCTTGGCACTTTTGCTTTGAGGTAGACACATAGTCCCTTGTGGCCCAGTTCCAACAAAGATCTCTCTAATTTCAGGCTGCATATGACTAGTCACATGTCCATCTATTTGATCCAACCTCCTATCTATTTGAGCCATAATGAGTTTTTCTTCTTTGAAAGTGATGTTGAGTCTAAGTTCCTGGTGTGACATCCTTGTCTGACATTTCCCACATACTTGTCTTTCATCATTCTTGAGTCCCTCTAGCAGATATACTCATCTTTATTCCTTTGACATAGGTACCCTTTAAGGAATAACCAATTTGAGAGTTCCACATGTAACAATTATCCTTGGTCCTGATTCCTTTCATGATCACTTCACTGTCTTTGTTAGTAATCAGACATTAAGTTTTGGTGAAGTTAACATTCAGACCTTGATCACATAGTTGACTGATGCTTATTAGATTTGCAGTCAAGCCCTTAACCAGTAGGACCTTGTCCAATTTAGGCACTCCAGGACAGTCAAGCTTGCATATCCCCTTGATTTCACCCTTTGCTCCATCACCAAAGGTTACATAGCTTATGGCATGAGGATGAAGTCCAGTTATCAGGTCTTTGTTTCCAGTCATGTGTCTGGAACATCCACTATCAAAATACCATTCTTCTTTGGCTAAGACTCTGAGGGGAATGTGAGCTATTAGACTTGTAACATTAGTCTTAGGAACCCATTGCTTCTTGTTGATAGGTTTGTGCTGTTTGGGTCTGGGTTGATAGTGAGTCTGATGTTGAACAGGGCTAGGATAACCATATAGTTTGTAGCAGAAAGGCTTCAGGTGACCAAATTTCCCACAGTAATGGCATCTCTATCTTTGGTGTTTCCCTTTCTGCTGTCTTCTCCTCTGATGTTGGGACATATGATATGACATCACAGGTTTGCTTTTACTATGATTGCACTTAGGTTTGGCTTGAGGTTTGCAACCAGTGTAACTGCTCTCAGGCTTAGATTTATTATACCCAATGCTAGATTTGTCTCCTGTTACTAGTCCAGTTTGGTGAATCTTGTCTAAGGAGTCAGATCCACTGTTTAACATCCTTACATACTTGGTCATCTCTTCTAATTTAGAATTTAAGAACATAGCTTCAGTTTTTAACTTGGAGATGGTTTCCACATGGTCTGCCTTCTCATTCTCCAGCTGTACTATCTTCTGGCTTTCAACTTGTTGACTTTCATCTAGCTTGGCATTCAGACCCACTGCTTCTGTTTTTAATTTGGAGATGGTTTCCAAGTGTTCTACCTTCTCATTCTTAAGTTGAGTTATCTCCTTCTTCTGACTTTCAACTGTTTACATAACTCTACACTTTTGTAACACAACTTTCTGTAGGTAGAGGCCAACTCTTCAAAGGTTACTTCATCATCACTTGAGTCTTCATCAGAACCCCATCTTCCTGTTAATGCAGTCACATGATTTGCAGCTTCCTCTGTTTCACTCTCATCAGACCAAGTGGCAACAAGACTCATCTTCTGCTTCTTGAGGTAGATTCCATATTCAGTTCTAATGTATCCATACCCATCACATTCATAGCACTTAATTCTTTTCCTTCTTTGGGCTTCTCATCTGACCTTGCTCTTCTTCCATTATTGATGTCAGATGAGATGTTCTTGACATTAGCCTTGGATCTTACATCCATCTTTTTTAACAATTTATTGAACTGTCTCCCCAGCATTGCTACTTCATTGGCCAAATCTTCATCAACATCCTGACTATTTTCCTCTTCTGTGTTTGACATGAAGGAAATGCTTTTGGTTTTCTTTTCAGAACCATCATTCAATCCCATCTCAAAGGTTTGGAGAAAACCAACCAGCTCATCAACTCTCATGTTGGAGATGTCTTGAGATTCTTCTATGGCAGTCACTTTCATAGCAAATCTCTTAGGGAGTAACCTGAGTATTTTTCTTACTAATTTTTCATCTGACATCTTCTCTTCCAGGGCTCCTGAGGCATTAGCTATTTCAAGGATACTCATATGAAATTCATGGATATTCTCATCTTCTTTCATCCTCAAATTTTCAAACTTGGAGGTGAGCAGCTGTAGTCTAGACATCTTTACTCTAGATGTGCCTTCATGAGTGGTCTTGAGAATGTCCCAAGCATCTTTAGCCACTTCACAGTTGTTTACCAACCTGAAAATATTCTTGTCAACACCATTGAAGATGGCATTCAATGCTTTAGAATTTCCAAGGGCTAAGTCATCCTCCTCCTTGGACCATTGTTCTTCAGGCTTCTTCTCAGTAGTGGCTTCTCCTTCTTTAGTAATTACAGGATGCACCCAGCCTATTAAGACATCCTTCCAAGCCTTGTTATCAAGAGATTTTAGAAAGGCTACCATTCGAGGTTTCCAATAGTTATAGTTAGAACCATCCAAAATTGGTGGCTTGTGAACAAATCCTTCATCTCTCCCCATTGTACCAGAAAGTATTGTCCCTAGATCTCACCCAGAACCAGAGCAGGATGCATGCTCTGATACCAATTAAAATTCTGGTATCAGATATAAGATGTCGAAGGTAATGTCACGACACTAATATCTGAGAACACAAACAGGATAAAGATACAGAATGGTAAAGCAAAAGACACATGCAATTGTTAATCCAGTTCGGTGCAACTCACCTACGTCTGGGGGCTACCAAGCCAGGAAGGAAATTCACTAAAATAGAATCAGTTCAAAGACTCTCCGTACACTTCAACAAGTTACAGTCTTTCTCACCTAATCTCTACCCGTGCAATTTCTACCTAAGCACTCTTAGATATGAGAACCCACTCACTTCCTTACAATCACACCTGTGATCTTAAACAACAATCCCTTGAGAAAAGAAAACACTTTTCAATAACACACTCTTGATTTTACTTCACAGTTTAAATTAAGAAGACACACTCTTGATCTTGCTTAACAACTTTGATCAAGAAGACACACACTTGATCTTGCTTCACAGATTTGATCAAGTAGACACACACTCTTGCTTAACAGCTTTAGAGTGACAAATTACAACCACAAATCAGACCAATTCAATCATCAATGGATGACTTGAATGGCTTACAAGTCTGACGACTAAACAAGACACAAACCTAGCTCTCTCTCTGTATTTCGCTCAGTATTGGTTCTGTATTAAAACAGGTTTTCTAAGTCCCTTTTTATAGAAGCTTTCAGCTGGGCTTGGACATCTTGAAAACCCTAAATCTATTTTCCAATTAAATCTTTTCATAACAGCTGGTTAGATCTCCTTGGAAAATAAGTAAATCAGGTTGTAATCCATGATTGAATGCGCCTGCAAATCAGATCTTCAATCATACATAGATTGCCATTAATTGCGCAATCACAAAACACCAGACATTCACATTGAGTGTTCTGTGTACAGGATGTCATGACATCGGGTCTGACATCCTGGAGTAATTCCTACATAATTCCATAATTCCATTTATAACTTCCAGCAGGTACAACCATATCAGATGCCATGACTTGTGTATGACATCTTGAAACAATCCTGCATGATCATGTCTTTCATCTAAACTCCAGCAGGTACACATCATCAGATGCCATGTTATTATGTCATTCTGAAACAATCATGCATGATCATGTTCTTGAACTCCAGCAGGTACACAAGATATCTTATGTTAAGACATCACACATAACATCTTGTGAACACTCTTTGTTTTACCAAAATTGCTGCCAACACTTAGAACCAACAGAAATTAAGTGCGGGAAAACTTAAGTTGAAAGTCAAAATAGCCCTTAAGTGTTTCTACGAACAATTGTACGGATTATCGGTTCAATTATGATTCTTACATTCTAACCTTTATAGGTTTAGCCAGAATGGTAAAGTAAAAATGCGTTTTAATTTTTATCATAAAAACGGGTAAATAAAAGTAATGCGAGTGCGGAAAATAAGTTAAAATAGTGTGATTGCAGGAAAGTAAATAAAAGTAGTGCGATTGCAAGAAAGTAGATAAAAGTAGTGCGGTGCAAGAAATAAAGGAAAGTAGTGCAGTGCGAGAAATAAACAAAGTAAAGTGCGAGTGCGGGAAAGTAAACAAAATAAAGGCAGTGCGGGAAAATAAACAAAATAAAGGCAGTGCGGGAAAATAAAGTAGACAAAGGTAAAGCAATAAAACCTACTCCAATTGGAGGGTCGAATAAAGTGCAAAACAGAAATGAAAATGGCGGTAGGATTAAACTTCCTTCCAAAGTGCTCCAAACTCGATTACATACTCGATTACACAGTGTGGCAACACTCTGATGTGAAGCGATTACCACTTTTACACAATACTGATATATGCCTAGTTGTAACTAAGTTTGGATGATCAAAAAAATGAAATCAAGGTTCTATTTATAGGCAAGAAAAAACATGGAGATTACAAGGATGCCCTTAAGTTTGAAAATGGGCGGGAACCATTTTGTTCTTGTGGCGCCCGCCACAGGAGGAAATTGCAGCCCAAGTGGAGATCATGGGGAACGTGGCAGTTGAGGAGAAGTTGAAACTGGGACACGTCATGGCTGGACCCATGGCGCCAGCCACAAGTGTAAAATGCTGATTTTTTGGCTTTTTAGCTCATTTTCGCTCCTTTTCTCGATCGGGGCTCCGATTAGACTGAAACCCTGAAAACAAAGAAAAACATAGTAATAACATAACAAAATAACAATAAAACAACTAAAATGCATGCGAAATCGGAGTCGAAAATACGGTGAATTTCAGTGTCATCACTAATTCTAGTGATTAATACAATAATCAAAATATTGATTGTTTAGATTACAACTCAATTATCAAACTAATCTCTAATCCTTTAGATATGAATGTAGGCGCTAGAGTGGTTCACAAACAATAACATAAACAAATGATCAGAATTGAAACCCTAACATAAATATCTTCAAATCTTGCGCACACACCAAACATTAGGTTTGAGTCTCTTTAAATAGCAACACAACTTTTTAAATTTTCTCCAATGGGCGTAAGATTTAATCATGTCTAAATTTGTAGAGGTCCAACAAAAAGATTTGATTTGTTTTGATTCAAATTTAAATCTATAAATAATTAGATTTGATATTATTTAATCTAACAAATAAATCTAATTAATACATTGTTAAAAGATAGCAACAAATCTCATTGAAACACACAAGGATTTTCAGTCAGAACAACAATAACCATGAACTGATAAAGGCCATATGTTGCACACATTTGGAACGTCGTGTCTCACATGTGTCCTTTTCTTCACCAAAATATCTTCTACACTCCATGTTGTTTTGTAAAATGCAGCCAATCAAAAGGAACAACAATAGATGTGCATGGGTATATTCAGACAAATTTTGACAAAATCAACTCTTGCAAAACTTACAAGATGTGCATGGGTATATTCATAGTAGAACAAACAACAGCAAAAGTAGTAGCACACAAACAAAGATCAAGAAAGAGTGTGTCGTACCGCGAAAAATACCCGAGCATATCGCACACTCGAAATACAATAGAGTCGCCACTGAATTTTATTTATTCTAAGAGAAAGGGAAAATATCAATAAAATCCAAAGGGAAGAAAAAAGGGTAAGGAAGTCGGTTATGAAAGGGGAAGGTATTAGCACCCCTCACATCTGTTGTAATCAACGGGAACCATTTTGATTGTTCTTTGCACATATGGGTGTTATTGTCTAAAGGTTACTTGCGATTGGTTTTAATTAAGAGAAAAAAATAAGTTTTTAATTAATGTGTTCGCCAAGATTTCGAAATCATATGCCTACGTATTCCCATAGTGCAATGAGAAAATCAGAGCTCTGTAGTTCGTAAGGTAGGAAATGTTTATTTTTTTATTTTAGGGAATGATGTTATAATCGTATCCTAGAAGTATTTTGACATTTGTTGTTTGATCCTAGTTCGAATGCTCTAAGTTGTTAGTCTAACTGCTAAGGAATGTATTATAACAACTCTTTTAAGAAAATAAAATTGTTGTTTGGCCTGAACCAAGGGCAAAGAATTGTAAGGGTGGTGTATGTACCAAGGATAAAAAATTGTAAGAGCTTTCATAAACCAGAGGATTAACAAGGCAAGCGGAAAGAAGAATAAGATTTTGTCTAAACCAGGGGATTAATAAGGCAAATGGTAAAAAGAAGAGAGTTTGCCTAAACTAGGGGATTAACAAGGAAAATGGGAAAAAAGAAATAAGAGTTTGCCTAAACTAGGGGATTAACAAGGCAAATGGGAAAAAGAAGAGATTTTTCCTAAACTAGGGGATTAACAAGGCAAACGAGAAAAAGAAGAGAATGGGTGGAAAAACCAAGAGGAGTTTTATTGGAACCAAGGGAAAATTATTATAGAATGTTTTTGATATTGGTTGTGATTGAATTTAGTCTGAAGACAAATATTCATACAGGGGGTTCTACAGTAGTGTCTGAATATTCAGAGAAAGAGAGAGAGAGAGTGTGTGTGTACACCCTCCTCCTTTTTCCCTTTGATTATGAAAATTGTCTTGATTTGAATTGCACTAAAATCTATGAATTGAGATGAATGCTTTGAACAACTGGGTCATGCGTCCCGTATCCAAAGATATTCATAATAAGGATATGAATACACCCCTTAATCTTCTCAAATTCTTAAGGCTCATGGCGCATAACTCACATCGTATTTTTAGGTGTTTTAGGTTTTATTTGCAAAAAGGAACTTTTAGTTTTAAAGGAATAAAGAAAAAGACAAAGATTAGATAAATTAGGGATACGGTACCAAAGATTCGGAATAAAGCCTAATGTTGTCATGCATATATTAGCCTATTTTTTCTAGGGTTTTGAATATGAATATTTGACCTAAGGGATCATACATAATACAAGTCATAAAGTTTTTCTAATTTAATTAATTAATCAAATGATTTTAATCAATTAATTGAATAGAGAACTTAAGGGAACATGCAAGAGATTAAAAGTCATTTAATTCATCAAGCAAGCATGCAAGCAAGAATTTATTCAAGCCATTTTATCATGAATTATGGATTAAAGACCATGAAAAAAATAAAGAAATCAAGTTTAATACCATTAACCCTAATTTTAATTAAATATAATATAATCCTAATTAGGAAATTAAATCCTAATATTAATTAAGACTAAACCTAATCATCACTAAATTGAAGTATTAAAAAATATTAGAAAAAATAATGAATTTCCTAAAAAGAAAAATAAATAAGACCAATTATTTCTAGGGATACATAAGGAAAATAAAGGGTGTGAATAGAGCTATAGGGCGCTGGGCCCAAATCATGAAGCCCAAATCATTTTTGCTTTTGTTTTGATCAGAGTTAAGGGGTGTAAAGAAAAGGAGGTGTGCGCAACAAAGGCCATTGGGCTTTGGACCCTTTGGCCAATAAAAATTAGAAAGAGGAAGGGGAAAGAAAATATCCCTTATTCATCATCTCACTCCCAAACCTCGTCTCTCTCCTCTCACTCTCAATGCTCACCGGATTTTGCTTCCACCGCGCCAAAAATTGTCTGGCGCTGGTGGAGCTCTAAACCCCACCAAACTACCACCAAAAGCTTTGTCATAATCTCCTTTGTCTAGACCCTAAACCTGATTCCTTATCAAACCCTGAGATCATACCTAATCGAACCTCCAATTAAAAAGCTAATTATCATGAAAAATTAAATTAAACACCATATATGCATTGAGTATATCCATTAGCATGGGGTTCAATTCAAGACAATGATAAGAACACACTGGTAATAAGATTCAAAAGAAAATGGATGGAGGAAAGTGGAGATTTTAAGGCTTGACTAACAGAGACACTCTAGTGGTTCTTCAACATCGATAATGACAAAAGAAACCTAGAGAGAATTGACGCAAAGTCCAAGTAAAAGGTCTCTTCCCTTATCTTCAGATTGTTGCTTCGTGACCTTCTTTTTCCCCCAATTCCTTTTATTGTTATGAGGATTTCAGTTGTTAATTTAATAATAGAGATAGGATATATGTTGATGAATATAGATGATGTTGTTGACTTAGGCGTGAGGCTGGGCTAAATTGTCTCAGAGTTTCAATGTGAAACTCTGAGCATGTTTAGAATTGAGTTATGGTGATGTTAATTAGAATGAATTGAGAATGGAATAGATCGAATGCAGAGAAATGTTTTACAGAGTAATTTTAGGGGATATGATGGATACTTGATGATGATGATAATTAGGTTTGTATAGAGGAGTGTATGAGGGAATTGGAGGGAAAAGAGGTTAGTTCAGTTATGGATGATTGAATGTGAGCCCTTGGATACTGATCCAAGTCCCACTCTGATTAATGGATAAGGGTGCCAAAGTTAGTTATGTTTTGATTTTTGTTAGAGTGAAGGGACTTGAGCGAAATGTTCTTATTTAGGCCTAAATTCAGTGCAAAATATGATGGCAAGGTATGTTTGTTTGGTAGTTAGGAATTAGTTAGGGTTTAAACGTTGATTTGGAGGGAATTTTGAAATGAGGGGAAATATGGTAATTGGTTATAGGTTTATAGGTTAGGAGAGGTTTATGTGTTAGTTTAAAACTTGGAGGGAGATTAGACTTGTTTCAAGTTTGAGAATGGCAACTAACTTGGGCAGTTAGTTAGGCAAAACGTGGTTAGTTATGTAAAGGGAAATTAGTTAGGGCAAGTGGTTATGAGAGCATTTAGGTTAGTTGAAATTGTTAAAAGTTATTTAGAGGTTAAGTTTGAAGTTAAATTTGAAGTTGTTAAGTTGTGTACCAAAATTGTTATGGTGATTGAATGATAAATGATGATTTTAAGTTTCATAGCATGATTAAGGTTTGATATGTGTATGATGGCTTTGTTTGTATGATGAATTTAATATGTGTTTTACCATGGCTTCTATGTATGTATGTTGTGTGTGCATATGTGTTTGAACTATTGTCTTGGAGTGCTTAGCACAATGAATGCATTGTATGTGTTATAACTGGTATGTCTTGCAGCTTGCATTTGTGCTTGTAATTGTAATGGCTTTGCTCTTGTGCTATATGCAGTTGTATAGTGTATATGTTTCATTTTCGTGGCTGCTATAATGTATGATTGAAATTGGTGGAAGTTGATGTTTGGATAACATAGTTTGAATTGTCTTTGAATGATGGTAAGATAGCTAATGGTTTATGCTTGTTTATGGAATATGATTCTGATGTGAACATGACTTGCAGTTGGATTTATGAACGAAGTTGTGTTGTGTTTGAATTGATGAATGTTTTGTTGTTGCAGGTCTGGTGCAGGTACCTTTTGGTTTTACATGGTTTTTTTACATGAGCTTTAGATGCAAGGCCTTTTAGACTAGAAGGTACATGGTGCAATGACCATGATGAAGATGGGTGAAATGATGGACATGAAGATAAAGAAGGATAAGTCTAGGGAATATTATTTAAGTTGAGTCAAGCTTAGTCAGGGCTTAGTCAACTGTTTGACCAAAATTCCATAGTTGACCAAAAGTCAACTATAGGTCAAATTTAGGTTTTTTCATGTAATTTTCCATTGTGATATCTTTCTAGTATTTTTTTTTATGTTGAGATGTACTTTTGACTTTTGAAATGTAACATTGAATGATCAGTGCATTTTGATGCACATTTTTCTATAGTTTTTTTTGCTTATTTAACTATTTTATTATGTTTTTAGATTTAAGCTCATATTTACCTTTAATCTATTTTCATTTGTTGTTTTAAGTTTTAGCGGTTATTTGATACGTGTTCACTGTTAGGATCATAACTGGAGCTACGAGATGTCGTTTTGCATGTTCTGATATGCGTTGAAAATCTAAGAGAAAGAGCTACAACGTTCATATTAAAGCCAAGAGTTGATTCCGAGTACAGGAGTATCACATAACACGTTGAAGTTTTATACTTTAGGAAATAATTTATTTTGGGTCATTTTTGGGTCGGATTTATGTTTTTCGACCCAGTTTGAGTTATAAGTGCAATCCTTATTTTGTTAAAAGGGGTCATCCGTGGTACTGTAGCTAACACACATTATTCATAATAAACTTTTTTCTCTGTACGATTATGAAGAGGAACTAATCTTCCAGAATTGATCTATTGTAACCGAGTTTCCAACGCTTTAAGGTTTTTATTCTATCAATTAAATTTTCTTTCTCTTTAAATTATATTCTATGAAAATTCATTTTATTAGTCTGTATTTTGTGGAATGGTTTTGATTAAATTCGTATGATTGCATTCCTAACTATTAATCGTCGTTTACGTTGCTTTGTTTGTAAATCGCGTTTGTAATTGTGTTTGCTTAATTCATGATTGTATGAATCTGTTTGTTTAACTCAGAATATAGAAATACCAAACTGTCTTATATCTATTGCGCTTGTCAATCAATATTGAATCGAATAGAGATCGAAGCTGCTTAGGGAATTGGTAGGTAAAAACTAGTGATTAGCCGGAAACCGAAAACAGTAGATTGGCTTATTTTACAATCGCTTATTTTTACTCACTTATTTACTTTGTTTTCTTAATTAACCCCTAAACCATAACCCCCCCCCCCTCCCAAATCGATCTCAGTAGGTTAATAATTATACAATAGTCCTTTAGATACGATACTCGAGTTGTCGCTTCCGTTAAACTACAGTTTTCTAATTACTCATTTTGACCCGTGCGCGACAGGTGATCAAATTGGCGTTGTTGTCGAGAATTCTTGTTGTTTTTAACCGTTAGTTAAGTCATAAGTGTCAATTGTAGTGTTTTGGCCCCTCCGATTTGCTTTGGCCAATTCGCGTCCGAACGTCCAACTTGATCTAAAAACCCAGTTTTCTGAAAATATTTGTTTGATTTAAAATCTATAGTGTTTTACCACCGTCAAATTCCCAAATTCATCTTTTTTCTGTTTTTCATGAATTTTTTTTACAGTTTTTATAGTCTCAAAAAAACTCCAAAAATTTTCTAAAATTCGGATTTCACTTAATTAGATTAACTTTCATGTTCTTGTATTTTTTTCTGAATTTATTTTGATCATATTTCTTCTTTCGCTTTGTTTCTGCATAATAGGGACATTGTTGGCATTTTCGCATTTGTTGCTGCATTAGTTCTGGCTACCAGGTCTGGTTGTTCTGATCTTTTTTTATTTTGATCCTGAGGTAGAGAGAGCCTTGCACGCACGCCGTAGAGAAAATCAAGCTAGCACTAGTTCACCACCCGTTATTGATTCTGATTCTGACTATTTTCATAGCTTATTTGATTCTGATTTTGAACTTTCTTTTGATAAAATGGTTGATCAAAGAACACTAAGGCAACTTGTTGCTCTTGATGTGAATTACAATGGTGCATGTATTGAATATGCCGATGTTACTGTTCCTTTTGAGTTAAAATTTGGTTTAATACACTTGTTGCCAAGACTTAATGGTCTTGCAGGTGTGGATCCGCATAAGCATCTTAAGGAATTTCAGGTTGTTTGCTCTACACCATTGAGATCTAAAGGAATCACCAAAGATCACATCAATCTAAGAGCCTTCCCGTTTTCACTACAGGGTGCGGCCAAGGATTGGTTATATTATCTTGAGCCGAATTCTGTCACAACTTGGAATGATTTGAAGAAAGTCTTCCTTGAGAGATATTTTTCTGCCTCTAGAGCTACATCAATCAGAAAAGAAATATATGGTATTAGACAGGGAAATGAGTCATTGGCTGAATATTGGGAGAGATTCAAACAGCTTGTATCCAATTGCTCTCAGCATCAGATTACGGAACAACTGCTTATTTAGTATTTATATGAGGGATTGTTACCAATGGATATAAACATTCTTGATGTTGCTAGTGGTGGAACACTTATTGATAAAACTCCAGCTGCTGCCAAAGCCTTGATTGAGAATATGTAACTCAACTCCCAATAGTTGACAACCAGAAATAATTATGTGGTCTAAATAAAAGGTGTGAATGAGATTCAGGTTTCCTCTTCCAACAAGGCTCAAGAAACCATAATTGAAGAGCTTACTTTTTTAGTGAAACAGTTGGCAGTGAGTAAACCTCAAACAACAAAGTTATGTGGTATTTGTACTTCTACTAAACATCCAACTGACACATGTCCTATTCTTCAAGATGAGTCGGTCATTGAGTTGCCTCAAGCATATGCAACTAACTTTTTCAACCAAAGCAACAATCAGAAAGGGTACAACATTCCTGACATGTCCACACACAAAATACCATCCCAATTGGAGGAACCATCCAAACCTTCAAAATGAAAATCAACAGCCCACCCAACAACAGTTAGTCATACCCCTGCCACAATCACATACCACTCCCCAAGTTTCCACCTCTGCACCTTCTGGACCTTCATTAGAGGATCTTGTCAAGCAAATGGATGTGAACAACCTCTAATTTCAGCAACAAACAGATTCCAGTGTTCAGACTTTGCATACACAGATTGGACAACTTTCCACTTCAATGAATGTCATGCAGCAAGCCCAAGGATCAAACCAACTTCCTGCCCAAATAGTTGTGAATCCAAAAGGCCCTAATGCTAATGTGAGTGCAATTTCCTTGAGATCCGGAAAGGTTACATAACCAGCCCCAGAAAAAAGTAAAAAAATTCTTGAGGTAACACCTGCACCTTCTTCTGTTGTGATAAAAATTGAACCCTCTATTATGGTAGAAACTGAAAAAGAAAAAGATAAGAAGCATGTACCACCAGTCCCTTTCTCACATATAATACTGAAAAATAAAAGGACTGGTGAGGGAGACAAAGATATATAGAGATTTTAAATGTGTTCAAAAAAGTGGCGGTAAATATTTCGCTTCTTGATGTGATTAAGCAGGTTCCAAAGTATGTAAAATTTCTGAAAGACTTGTGCATAAGTAAGAGGAGGTTGAAGGGAAATAAGAGAGTCAATTTAGGACAAAACATTTCAGCCCTTATCCATCCTAAACATTCACTTGAAAAAGCTATTGTTTGAGCCCTTAAGGTCATATTACCTGTACCATTGGGGATAGTAAATTCAAAAATTTCATGCTTGATTTGGGAGCAGGCATTAATGTTATGCCTACTTATGTTTATAATAACCTTGACCTTGGTCCTTTGCAGCACACATGTTTAATCATTCAACTGGCGAACATAAGCAATGCTCGCCCTATTGGAGTAGTGGAAGATGTGCTTGTTCAAGTTAATGACTTGATTTTTCCTGCAGATTTTTACATTCTGGACATGTATGGAGAAACAAATTCACTCAGCTCACCCATCATTTTAGGCAGGCCGTTCATGAAAATGGAGAAAACAAAAATTGATGTTGAAGATGGAACCATGTCCATGAAATTTGGTGACATTGTCGCGAAACTTAACATTTTCGATGCCATGAAACATCCCTTGGAGGAGTATTCCATTTTTCATATTTGAATTGATCTCTGAGTTGATTGATGACACTTGTTCTGAATTTTTTCACTTGATTTTCCATCTCTATTTGGTTTTGATGATGTTTACTCATGAGATGATTGTACTGACACTAACCTTTGTGTTGTATGTGCTGAGACTGATGCTTCCTTGCAGGGTAACATTTTTCCTACATGTGAATTTTTCGATGAAGTTGTTTATGCAGTTGAAGCTCTCGACATTCCGGCAGCCCCAAGTACCCCATCCATTGGGAAACCACTTTCCCTAGAGCTGAAACAACTCCTTGAAAATTTGAAATATGCTTATTTAGAGAGTAATGAAAAACTCCCGATTATAATTTCTTCTAACCTTGATTTCGATCAAGAAAAAAAGCTTTTGCAGGTTTTGAGGAAGCATCAAAAGACGATTGGGTGGACATGGGATGACATCCAAGGCATTAGTCCCTCAATCTATATGCACATGATTTTACTTAAGGATGGTTCTAAAATAGTGAGGCAGCCCCAAAGGAGGCTTAATCCTTTGATTCTTGATGTTATGAAGAAAGAGGTAACCAAACTCTTGCAAGCAGGTATCATTTATCCCATCTCTAACAGTAAATGGGTAAGCCCACTGCAGGTTGTACCTAAGAAATCTGGACTCACATTGGTCAAAAATTAAAAAAAAATGAACTTTTTCCCACTAGAGTTCAGAATAGCTAGAGAGTTTGTATTGATTGTAGGAGATTGAACCAGGCTACTAGAAAGGATCACTTCCCTTTACCGTTCATTGACCAAATGCTTGAACGACTAGTTGGTAAATCACACTATTGTTTTCTTGAAGGTTTTTCAGGTTACTTTCAGATTCATATTGCACCAAAAGATCAAGAAAATATCACTTTTACGTGCCCATTCAGTACATTTGCTTACAGGAGAATGCTTTTGGTCTTTGCAATGCTCCTGGCACGTTTCAGCGATGCATGATTAGCATTTTTACTGATTTTATTGAAAATTGTATGGAAGTGTTTATGGATGATTTCACTGTTTATGGTTCTTCATTTGATGCATGTTTGAACAATTTAAATTTGGTTTTAGAGAGATGCATCAAAACTGACCTTGTTTTAAATTATGAAAAATGTAATTTTATGGTCGAACATGGAATTGTCTTGGGTCATATAATTTCTGAAAAAGGAATTTCAATAGACCCTTCTAAGGTTGATGTTATTTCTACACTGGCTTACCCATCTTGCATCCGTGAGATTCTTTCTTTTCTTGGTCATGCAGGTTTTTACAGGCGCTTCATAAAGGATTTCAGCAAGATAGCTCTTCCGCTGTCAAACTTGTTAAAGAAAGACGTCACTTTTAACTTCGATGACAATTGCAAAAAAGCATATTACTTCTTGAAGAAAGCATTGACCTCCACTCCTATCATCCAGCCTCCTGACCGGACCCTCAATTTCAAGATTATGTGTGATGCTTCTAACTATGTTGTTGGGGCGGTCCTTGCACAAAGAGTTGACAAGGCTGCCAATGTTCTTTATTATGCTTCTAGGACTTTATATTCTGCACAGTCTAATTACACCCCACTGAAAAGGAACTTCGAGCTATTGTTTTTGCTCTTGATAAATTCAGATCATATTTTCTAGGTCCAAGGTTGTTGTTTTTACTGACAATGCAACTTTAAAATACTTGTTGAAAAAGCCAGAAGCAAAGTCGAGATTGATTCGGTGGATGTTGTTGCTCCAAGAGTTTAATGTGAAGATTAAAGATAAAAGTGGAGATGAGAACTTGGTGGCTGATCATTTGAGTAGGATAGAGAAGGATGGAGATATTTTTCCGATTCAGGATGACTTTCCTAATGAGCAGCTTTTACTTTTGCATGGTGTTACTCCTTGGTTTGCTGGTATTGTTAATTATCTTGCTGCTGGTGTTTTTCGTACAGGTGCATCCAGGACACAAATCCACAAACTCAAGAGTGATGCCAAATATTATGTTTAGGATAATCCATATCTTTGTAAGTTTAGTAGTGATCAGGTAATTAGGAGATATGTCCCCGACTATGAGGTTGAATCTATTTTGCATCTTTCTCGTGCTTTTCAAGTAAGGGGCCCTTTGGTCCTCAAAGGACTGCAAGAAAAGTCTTAGACTCAGGTTTCTATTGGCCCACTATTTTTAAAGATGCCTATGAGACTTACCAA
This sequence comes from Lathyrus oleraceus, assembly GCF_024323335.1. Taxonomy (NCBI): domain Eukaryota; kingdom Viridiplantae; phylum Streptophyta; class Magnoliopsida; order Fabales; family Fabaceae; genus Lathyrus; species Lathyrus oleraceus. The sequence continues at coordinate 394,204,698 of NC_066579.1, forward strand.
ACTTGTAAATATTTCCAAGCAGGAACAACCATCACTCGTAAGAGTGAAATGCCTCAACAACCTATGCCTTTCTGTGAGGTATTTGATGTATGGGGAATCGACTTCGTGGGTCCCTTTCCTATATCATTTGGTTTTCTCTACATTTTTCTTGTTGTTGATTATGTTTCAAAGTGGGTGGAAGATATCCCGACTAGGACTAATGATTCTAGGGTTGTTGTAGATTTTGTCAGGTCCAATATTTTTTGCAGGTTTGGAATTCCCCGAGCTATCATAAGTGACCAAGGCACTCATTTTTGTAACCGCACCATGGAAGCTTTTCTCCAAAAGTATGGAGTTGTGCACAAAGTATCTACCACATATCACCCACAAACTAATGGACAAGATGAGATCTCAAATAGGGAAATCCAACAGATTTTAGAGAAAATGGTGCAACCAAACAGGAAGGACTGGAGCCCTCGTCTAGAAGGCGCACTTTGGGCTCAAAGAACAGCTTTCAAGACACCAATAGGGATGTCTCCCTATCAACTTATTTTTGGTAAGGCATGTCACTTTCCTGTCGAGATAGAACACAATGCTTATTGGGCGGTAAAAAGTTGTGATTTGGAGATGCAACAAGCAGGTGTTAAAAGAAAACTCCAATTACAAAAGCTTGAAGAGCTTAGGCTAGAGTCTTATGAGAGCCCTAGGATCTATAAATACAAAACTAAGCACTTCCATGATAAGATGATTTCTAGGAAGGAATTCTCTGTGGGCCAACATGTTTTACTGTTTAACTCCTTCTTTAAGCTTATGGCTGGGAAACTTCGATCCAAGTGGATTGACCCTTTTGTTGTTACTAATGTTTTCCTTCATGGTGCAATAGAAATAAAAAGTGCAGGTACTGACAAAACCTTTAAGGTCAATGGGAAGCACCTGGAGCTATTCTATGAAAGTTTGGTGCCTGAAGATGCACCCTTAGAAGAGCTTTCCTTGGAAAAGCCCACATACTCTACAACTTGACCAGGGAACACCTTTTCCTTTCTCTCACTCTTATTTAATAGCTGTGTTATTTCATTGAGGACAATGCATATTTTAAGTGTGTGTGGGGGGGGGGGGGGGGGAACCATTTATTTATTTATTTTATTTACTTTGTTTTAATTTTTTCTCTGCTTTTGGCTTTTGTTTGCTTCCTTAAATAAATAAATAAATTGCATGTTTTTTCCTTTGGTTTTTGAGTTGCAATTATGAGTATTTTTCTTAGTTCTCTTGACTAAAGTCTTGTGGTGTGACGTGAAAAATTTGATGTGCATTTTTAGTAAGATAGGTAGGACTAAACTCTGAATTGTACATCTTTAGTAGTAGATTGTTAAACCTTGTTAGATTTGAGCCTTATATGGATAACATATGATCAGTCACCATTTTCATTAAGTTTTCGTTACTGATCTGACAAGAAACCGAGGATTTTGAGACACGGTGTAAGCATTTTGGTACTTTTCAAGGCAATTTTACTTCCCATATAATATTTGAGCATTTCCATTCATTGCCATGTTTTACTTTATATTTTCATGATTTTACGCGTAGGATGTTTGTGTTTTTGTCCAACAGGTCCAGGTGGAAGAACCGAGGAACTTAGAGCGAGGCAGTGCGGAATTCCGGCAAGTAAAGGAATGAAAAAACCCCGGTACATGAGCCCTGAAACGGCCGCCCGTGTCACCTGACACGGGCCGTGTCAGGCAGAAGGAGAATGAAAGCCAAAATAGTAGACTAACACGGCCAGCCGTGTCAGCTGACACGGCCGACCGTGTCAGTTGACACGATTCGTGTTAGGCCTTATCCTCAACCGTGTTAAGCCCCCATGGGTGTGTCAAGAGAAACAGTGAGTTGACACGGCCACTCGTGTCAGTTGACATGGGCCGTGTCAGCCCAAGTCCAAAATTTCCCTTTTTCATCGGGCTTTTGATCATCGGGCTTGTGGGGTTATTTTTGGGAGTTGACCACCTGTTGCTTGGAATTTTCAAAATATAAGAGAACCTTCTACCAATAAAAAGATCATCTTGGAATGAGGTAAAACACAGTATTGTCAAGCAATCAAGTATTACAGAGAGCAAGGAGTTCGGAGAGCAGAAGGTTTTCATGAGCGGAAGCGATTGAAGATCGAAGTCATCCAAATACTTGTAATGTGTTATTTTTATCTTGTATTAGTTTTGAACAATATAAGTAGCTAAACCCCCAAATGCTAGTGGGGTGTCCCTGATTTAGAATTGTAACGAATTTGAGTTTACATTTGTATTTATAATATTATTTTTACGGTAACCTTTTAATATGGTTAATGCTTTCTCTTTCGGACCAATCGAGATTGTTCTATGATTATCAATTAGGCTGGACCGCCATCGGTAAGGTTTTCATAAGGTTACTCTGCAGTAGATATCACCTAGGACTAGGGATACCCTATATCATAGTGTTCTTGATATAATAAAGCTTAACTTCACCCTAATTGCCTATGGACATAGAAATTAGTGTAGAATGATTAAAGGTTTTCTCACCAAGGACTTGGGTGAAAATACCCTTGAGAACTGGTAGTAATTGATATTTGTTGATGCAATAGTGAATCAGAGTTGTTACAGGGATAAATCATACACCTTCCCTGACATTGATTCTCTTACCTTGCAAACCCTCATTTTTATTATTTCTTGCCTTTGCCTTTATTATTATAATTTTGAATCAAAAACCCCAATTATAACTTTTGTTTAATTAAATAATAATTTGAACTCGATATTGACGTGCAGTCCTTGAGATTGATATTCGGGGAATCTCCCTGTTATTACTATAACAGGCAAAAATAGTACACTTGCAATTTTTCCAATCATGTTTTTGGCGCCGTTGCCGAGGACTGCCAAAATATAGAGTTTAATTTTAAAGTTCAATTAAAATTTTGTTGCTCTGCAATAAAATTATTTTTCTGTCATTTATAATTTACTAATTTATGTATGCGAGAAGAACCCTCAGCTGAATTTCTTTTTGACGCAGAGATCAAGAGGACCCTTCACCGAAGACGCAACAACGCAAGAGTGGATTCCAAAGAAGAAAGTACCTCTGATCATTCCAAAGTCAAAGAAGCAATGGCTGATAATCCTCTGAATCCACCTCCTCCACCTCCGAAAAGACTCCTAGGGGTGACTATGGAGGTGCAAACGCACCGGGTGGTCGACTGACCACTGTCAACCAACCGGTAAATGGGATGAATTTTCAACTACATCCTAGCACAATCAATCAATTGGAAAGAAAACCTTTCACTGGAAAGGTTAATGAAGATGCCAACGAACACCTATAAATATTTCTAACCATGAGCACCACGTTGAAAATCGATGGGCATACTGATGAAGCAAAAAAATTAAGAATGTTTCCGTTCACTTTAGCTGAAGATGCGGAAGAATGGTTCTACTCTCTTCCAGCCGACAGTATCACATCATGGGAAGAGATGGAAACTGCATTCTTAAATGAGTACTTTCCAGCATCAATATTCTTGTGGAAAAGGTATGAAATCCTTAATTTCAAACAGAAGGATGGTGAATCAATGGGAGACGCCTACAAAAGATTCAAAAGGGTCTTAGTAGCGTGTCCAACTCATAATATGGATCAGACTAAACAAATGCAGATGTTCGTTATCTGACTGAAAATAAAAATAAAACAGTTGATTGATACAGCAGCTGGTGGCTTAACAAATTTCTCAACAGCCAGTGGTATTAAAAGGATTATTGAAGCAATAGCTGCCAATGAGCATCTAGAATTATACGACAGGTGTACTAGTCAGCCAGAAGGGGTAATTGATCTAAAATTAGAGACAAATAAAATCCTCCTGGAAGACACAGTTGTTGCCGAAGTAGAAAAGAAATTGAAAGCTATGAATATAGGTACTTAAGATATGGCTCAAGTCCAGCCGGCTCAGGCTAGCACTTGTGAAATTTGTAATGGACCTCATCACATGGTCTATTTCTTTGCTACTCCCCAACAAATTAAAGAGATCAAATTCTTGAAGCAGAATAATCCCTACTCCAACACTTACAACCCAGGTTGGAAGAATCATCTGAATTTCTCCTGGAAAGATCAGAGAAGGAATGTTATACAACAGGGTACAAGGCAATATCAGACTCAGTGTCAACAATAGCAGCAACAATAGGCACCTAAAAAGGCTGAATGAGAGATCGCCATTGAAAAATTAGCCGCCCATAGCATGCAGTTTCAAGAAGGAACTAGAACCAATTAGAAAAACACCACTGCCTCCATAAAAAATCTCGAAGTCCAAATGGGTCAAATAGCACAACAGTTAGCTTAAAATTCTCAATCCCGGGGCACCCTACCTAGTGGTACGGTAACAAATTTGCGGGAACATAACAATGTTAACGCTGTCGTAACCCGAAGTGGGAAGTCAACGGAAGAAAACTGTATGGAGGAAGATGGATTGTTTGAAGTGGATTTAGAAATCAAGGAAACCAAGGACCAATATGAAGAAATGGTACTGCCACCTGTCAAAGAGAAAGAAAAAGTTACAAAACCAGTCATCAAACTCCCTTACCCTCCAAGACAGAAGAAGAAAGATCAACATGAAAAAAAATTGAGAGGTTCCTGGAAATGTTCAAAAAGCTTGAAATAAACATCCCTTTTCTGAGGCATTAGAATAAATGCCAATATATGCCAAGTTCATGAAAGACATCATCTCCAAAAAGTGTTCCACTGATATAGACCCGATCATCCTGACTGAAACATGGAGTGCCATTCTTCAAGGTATGAAAATCCCAGTGAAAAAGAAAGATAAGGGATCAGTCACTATTCCATGCACTATTGGTGATAGAAAATTCAAGAAGGCTCTAATTGAATTAGGATAAAGTGTAAGCTTGATGCCTCTATCCATCTACAAGAAATTAGGCACTGGCATCGTTCAAGATACTCAGATTTCACTTCAGTTTGCTGATCACTCTGTTAGGCGACCATTTGGGATTGTGGAAGACGTTCTTGTAAAAATTGACAAGTTTGTTTTCCCAGTTAACTTCATCATTCTGGAAATTCCTGAAGATGAGGAGATTCCTCTCATATTGGGCAAACCATTCTTGGAGACAGGACGATGTATGATAGACATAGAGGAAGGAACAATGACCCTCAAAGTCTATGATGAAGAGTTAAAGATAGATGTGCGGAACAAAATGCAATACAAAGATGATATTGGCATAAGCCACACTATAGAGATAATAAATCAGGTAATTTCTCAAGAAATTGAAAAGCAAATGCCCCAGTCATTGTTAGAACGTGTCTTGAGTCTATCGATTTTTGAAAGTGATGAATATGACAGTGATTCTGAGGTGCTCTCTATGATGGGAAAACAACCTGAATGGATTAGATCTAAACCACACCGCTGGGAAGATTTAAGACCACCGCCACCATCAGATATCACTGAAGAACCCAAAACAGGGGTAAATCTAAAGCAGCTACCAAGAAATCTGAAGTATGTATTTCTAGATACTAAGAAAAAATGCCCAACTATTATCAATTCCAGTCTACAAAGTGTCTAAGAAGCAAAACTCATTCAAGTGCTAAAAAAATACAAGGGCGCAATCGGATGGGCAATCGAGGATTTGAAAAGTATAAGCCCGACAATTTGCATGCACAAGATCTTAATGGAAGATGATCACAAGTCGGTAGTGCAACCACAACGAAGACTTAACCCAATAATGAAAGAAGTGGTACGCAAAGAAGTTGTAAAATTGTTGGATGAGGGATTAATTTACCATATTTCCGACAGCTCATGGGTAAGTCCAGTTCATGTGGTACCAAAAAAGGGGGGCACTACGGTGATTAAAAATGAGAAGAATTAGTTAATTTCAACCAGGACTGTTACAAGTTGGCGGGTGTGCATCGACTACAGGAGACTGAACATTGCAACACGAAAAGACCACTTTCTGTTACCATTCATTGATCAAATGCTGGAAAGGTTAGTCGGTCATGACTACTATTGTTTCCTCAATGGGTACTTAAGATACAATCAGATAGAGGTTTCCCCTGAAGATCAAGAGAAGTCTACCTTCACATGCCTCTATGGTGTTTTCTCTTACAGAAGATTTCCATTTGGTTTGTGCAACGCACCTGCCACTTTTCAAAGGTGTATGACATCAATCTTTGCTGACGTGCTTGAAAAGCATATGGAAGTATTTATGGATGACTTTTCAGTATTTGGTTCTTCCTTTGATAAATGTTTAACTAACTTGTCACTTGTGTTAGAAAGATGCCAGCAAACAAATTTGATTCTGAATTGGGAAAAATGTCATTTCATGGTACGTGAAGGGATAGTATTGGGACACAAGATTTTCAACCGAGGAATCGAAGTGGACATAGCAAAAGTGGAGGTAGTAGCTAATTTACCACCACCGGTGAATGAAAAAGGCATCTAAAGCTTCTTGGGACATGCGGGGTTCTACCGCAGGTTCATAAGAGATTTCTCCAATATCGCAAAACCAGTAACTAGCCTACTGGTGAAAGACACATCGTTTCTTTTTGACAAAGAGTGCAGGGAAGCCTTCGAGACCCTGAAGAAGGAACTTATGTCAGCCCCCACAGTTATTGCCCCTGATTGGTCTCTCCCTTTTGAGATCATGTGTAATACAAGTGATAATGCAGTAGGGGAAGTATTAGGGAAACGAAAGGAGAAGCTTCTGCATGTGATCTACTATGCAAGTCACGTATTGAACCCCACTCAAATGAATTATGCAACCACCGAAAAAGAGCTCCTTGCGGTTGCGTATGCCTTTGATAAGTTCAGATCCTATTTGTTGGGATCAAAGGTAATTGTGTATACTGACCATGCAACTTTAAATTATCTCTATGCCAAACAGGAATCAAAACCAAGGTTGATGCGATGGATCCTACTGCTACAAGAGTTCGACTTGGAAATTAGAGACAAACGGGGGAGTGAAAACACTGTTGCTGATCACTTGTCTCGGATGACTCCGATTCAAGAAACAGAAGAAACACACCCCATCAGAGTTGAGTTCACCGACGAACGTATCCTAGCCATTACGCATATCCCCTGGTTTGCATATTACGCGAACTTTGTGGCAGGTGGACTAACACCTGATGATTTTGACTCTAACAGAAGGAAAACATTTTTGCATGATTGCAAGTTTTATGTGTGGGACGATCCGTTCTTGTACAAAAAGGGAATAAATGACCTGGTGAGGAGATGTGTTCTGAAGGAAGAGCAAAGGGACATCCTCAAAGCTTGTCACAACTCAGAATATGGAGGACATTTTAGCGGAGATAGAACCACAACAAAAGTCCTCCACTTTGGATTGTACTGGCCTACATTGTTCAGAGATGCACAAGAGATATTGAAAGAGTGCGACAGATGTCAGAGAACTGGTAACATATCAAAGAGAAATCAAATGCCTCAGAATGCCATGTTGGAGGTAGAACTGTTCGATGTATGGAGAATAGACTTTAAACGAAGCGCTTTGGGGGAGGCAACCCACACAATTTTAACTTTAATCAGTGTGTCCATGTTTGTAAGTTTACACAGGAGCTCTACAAAGGAGGAGAAAATCACTTCAATAAATGTATAAGTCATCTCGAATGGAAAAATAATGCTACCGGAGGTTGAACGGAAGAAAAAATCTGAAAAACGGTCAGCCGTGTCAGGATCTTGGTCAACCATGGAGAAAGAGTGCAAAACAGTGGCCTAACACGACCACCCGTGTCAGGAGCACTGAAGGAAAATGCAAGTTTGGGCGTGGCAGTGGCCTAATATGGGTTTCCATGTCAGCTGACACGGCCCATGTCAGGCATACGGATTTTTGAATTTTTATGGGACCAACCCTTTTAATTATCTCTTAACCACACTCCACCCACCTTTTCACTTTATCATTAGTCAGATTTTCATAACCTATTCCACCTTCTCTCTCTTAAACTTCATCATTATCATTCTCTCTCTCTAAACCCTTACCAAAACTCCATTAAACCTCATCCCTCAAAGCTTCCATAACCACCACTTCCACTACCCTATCGCTATAACACCCTTCACAACTATTACTCCATTCGTCATCCCCGTTCTAACCACGATTTCAGAAATTTCTAACTCCCTATATCAGAAATTTCAAATTTTTTGCAAGTCCAAAATGCTCCAGAGGAGAATTCTAACCGAAAAGCAACAACTTGCTGAGATGTCAAGGTCACGGAAGCGACCCATCCGGAACCCAAATCCTCACAACATTCTATTCGACAATCCAAAACAGGAAAAGCGGTATCAAGTCCACCGAAAATGAAAGCTCACACCTACCAGGTATATGTGCGAGCACACTTTGAACGCCTTAGGGCTAAAAATTGAAGTGTACAGGATGTTCCACGTATTAGGGATGTTAGAGTTTATGAGCCTTGAAGTTCCGACGTATGAGCACATCACGCTTGAATTCCTTAGCACGCTGGAATTCCAACTCGAAAAGAGATGGATCGACACCACCAGGTACTATTTTGGGACTTTACGTTTCCGTCTGTTTAATAATTATCATGAATTGTCTGTGGAAGAATTGGCAGGGAAACTCTGGCTCCCACTGTACGGACCGAGAGTGGTCCTAGATGGGTTTTCGCCAAAGGACTTCTGGATTGCCATCACGGGGAGGACGGATTACACCTCCAAGGGTGCTAAAGCCTCTGGCATCCAGAACCCGTGTTTCCGTTATGCCCATAAGGGTTTGGCCTACACCCTGTTTGGACGGGGTGATAGCACAGGTGTAGCCACTCAGCGGGAGTTATTTTTTATGTACTCGATGACGCAAAACAAAGTCATCAATGTAGCTGCCTTTGCAGCTGATTATCTTGGCAGGGTTGCCCGATCAGACTCTAGAGGCATCTCCGTCGGCGGCATGATCACCCAAATTACTGAACATTTCGGGTATCAGGCAGTTTTACTTGAAGACACTCTTGTGGCAAGTAAAGCTAAAATTGACATGTCAACTCTGCTTCAGCAAGGTATAATTGTCGTTGCTCCCACTTATTATTTTATTCTTATCCATAAACGGTTTATTATGGCTCTTCCGGATCCGGACAGAGTTAGTATTACTGACTGTGCAAACTGTCTATATGTAAGTGTTGACCCTGACACGGAGGAAGGCCACGACACTAAGCACTTTGCGGCAGATGAGCAGTTTGCAGGTGACCATGTGGATGCCACAGAAGCAGAAGAGGAGGAACCTCAAAAATAATTTGTACCCCCACATCCGGAGCCTACCCAGCAGGATGCAGGATCCTCTTCCTGGTCCACCGATAATTGGACCTGTGTACAAACTGAGTTGGGCGACTTAAGGACTGAGCAGACATGGTAAGGTATCGAGCAAGCCCGGCAGGGGCAATGTTGGATGAGATGAGTAGCATGATGCGGCAACTGATGCTGCATTTTCCACACCCACCTCATCAGTAGAGTATTGTTAGTTTCCTCCTTCTCTCTTGTTCACAAACATTGAGGCCAATGTTTGGTTCAAGTGTGAGGGAGAGTTTATGTTATTTTTAGTATTGTTATTTTCATTATTTTGTTACTTTCCTAATAATTTTGTTATTTTACCGTATTACGTTCTATATTTGGTTTTTCTGTTTTAGGGTACATTATGCTGCAAGTGTTTCAGGTCTATGGTGTTATTATGAAATTAGTAATGATCACGACTAGGAGTGGATGAAAGGATCACTCCACTTACCATTGCTTGTTGTTAAGGATCTTCCCAGGAAGTCGACACTGCTGAAGAAGAAAGATCGGACACAACGTATACAGCTTAACCAACATAAGTTCCATGTGCATTCCGAAGTAAGGAAGAAGTTGCACCATACTAGAGGTATTGTGGAGACTGTCAAAGCTTTACCTAACAGGGTGAGTCATAGAAAGCCAAACACATTGATCATCATGAGCGATATTCAGGTATGTCTTTATCACTCTAAATTTGCGTAGATTCTTTGGGACTGTCACTACATAACTACACACACTGAGGCATGCCATTTGAATATAACCTTGAGCCTTTCTAGCCGTCCCAATAATTCTACCCTTTATAAACCCCATTCGAGCATGTATCCATTTTTTTGTTTAACCCTTAAATGTACCCCACGGCCAAAACACTTCCTTACCTTGTTCAAAGTCAAGTTGATATTATTAAGCTGTGCTGAAATTCTAAGTTTGGGGTAAAACCCAATGAGTTCCAAAAGCCAAGGTAAATGCGAAAACAAAGAGAAAAAAAGAAAGAATCATCGAGAAAAAAAAAGAGAAGAGAAAATAAACTCGAGGGTTCAAAAGAAGCACGAGCCAAAGAAGGGCACTCGGTTGAAAAACAAGAATAGAAAAGAAAAACCTAGCAAAAAAAAACAAAAAGAGAAAACTTTAAGAAAGGAAAACGAACCAACACAGTGAAAATAATAGGAACATTGACTCTGAACCAAAAACCACTTGTTTCCCATTTTGTTTGAATAATCCACACCATAACCCAAACCTCGTTATAACCCGAAAGACCTCAAAAAGTGTGTGGGTTGTGTGGAGGTGATATGAAAAGAGAGACTATTCAAACTTGTGAGTCGATATTTCATATTCTGAATTATGAGTGAAAACACTTAACCCCGAGAGACTTGGTGAGAATGTGATATAAGTTGACAGGTGAAACGGTGCCTCGAAGTAGAAGTGCGACTGAAGACTCACAAGGAAAAGCAAGAACTATAAAAGGAATAGTGAAGACGTTAGCGAATGATCTCAACAGTGTCAGGAAAAATAAAGAATCTTGGGGAGTGACACATAGTGTCATCTGAAACATTACTTGAGGACAAGAAATGAGCTAAGTTTGGGGTTGTGATCAGTCACCATTTTCATTAAGTTTTCGTTACTGATCCGACAAGAAACCGAGGATTTTGAGACATGGTGCAAGCATTTTGGTACTTTTCAAGGCAATTTTACTTCCCGTATAATATTTGAGAATTTCCATTCATTGTCATGTTTTACTTTATATTTTCGTGATTTTACGCGTAGGATGTCTGTGTTTTTGTCCAACAGGTCCAGGTGGAAGAACCGAGGAACTCGCACCGAGAAAGTACGAAATTCCAGCAAACAAAGGAATGAAAAAACCCCGGTGAATGAAAGCCAAAATAGTAGCCTGACACGATCCGTGTTAGGGCTTATCCTCAACCGTGTTAAGCCCCCATGGGCGTATCAAGATAAGTAGTGAGCTGACACGGCCACCCATGTCAGCTGACACGGGCCGTGTCATCCTAAGCCCAAAATTTCCCTTTTTCATCGGGCTTTTGATCATCGGGCTTGTGGGGATATTTTTGGGAGTTTACAACATGTTTCTTGGAATTTTCACTATATAAGATAACCTTCTAACAAAGAAAAGTTCATCTTGAAACAAGGCAAAACATAGTATTGTCAAGCAATCAAGTATTATAGAGAGCAAGGAGTTCGGAGAGCGGAAGCGATTGAAGATCGAAGTCATCCAAATACTTGTAATGTGTAATTTTTATCTTACATTCGTTTTGAACAATATGAGTAGCTAAACCCCCCAATGCTAGGGGGTGTCCCTGATTTAGAATTGTAACGAATTTGAGTTTACATTTGCATTTATAATATTATTTTTACGGTAACCTTTTGATATGGTTAATTCTTTCTCTTTCGGACCAATCGAGATTGTTCTATGGTTATCAATTAGGCTAGACCGCCATTGGTAAGGTTTTCATAAGGTTACTCTGCAGTAGATATCACCTAGGACTAGGGATACCCTATATGAATAAGAGTTTTCTTGATATAATAAAGCTTAACTTCACCCTAATTGCCCATGGACATATAAATTAGGGTAGAATGATTAAAGGTTTTCTCACCAAGGACTTGAGAGAAAATACCCTTGAGATCTGGTAGTAATTGATATTTGTTGATGCAATAGTGACTCAGAGTTATTACATGGATAAATCATACACCTTCCCTGGTATTGATCTTCTTACCTTGCAAACCCTCAGTTTTATTATTATTTGCCTTTTCCTTTATTATTATAATTTTGAATCAAAAACCTCAATTATAACTTTTGTTTAATTGAATAATAATTTGAACTCGATATTGACGTGCAGTCCTTGAGATCGATATTCGGGGAATCTCCCCTTATTACTATAACAGGCAAAAATAATACACTTGCTATTTTTCCGATAAACATACAAAAATCCATTTGTTTCTTTCTTGTGTAATTCACTCATGTGTGTTAGTCTCTAGAACATAAATTGACTCTTATTGATGTTGTTGTTTACTTATGCACATTGATATGATAAAGACAATTTTTTTATCTAGCTAGCCAAAAAGTCAACCCTGAAATATCATCCCTTGTTTGAAACCCCCTTGAGCATATTATCCTTTTTTGTTTAAAACTCATTACAAGCCGAGAAGTGAAAAACAATGTTATCACCCTATTCAAAGGGTTTAAAGAGTCTTGTTTGGAGTTGTGTGAGGTTGAATAATTATGTTTGTAATATTTCAGAAGTTGGTAGAAAAAGAAAAGAAAAATAGAAAAAGAAAATATAAAAGAAAAAAATGAATGGAAAAACTAGAAGGATGTCAATACATACTCCTTCTGAAAAAGAAAAAAGAAAGAAAAAAAAGAGAGAAAGGAGAAGAGAAAATAGTTTCTATAAAGTTGTTGTTGAAGTGAATGAAATCTTTTGTAAATTCTACTCCCGCGGTTTCTTTCAAGTCTCTTTTGTCTCTTTGAATTTTAGCCTAGTACCCCCTTAGGATTTATCTCACCCGTACCTTGGCCATGTTACAACCAAATAAAAGTCTTTTTGATCTTTGTGTACATGTATTTCAATTATAGATTTTAGAGTCTTTTTAAGCTTAGGGTAGTACTAACTTTCATGTTGTGCTTTGACTGTAAATAACTAACCTAAACACTTGAGAGTTGAATGAATTTTATCATGTGAGGATCTTACTACTTTTGATGTACTCTTTTGTAAAAAAATTCCTATCTGCTTTGAATGTCACAAAAAGTTGCTCACTAACACCATATTCTTGAAGCTTAGACTTAGAGTCCTGCTTGTACAATGTATCTTGAGAACTTTTGGAAGTGCATGCTCTATTTTTTTCCTTTTGTTTTGAAATTGTAATTTTGCTAGGAGTGCAAAAGTTCTGTTAGAACAAGATATGGTTCTGCATCTATATCTTGAGTTTTGATGATAACAATGTTGTATATGTGTGAGAACAATTTTGGTACCCTAATAGTTTGTTATTGCGTAGCTTTAACAAACAATTCTGATTCTGATCATATGATGTGCAACATCATCAATTTCTGAACCTTGCGTTCCAAATTCGCTTCTGCGTTGCAATTAGAAGTTCTGAAAGACATCAATATTGTTGCTGCAATGTTCTTTCTGCTTTTGCGTTATCTCACCCATCTGAAGCTTATGAGGAGACTTTACTGTTGTTGCAATGTTCTCTTAGTTTTTGCTTCTAGACATGACTCTGATCAACAAGCTTCTGAAGAATGACAAACTTCTGAAGTTATGTTATATAGCTGAAGATTCTGAATATCTCAAGACAGATGATTGAAGTTATCAAGGTTCTGACTGAGGTTTCTGAAGACTCTGAAGATTCTGAAGAGACTGAAGAACTCAAGGCAGACTATTGACGATATCAAGGTTCTAACCCAAGGTTCTGAAGTTTCTAAATCCAGCTATCTACTTCTTCACTTCATGCTTCAATCATATTTTATCAGAAGCCAATGGACCTGAAGATAAGATCAAATGGGAACATGATCAAATAGTACATAGTACAAATCAAATAACCTTTCCACTACCAGATTTCATGGCCAAGGACTATACTATTTATCACACCTGTCACTGATTATGTGGGCGAAAGGACAGTACGTGGTACCATTCCTTTCTCATCCAATAGTGGACAGCCGCTCGAGGAGCTTTCCCCATTTTCCCCTTCAACAGTCACATGCTTACACAATATAAGCCTGCATTGGAGACTTGAAGAAATTGTTGATCTACACAATTATTTTGACAAATTATTTTTCGTTTTGAAAAGATATCATCTTTTGTATACAATGTTCTTTAAGTATTTATTATTCATTTGTGTAAATTTGCTTTTGAAGAAGCATCTTGTAACACATAAACTTTTATTCAAACTATTTGTTTGATTCCTTAAGGAGGTTATCCTTGAGAAGACAAAGAAAGTTGTTCTTTGTGAGTCCTTGAGGAGACTAAGGTTTAGTTAGATCCTTGAGAAGACAAAGAAGAGTATTCTTTGTGTTTATTGTAATTTGTTGATTATAGTGGATTAAGTCCTTGTGTATAAGGCAAATCACCTTGGTGGATGGATTGGATTAGCTTTGAGTTTCAAGCGAACCAGGATAAAAATCTTTGTGTTTTTATCTCTTCATTATTTAACTTGTTAGTGGTGTTTTTGTTTTGGAAAAAGCTTTTGCTTATAAAACCCTATTTAAACCCCCAATTTCTCGTGTTTTTCACACCTTCAATTTCATCAGAGCTCCGATTCTGATTATGATAAAAAGTTCCTATCAATACCTCACAGTTTTTAGTACCGATCCAGTTGTGTGAGAAATAATGGTTGCTGCTAACGTTGTTAATAATAATGATAGAGATCATTACATTGCTAAACCACCTATTTTTGATGGTGAAAATTTTGACTACTGGAAATATAGAATAGAAAGTTTCTTTCTTGGTTATGATGTTGATCTCTGGGATCTCGTAGTTGATGACAATGTTCACCTAGTAAATGCTAAAGGAAATATTTTTGCAAGAAGTGCTATGTCTTATCAACAAAAGAAAGACTTCAAAAATCATCATAAGGCCAGAACCATTTTGCTCAATGCTATCTCTTATACGAAGTATGAGAAGATAACAAACAGAGATTCTGCCAAATCTATTTTTGACTCTCTGAGAATGACTTGTGAGGGAAACACTCAAGTAAAGGAAACAAAGGCCTTGGCCTTAATCCAGAAATATGAGGCTTTCAAAATGGAAGATGATGAAAATGTTGAAACCATGTTCTCAAGGTTTCAGATGCTTGTTGCAGGACTTAAGGTTCTAGATAAAGGGTATTCTACAGCTGCTCATGTCAAGAAAATTATCAGAAGTCTTCGCAAAAAATGGAGACTTATGGTAACTGCATTAAAGCTGGATAAGGATCTCAACAACATCAGTCTTGAAGAACTTGTTAGTTCTTTAAGAAGTCATGAGATTGAGCTAGAAGAAGATGAACCTCAAAAGATAGGTAAATCTGTAGCTCTAAAATCCAAGCCTGAGAAGACTGGAGCATATAAAGCTGAGGAAGAATCAGAAGGATCTGAAGAAGACTCAGAAGATGATGATAAGATATCTCTAATCTCAAGAAGTGTCATCAGACTCTGGAAACACAGGCAAAGTGGTCAAGGGAAATTCAAAGGAGTCAGAAGGACTGTCGGTCGCTTTGAATCCTCATCTGGTCAAAAGAAGAAAACTTCCAGAAAAGAAGTTATCTGTTTCGAGTGCAAGAAGCCAAACCATTACAAGAATGATTGTCCCAAGCTAAAGAAGGACAAAAGGCCCAAGAAGAACTTCTCCAAAGCCAAGAAGGGGCTGATGGCTACCTGGGATGACTCGGAATCTGAAGAAGAAGATTCTGACGAAGAAAAAGCTAATGTTGCATTGATGGCAACTATTGAGGATCCCATAAGCTCTGAGGAACCAGAAGACAAGGTTTTTTTTCAGAATCAGAATTCGACTCTGATTCTAAAGAGGTATTATCTAATCTATCTCGTTCTGATATTGAAATTTGTCTTTTTAAAATGCTGGAAAAGTACCAGAGTCTTCAAAGAAAATACAAGGACCTTAAACAAGTCCAAGTAACTGCTTCTGAAACTCAGAGAGAACTTGAGGATGATATTTCCTCTCTAAACAAAAAATTATTTTCTTTAGAAAGTAATAACTCTGCTTTGAAAATCAAAATTTTAAAACTAAAGGAGGAAAGAACTTCAGAAGTTTCTAGTACTGATTGTGTCATCAGATATGACAGAGCATTCCAATACTTTCTAGCTAAAAGCATAGATAGAATCAAAATGGATTCCTTGATCTACGGAGTTAGCAGAAATGGAAAGAAAGGTATGGGTTATACAGAAACTACAAAACTTGACAAAAGTCAAAGGGTCAAACCAAAACCTCTCTATGTGCATTTCGTGCTTGCTGGCACTGAGTTTGATATCGCTGCATAGACACAGAAGCATGCTAAGGATAGGAACTCCATACTGAAATCTAAGTATCATGCACAAATCTCTCATGATTATCCTTTTTCTAAAAGACCCAAAGTTATGAGAAACTCTGGGAAAACTAACAAAAGAGGACCTAGAAAGTGGGTACCTAAGGATAAAATCATTTATATTGCAGACATCCTTAACAGCTCAGGTGAGACACCAATCATGATACATGGACAGTGGTGCTCGCGCCACATGATGGGCAAAAGGTCTACGTTTAAAGATTTAGAACTTAAGCCTGGAGGATTTTGATGGTGTCGGAGGAAATCAGAAAGGAAAGATCATTGGCTCTAGATTTATTGGTAACAGTAAACTTCCTTCTATTACTAATGTTCTTTTAGTTGATGGTCTAATGCATAACCTATTGTCCATTAGCCAACTTAGTGACAATGGTTATGATATCATCTTTAATCAAAAGTCTTGTAAAGCTATTAGTCAGAAAGATGGCACAATCCTTTTTAATGGGGAGAAGAAAAACAACATTTATAAAATTAGACTTTCTGATCTTGAAGATCAAAATGTAAAATTTCTAATGCTTGTTAATGAAGAGCAATGGGTCTGGCATAGATGTTTGAGTAATGTTAGCATGATAAGGATTTCTCAACTAAATAAGCTTGAATTAGTCAGAGGTCTACCCAAACTGAAGTTTGCTTCAGATGCTCTTTGTGAAGCATGTCAGAAAGGCAAGTTTTCTAAATCATCTTTCAAAGCTAAAATTGTTGTTTCTACCTCTAGACCATTAGAACTTCTGCAAATTGATTTGTTTGGACCAGTGAAAATTGCGTCTATCAATGGAAAGAAGTATGTATTAGTCATTGTTGATGACTACAGTCGTTGGACATGGGTCAAGTTCTTGAAACACAAGGATGAGTCTCACTCTGTGTTCTTAACCTTCTGCTCACTAATGCAAATAGAAATGAATTGCAAAATAGTCAAAGTCAAAAGTGATCATGGTGGCGAATTTGAAAATAAATATTTTGAAAATATTTTTGATTCAAATGGTATTTCCCATGATTTCTCATCTCCTAGAACTCCATAGAAAATGGAGTTGTAGAAAGGAAGAATAGGACTTTACAAGAAATGACCTGCACCCTGATCTAAGAAACTAATATGGCTAAGCATTTCTGGCAGAGGCAGTTAACACAACGTGTTATATTCAGAACATGATTTCTATTCAACCTATTTTGGGTAAGACTCCTTATGAATTGTGGAAGAACAGAAAACCCAACATTTCTTACTTTCATCCTTTTTGGATATGAATGCTTTATGTTAAACACTAAAGAGAATCTTGGCAAGTTTGACTCTAAGGCACATAAGTGTTTACTATTAGGATATTTTGAACACTCTAAAGGCTATAAGATCTTTAATAAAAAAGTACGAATTGTTGTGGAATCAATTCATGTTAGATTCAATGGTAAGCTTGACTCTGGAAAGTCAAAACTAGTTTAGAAATTTGCAGATCTGGAGACCAATCTTTCAGAATCCAAAGAAATTATCTCTGAAGAAAAAGACTCATAAAGCAAAGCTAAAGAATCTAAAGAAACTACTCAACCAGAAACAATCATTGATCCAACTCATCAGAAGAAGAGTAGATCAAGAACTTCTCATTCCGAAGAATTAATTCTGGGAGACAAGAATGCTCCATTCAGAACTAGATCTTCATTCATACCCTTTGAAGAAACTCTTCTAGGTTTGGTGTCTATGATAGAACCCACCTCCATTGATGAAGCTCTTCTGGATAATGAATGGATTCTGGCCATGCAAGATGAACTGAATCAACTCACCAGAAATGATGTTTGGGATCTTGTTCAGAAACCAAAAGGCTTCCATGTCATTGGAACCAGATGGATTTTCAGAAACAAGCTGAATGAGAAAGGCGAATTTGTCAGAAATAAAGCTTGATTGATGGAACAAGGTTATAGTCAGCAAGAAGGTATGGACTATATAGAAACCTTTGCTCTAGTTGCCAGGTTAGAGTCTATTCATCTTTTTATTTCTTTTGCAGTCAATAATAACATCATACTTTATTAGATGGATGTTAAGAGTGCATTCTTGAATGGTTATATTTCTGAACAAGTTTATGTGCATCAACCTTCTGTTTTTGAAAGTTCTCAAAACCCTGACTTTGTTTTTAAATTGAAAAAGTCTGTGTATGGTCTAAAGCAAGCTCCAAGAGCTTGGTATGATAGACTAAGCAACTTTCTGTTGGAAAATAATTTTACCAGAGGAAAAGTGGACACAACTTTCTTTTGCAAAACCTTCAAGAATGACATTATGGTTGTGAAAATATATGTTGATGATATTACTTTTGGTTCTACTAATGTGTCGTTATGCAAGGATTTTGCTAAGTCTATGCAGGCAGAATTCAAAATGAGTTTGATGGGAGAACTGAATTTCTTTTTAGGAATTCAAATTGATCAAATACCAGAAGGCACATATATTCATCAAAGCAAATATACAAAGGAGCTTCTAAAGAAATTCAACTTATCATAGTGTAAGCTAGCAAAGACTCCAATGCATCCTACATGCATTCTAGGGAAAGAAGAGGTAAGCAGTAAAGTAAATCAAAAGCTTTTCAGAGGTATGATAGGTTCTCTTATGTATCTAACAACTCATAGACATGATATCTTACTTAGTGTATGCTTATGTGCTTGATTCCAATCAGAACCTAGGGAAACTCACTTAACTGTTGTTAAGAGAATCTTTAGGTATCTGAAAGGTACTACTAATCTTGGTTTATTTTATAGAAAATTGGGTGAGTTTAAATTAGAAGGCTATTGTGACACTGACTATGCTGGAAATAGAATTGAAAGAAAAAGTACTTCTGGAAGTTTCCAATTTCTGGGAGACAACTTAATCTCATGGTCCATCAAGAGACAATCAACAATTATGCTATCAACAGCTGAAGCTGAATACATTGCAGCTTCTGGATGCATCACTCAGATATTGTGGATGAAGAGTTAGCTGGAAGATTATCAGATATCTAAGAGTAAAATTCATATTCTCTATGATAATACTTCTGCTATCTGTTTATCTAAGAATCCTATCTTGTATTCTAGGTCTAAGCATATTGAAATAAAACATCACTTTTTACGTGACTATGTTTAGAAGGTAATTTTTCACTTAAAAATTGTTGATACGGACCATCAATAGGATGATATCTTTATAAAACCCCTTGCTGAACATAGATTCACATTCATTCTGGAAAACCTATTTATGAAACCATGTCCAAAATGTAAAGTCTCTAGAACTCTAGGTAAGATTATGAGATTGTTTTGCTTTCTGACTTTGAAACTTGAAGCTTTCTGAAGTAAGGAAGTTTTCATGAATCAGAAAGGTTCTGATCAGAAGAAATCTTATCGATTTGTCTTCCTGATTCTGAATAGTTGCTTCATTTAATGGTTATCTTGTTGTTTAATTTCGTGTGGTTCTTAGTGGAGACAACTTTCCCATTTACTGAGCATGGGTGATTAAAGCGTGACACATTGGGTTTAACAATTCTTGGAATTAGGTCTAAACCTTTACACTCCCCCCATGACTGCGTACACCTTTTTGTCATCATTGCTAAAATTGTCTATTTAAACTCACATCACTCACATTTTCACACTACACGCACATTTATCCCACACTTTCAAGTTTTTTCAAATCTCAAACTCTCTCTCTCTCTCTCTCTCTCAACTTTTCTTCATCTGCATCCTCTCTCAATCAAATGGTTGAACAACAATCTTCAATGGCTCAACAATCTTCAAAGACTGCTGAATAACAACTTTCTCAAAGTAGATCAACGGTTGCTCAACAATAAATCGTTCAGCAACAGTTTCAACAACTGCAACTAGATCAGACTAGATCTCATCCTAGATCTGTATCTATTGAAGGGACTTCTTTAGTCAAGGAAGAAATAAACGGCAGTACTACTCCGGTGGGAAACTATCATATCTTCACGAAGATCGATCCACTAGATATTTTAGAACATTACATGGAGATTTGTCTTGAAGAGGATATCGATCCGATGGTAGATCCCTTAAATCTTCCGGATGACTACCCAGTTGTTCCGCCGCTTCCTCCTTCTTCTCAAAACCCTTAGTTTTTCTCTTATATCTTCGCACTTGTGTGTATTTTGTTTTATGTTTTTTCTTGCTGCATTTCTTTTGTAGTTCTTTTTAAGTACTTTGTTATTTTATTTTGAAGTTTATCAAATGTACTATGCACTGTCTTTTGGCATGTTTTTAATCAATGAAGTTGTTTTATTTCTCATTATTTATTTTGTCTTTTTTCTTTTTGATTGATGGCATAGGGGGAGAAAAGATAACTTTCTAAAGGGGAAGAATTAAGAGTTTATTTTGATATCTAAATTCCTAAGTAAAAAACCAAAACATTGTTTAAATGTTTCTGTTAACAAATACTTCGAGAAAAGTTATTAAGTATTTTTTTACAGGGTTAAATGTCAAGAATCAGAATGGCTTGTTAAGCTTCTTTCTCAAGAATCAGAATGATTCTCAAAGAAGTTTCTGAAGAAAAGTCTTCAAAGAGGTTTCTGAAGAAAGGTCTTCGAAGAAGTTTATGAAGAAAGCTCTTCTGAAGGTATATCAAAAGGGTGATCTTATCAACTAGTGTTTTGGACAACATCAATCAACTTCTGAAGTTAAACCAGATTCTAACTAATTATTCATTCTGGTACTTCAAAAGGTAAATCAGGAAAGTGTTCTTTCATTCTGAGTTTATCTTAATAGGACTATACATCTCAGGGGGAGCTTTGTGCTTCTGTAAGATGTATTCTTCTGTGATTACCCTGTACAAAACTGTTAAAATACATGTTTTATCATCATAAAAAAGGGGGATATTTTTAGAACAAGATTTGGTTCTGCATCTATACCTTGAGTTTTGATGATAACAATCTTATATTTCTCTGAGAACAATTTTGGTTTCCTAATAGTTTGTTATTGTGTAGCTTAGACATGTCAACTGGTGGGTCGAGGACGGTTCTTACTTCCCCCAAACACAAACCCGAATCCCCAAACAATCCTCGTTCCCCTCCCCAAACCCAAACGGGGATGGAGAATCAAAACCCAAACCCGTCCCAAACGGGTTCGGGTATCCCCGCCCCGCCACCATTCATTTAGTGAAATCAATTTTTTTAATAGAAATATTTATTTATTTCAAAATAAAATTACATCACAAATAATAAAATAAAACAATCTAAAAAAATCCATATATACATTTCAAATATTTTAAATAATAAATTCAAATTCAAATATCAAAACATTGCATATATTCAATATTCTAAATTATCAAAAATAAATAATAATGCACATAATAAAATAAATGGGGCGGGTTCGGGGTGGGTACTAGTGTCCCCATTACCCGACCCGTCCCCATATTTTATAATCGGGGAAAACCCAAACCCGAATCCAAACCCAGTCAAAATGGGTTTTCCCCGTGAACTTCGGGGTGGGTTCGGGTGGACACTCATGAATACGGGTTATGTTGTCATGCTTAGTGTAGCTTTAACAAACAGTTCTGATTCTGATCATATGATATGCAACATCATCAGTTTCTAAACCTTGCATTCCAAATTCGCTTATGCGTTGCAATTAGAAGTTCTGAAGGACGTCAATATTGTTGCTACAATGTTCTTTCTATTTCTGCGTTATCCCACCCATCTGAAGCTTTTGAGGAGACTTTACTGTTGTTACAATGTTCTCTCAGTTTCTGCTTCTAGACATGACTCTGATCAACAAGCTTCTGAAGAATGGCAAACTTCTAAAGTTGTGTTATATAGCTGAAGATTCTGAAGATATTAAGACAGACGATTGAAGTTATCAAGGTTGTGACTAAGGTTTCTGAACACTCTGAAGATTCCGAAGACAATAAATAACTCAAGCCAGACTACTGACATTGTCAAGGTTCTGACCCAAGGTTCTGAAGTTTCTGAATCCAACTATCTACTTCTTCAATTCATGCTTCAATCATCTTTTATCAGAAGCCAATGAATTTGAAGATAAGATCAAATGGGAACATGATCAAATAGTACATAGTACAAATCAAACAACTTTTCCACTACCTGATTTCATGGGCAAGGACTATACTATTCATCACACCTGTCACTGATTGTATGGGTGAAAGGACAGTACGTAGTTTCATTCCTTTCTCATCCAATAGTGGACATCCGCTCAAGGAGCTTTCCCCGTTTTGCCCTCCAACGATCACATGCTTACACTATATAAGCATGCATTGGAGACTTGAAGAAATTGTTGATCTACACAAGTATTTTGACAAGCTATCATCTTTTGTGTATATTGTTCTTTAAGTATTTATTATTCATTTGTGTAAATTTGCTTTTGAAGAAGCATCTTCTAACACATAAACTTTTATTCAAACTATTTGTTTGATTCCTTAAGGAGGTTATCCTTGAGAAGACAAAGAAAGTTGTTCTTTGTGAGTCCTTGAGGAGACTAAGGTTTAGTTGGATCCTTGAGAAGACAAAGAAGGGTATTCTTTGTGTTTATTGTAATATGTTGATTATAGTGGATTAAGTACTTGTGTATAAGGCAAATCACCTTTGCGGGTGGACTGGATTAGCTTTGAGTTTCAAGCGAGCCAGGATAAAAATCTTTGTGTTTTTATCTCTTCATTATTTAACTTGTTAGTTGTGTTATTGTTTTGAAGCCAAAAATTGATTCGGAGCATAGAAGTCTCACATAATTCATTGAAATTTCATATTTAGGAAATAATTTGTTTTGGGTCGGGTTTATGTTTTTCGATCCAGTTTGAGTTATAAGTGAAATCCTTATTTTGTTAAAAGGGGTCATCCGCGGTACTGTAGCATACAAACATTATTCACGATAAACCTTTTGCTCTGTATGATTATGAAGAGGAAATAATCTTCCAGAATTGATCTATTGTAACTGAGTTTCCAACGCTTTGAGTTTTTTATTCTATCAATTAAATTTTGTTTCTCTTTCAATTCTATTCTATGAAAATTCATTTTATTAATCTATATTTTATGGAATGATTTTGATAAAATTCGTATGATTGCATTCCTAACTGTTAATCACCGTTTACGTCGCTTTGTCGTTAAATCACGTTTGCAATCATGTTTGCTTAATTCATGATTGTATTAATCCATTTGTTTAATTCAAAATATAGGAATATCAATTTGTATTATATATATTACGCTTGTCAATCGATATTGAATCGAATAGAGATCGAAGTCGCTTAGGGAATTGGTAGGTAAAAACCAGTGATTAGTCGGAAACCGAAAATAATAGATTGGCTTATTTTACAATCGCTTATTTTGAATCACTTATTTACTTTTCTTTATTAATAGACCCTTAAACCATACCCCCCCAATCGATTTAAGTAGGTTCACAATAATACAAGAATCCTTACGATACGATACTCGAGTTGTCGCTTCCACTAAACTACTGTTTTCTAATTACTCATTTTGACTTGTGCACGACAGCAGATCATTGACTTTGTAACTTAATCTTCAAGTAATGAAACAAATTTCCCACCCTTTTTGGAAATTTGAATTTGAATTCCCTTTTGAATTTTGTAATTTGAAAGAATCCAATTAAATGAAGCACTTTGATCAAAAATTGATAGCCTAAGTTAAAGTAAGAACTCTAAGAGACTTGGTCAGCTGTTAGACGAGAAGTCAACAGTTAACCAAAAGTCAACTAGGTCATGAATGACTTCCAAACCCTTTCTTATTATGATGTGCATTAATTTAATAGCCTTAGTTTGAATATCAAATGGAGATACTTCCAAGAATTAGGTCAAAAAGATAACTTCTAAAGTTGACTTTGACCAGAAAATCAACTGTACAATAATATCTTTCTTTCCAAGCAAGCCCACCAAGAAAACATAATCTAGGAGACTTGACATAGAATAAAGTATTGCTCCAATATCATCCAATGGAATTCACAATATCGTGTTTCATAACTAACAATAAGAACACCAATCATAGTCATCTGATCAAATCCTCAATATCCCAAATGTTAAGATAATCCAATTGAAATTATGAACCTTTTGAACCAATGGTGTTACCTTATACAAATGGTGTTACCTTATGATTAAATACAAAGACCCGAAAATTTTCCCTTTATAAATGATATGAAATGTAATGCAATGAGACTAGATGTATTTATCAAGAATTTATTTGTTGGGGATACATAATGTAAGGTAGACTTTGTGGGGATTATTTGCTAAGGATTGACTGAAATACTTTACTGGGGAATATATCAGTCGTGAAAGATGTGTTTATGGTCATATTTTAACTATGTTATGCATTATGCATGCAGTGTTTATGTTTGAATATATGATGCATGAAATTATGCATGTTATGTAGAAATGTAGGCTATTTTTGTGAAGGAAATGATTGGTATCTACAAGAATGAGACTCTGGCTTTTTGGTATGGTGGTGAACTTTGATTCTCCGACATCTGAAGTTGGACCAAAGAAATTATAATGAAGGAGAGAACTTCAAGTTACCACAATTGTTGGAGATTCCATTTTGATTCTTTCTGAGAGAGAATAGTGTATGACCTGATCGGACGACCGTCAAAATGCTCTCATGTATTAAGCATACAATGTAGACTACCGATCTTCCTTTAGATTTTTTCAACAATAATTAATATTTTGCAAACAAAATATAGAAAAAAAGGAAAATTGGATAAAAACAAAGAGAATTTTATTGGATGTAGAAAGTTTGTATGTATGATGTGAGTAGAAGAATTCAAATCCTAAAAGAGGAAATTGCAAAAAAAATGAAAAATAAGGTAAATGACAATGGGAAATTTATATGAATTTCCATTGATTACAACACATGGTATTATCCACTGTAAGATATGAATCCCAATACTCTGTTTCAGTCGATGATGACTAGACTGATCCATGTCGTCTGATTTTTGGCCATGATGAAGTAGGCTCAAATGTTGCATTCAAATGCCTTTATCCCTAAACTTTGCTTGAACATATGTCATATTTTCGTCCACCGAGATAACCATTTTTTCCTAAATTGCCTTTTCAGGTTTTTGACTTAGCAGGCTTATTATCATCATTTTTTATTTGATCCCTAATATTTCTCTGGACATTTCTTTTTTTGGTCCACCGGGATACCCATTTTTTCTAGGTTGTCTTTTCGGATATCAACCTAGCCAACACTTTGTTCATCAGTTTTTTAGGAATAATATTTTTCATCTGCATCGGAGTTCACTAGAAGTGGAAACTCCTTCCCGTCCATGGTGGTGAGGATTAGGGCTTCACCTGAGAAGGCCTTATTTACAAAATATGGTCCTTCATAATTAGGAGTCCACTTTCCTCATGGATCCGAATGTATTGGCAAGTATTTCTTGAGCACTAGGTCACTTTCTTGGAATTCACAAGGGCAAACATTTTTGTGAAAAGAATTCTCGAGTTGTCTTTGGTATAACTTACCATGGTCGAGATCAGTCAAGTGCTTTTCTTTTATGAGATTCAGCTGGTTAAACTTGGTCCGGATCCATTCTACTTCATCAAGCTTGGCTTCTATGGTGACCCTCATTAACGGAATTTCAACCTCGATTGGAAGGACAACTTCCATGCCATGTGCAAGTGAGAATGGATTTATCCAAATAGAGGTGTGTACTGAAGTTATGTAGCCATGTAAATCAAATGGAAGTATCTCATGCCAATCTTTGTAGGCTCTTACCATTTTCTGGATAATCTTTTTGATGTTCTTATTCGTTGCTTATGCGAGCCATTCATCTTGGGCCAATATGGTGAAGAGTTATTATGTTCAATTTTGAAGCTCTCGCATAACTCTCTCATCATTTTATTATCCAGGTTACTGGCATTGTTCATAATAATTTTTCTAGGAAATATGTAGTGATAGATTATTTCCTTTTTGATAAACCGTGTAACCACTTGTCGAGTGACATTGGTGTATGAATCAGCTTCCACCCATTTAGTGAAGTAATCAATAACGAATAAAATAAAGCGATGAAAATTCGAAGCTTTCAGTTTGTCAATCAAATCATATCAATTATCCACATAGAGAAGGGCCATGGTGATGTCAAGACCATTAAAGAAGTTGGTGGCACATGAATCTTGTCAGCATATATTTAGCATTTGTGGCAACTTTTGACGTAGTCAAAACAA
This sequence comes from Lathyrus oleraceus, assembly GCF_024323335.1. Lineage (NCBI taxonomy): Eukaryota > Viridiplantae > Streptophyta > Magnoliopsida > Fabales > Fabaceae > Lathyrus > Lathyrus oleraceus. Next base: position 394,231,115 of record NC_066579.1, read on the forward strand.
TCATAGTTTAGAGTCGTCTAGTAATAGCCAACTCGAAGGATTTTCTTGGATATAACATGTCCATTGGCGTGGATCCCTTTCAGAACCCCCATAGATTGCTTTCACGATCATGCCTGCTTCGTGTCTATCCACGCATATGAGAAAGACCATGTTGTAGTTTCTTTTGTAGAGTACATATTTGTTGAGGAAAAATTTGGAAGGAAGTCTTTGCCAAGTTTTCGGTCACCATTGGATGCCCCTGCTGGATACTCTTGTTTTTTAAGGAAACACTTGATGTCATGGTACCAAGGTTTTCCATCAGATTCTTCTTCGACTTGAAACAAACTGTTGGTTCATTTCTAAGATCCAAATTTATTATTGGTGCTTTATTAGGGTAGTTTACTTTGTACATTGATGATAATGTATCTAAAGCATTGGCCAATTGTATTTCTTATCTTGGAATATGATGAAAGGTAATTTCTTTGAAATTCTTCATCAATCCTAAGACATGATCACAATAAGGAATCAAATTTAAGTGATAAGTTACCCGTTTGCCTTTTACTTGACATATAATGAGCGATGAGTGTCCATACACCTCTAGAGTTTTGGTCCTTAGGTCGAGACCCATGATACAAGATTCTTATTTAGCCATATTGTTTTTACCATCGAAGTATAATCTCGCAGCGAAAGGAATATAACCATTATTTGGAGTGATCAAGACGACTCCAATTCCATTCCCTATAGAATTTAAGGCACCATCGAACGCGAGCTTCCATCGAGCCCCTGGTTCAGGTCCCTCATATGGACCGAGAATTTCATAATCTTTTACAAGAATTACATCCTCATCAGGGAAATCAAACGACATTGGTTGATATTCTTCCAAAGGTCGGTGAGCAAGATGATCTGCTAACACACTTCCTTTGATTGCCTTCTGGCTAACATATTGGAAATCATATTCAGTCAATTGCATTTGCCAATGAGTTATTCTTCTAGTGATATCAGGTTTTTTGAATATGTACTTAATTGGATCCATTTTGGATATCAATAAAGTAGTATGATAGACCATGTACTACCTTAAGCGTCGAGCAGCCCATGCTAAAGTGCAACCAGTCTTCTCCAAAAGTGAGTATTTGGTCTCACAATCACTTAATTTCTTGCTCAAATAATAGATGGTGTGCTCTTTTATGCCTGTGTCATCGTGCTGACCAAGTACACAACCCATTGATTCATCTAGAACTATGAGATACATTATCAGTGGTCTACCTGGAACTGGTGGTATTAGGATTGGTGTTTATTGTATATATATATATATATATATATATATATATATATATATATATATATATATATATATATATATATATATATATTATCGAATTCCCCTTGGCAATCTTCATTCCACTCGATCGTTTGACTTTTTCTCAGCAATTTGAATATAGGTTCGCAAGTAGCTATTAGATGAGAGATGAACCTCGAAATGTAATTTAGTCTACCTAGAAAGCCTTAGACTTCCTTTTCTTGTTCTAATAAATGGCATATATTGAATAAATTGAACTTTGTCAGGGTCAACTTCAATGCCTCGTTGACTGACAATGAATCCAATAACTTACTGGACCTAACCCCAAAGGTGCATTTTGTAGGGTTCAATCGTAGCTTGTATTTCTTGAGTCTAGCTAATAATTTTCTCAGATGGTCAATATGTCTGTCTTCAGTTCTGGACTTGGCAATCATATCGGCCATGTAAACCTCTATCTCTTTGTGTATTATGTCATGAAAGAGGGTCACCATGGCCTTTTGATAGGTTGCCCCTGAATTTTTCAAACCGAAAGGCGTGACTTTATAGAAGAACTTTCCCCACGGGGTGATAAAGGTGGTTTTTCCATGTCATCAGGAGACATCTTTATCTGATTGTACCTGGAGAAACCATCCATGAATGAAAAGATAGATAATTGAGCGGTGTTGTCAACTAAGAAGTCAATATGAGGCAAAGGGAAATCATTATTCGGGATTGCTTTGCTTAAGTCTCTATAGTACACACACATTATGACCTTGCCATCCTTTTTTGGGACTGGTACTATGTTTGCAACCTAATAAAGATACTCAGATATAACTTACCAATGTTGAATTGTTTCTTAACCTCTTCTCTGATCTTGAGTACCATGTCCGGTCTTGTCCTTCTGAGCTTTTTCTTTACAGGAAGATATTCAGGCTTGAGTAGAAAGTGATGCTCAACAATCTTAGTGTCTAGACCAAACATATCTTGATAGGACCAGGCGAAGACATCCACATACTCTTGTAGTAACTTGACCAACTCTTATCATACACTAAAATTTACCATACCCCCACATCATTTTCTTGAAACCTAATCCATGAGCATACATCTCATACATGTCATCTCATATGCATTTGTACTTAATGATCCACAAGAATCCACAAACTCAAGGCATCGTATTCATCTGCAAAGCCCCGAGATCCTTAAACCATGTTGAGGTGTGCCCAAGCCACCTTAACCATAATCTCGTCCTCAAGCATCCAACAAATCTTGGAGTATCATTCAAAATATAACACTCACCCTTCATGACCCCAATTGGATGGCGAGTCCCATTTGAAGATGCCTCAAGATTCATCTGGTCACCCAAGGACCCTAACCCTAGATCTTGACCCTCATTTGGATTCTACAAGTCTTGATACCCCACGTATCTTGACCATGTCATTGAGGACCCCTAAAATCCAAAGTTTGTTCATGCCTCACACCTTTGAAACATCCCAATATGACCCTTGTATCTCAAACCCTAATTCATTTGGCCTTAGTTCTTGACAAAACTTGTGGCTCAAGAAACCCTAATTTGGGGATCCATTGATCATTAACCTTGCTTCATTTTTATCATCCAATCACCATACCATTCACCCAACATCATTTCATATCCATTATAATCAAAATCCATCATTTGGTCATGATATTTCAACTTTCAATGCTTTTATCCACCCATAAACTTGACATGAAATCATCCCACAAATATCCAAATCTTATTTCCCATAATGGTATGACCACATGAGCTTAAAACATCCACCATTGTGCCTTGGAAATTAAGAAATCACAAAATCCCATTTTTAGGTCATGTTGGTTGGCCACATTTTGGCAAGAATGGCCTATGGAAAGTTCCAAAGACCATAACTTTCTCATTTCACAAGATTTTTAAATTCTACTTAGATCCAAATGTCCTAAATGAGTCCCTCTTCAAATTTTTTTCAAGGTCCAATACCTAATTCATTGAGGAAGGACCTCAATTTTTGCATTGACCAAGCTGGTCCAACATGCCAACCATGCCCTAAAACATGACCAAGACCACTACTTTACCACATTTCCATTTTCAAACAACAACTCCTTTGGACCTGGTTCTTTTTGCATCCAATCAAGGACATGGCAAGGAATAGTTGGCACAAGTTTTAGACAAAATACACAAGCCAAATTTATTTGGCCTTGGTTCAAACATTGATGTTCACCCTTATGCACAAACCAGACATGCCTAAGTCAGATTTTGCATTTCCATTCACCAAGCCTTCAAATCAATTCAATATGATCCCAATGGTACCTAAACACATTACATATGGTATTTTGGTTAGAATGGAAGTCAACTTGGTATCCAAAACATCTCAAAATGCAAAACCTGATCCCATGTGCAAAATCTAAAATTTCCTAAATTGGCAAAAAGGGAAATCCATAGCAGGCCAAACCAAGTCCCTTGTGTGTTCTAAATCTATGCTAAGGACCAAGACAAAGTGATCTAAGATGCAAGCAAGCTCAGACAAAAACCACACTTATCCCCCAATGTCCAACCTTGAGCATGCTTCAAGCTCCACACCATTCTAAAGAAAACCTTAAGTTATTTCCCTCCAATCCATCCAAACACCTTCCTTATAAATAGGGGAAGGTGGCCCTTCATTTTCCAAGAATTCCAAGCCACAAAACCTATGTTGCACATTTGAGTCAAAGCCTCTAAAATAGAGAATCATGTTTTAAGCTTCAAAGTGTTTTAACCCCAAACAACCATCTAGAAACCTTCACTGACCTCTACTTAAACTTTCCCAAGTCCTAACTCATCCTTCCTAAGCCTCATCTGAGTTGAGTTAAGTCGTCGGAATACCACCCTGAGATCGATTCCGATCAGGTAGTCTCATTCACCCCATCTCTGAAACAAGTTACCAATCACCTCGGAATTTCCTTGTGATCATTAACCCCAAAATTTTAACTTTGATTAACTCATATTCAAAATTTAATTTTTAAATAGGTCAATTGTATTCATTTGGTTTGTGGTGAAATACTCCACACTCAGAGCGAATCAATGGCTCATGAGTGTAGAGGATGATTTTTTTTCATGTTTGCAAGTTACCTCCATGCTTTAATCTGGTTAAAAACACGTAATTTCAAGTTTTGATTTTCGAAGGTTGGAGGTTGAAGACAACCGTTTGCGCGTTTTTTGAATTTGAAAATATTTCGTGTCGTGTCCTGGTAGGTTGGTCAGCGTGCGCATTCGTTTTAATTTTTGTTTATTTTATTTATCATGTGGAATTCATTTGTTAACACTACCAAACGCTTGGCCCAGTGGGAGAGGGGGTTAATCCCCATGTGACCCCAAGGTCAGGGGTTCAACCCCCAACATGTGCAGAATGTTATTTTGTTTTTGTTTTCATTTTATTTATTTTCACCCTATTTCATTTCCAACTTTGGTTTATTTTCTTACCCCTATTCATTTTATTATTATGAAAATATTTTTAACATTGACCCCATTATTTTGGTATCTAGTATTTAATAATGTCCTGTTTCAAGTCATTTGGATAATTTTTTATGGGCTTGTGAGGCCTTGAATCTTAGGACTAATGAAATCTACTTTAGTCATGATATTGGTTGGTTTAAGGTTGATTAAACCTTCAATACTTTAAACCTACTAATGGATGATCATGTGTTCATCCATGGTACTTCGAAGCATGGATAGGTTGCCCCTATTTCAACCAACTTGGGTGATTTGAGTTATAGATGAAGCCTTGCTTACATATGCTAGCTTGTGATTTCATCTGATACATTGTTATTTTTGTTGATTATACTAACCCACTAACCTCTTATACTTGTTTATATAATACACTAACCCTTACTATTTTGTTAATATTATGCTTTGATCTTATACATAGTTTAACGTAACAACTTAATCAAAGACATTAATTTTCAACCTTGAATTTTGCGTAGTCTTCCTTTTGTCAATCTATTGATAGATGGACTTGCGGTTTTACAACCTTCATTGGTACAAATATATTGTAAGTTGATCCATTGGTCATCTTCAATACTTTGCATCAGTGATAAGTTATCCCCTGATGCACCATATTTTGAATCTATTGACCTAAGGATAGATAATCCTCAAGTGTTGATCCATTTTTCATAATACCAATTTAACCTAACTTTATTAACTTTGATTACCGTTAACCTTTACTATTATCATTGTTAGTTTTGTTACTTTTATGTCATTTACTTTCTAATTTATGTTTAAGTATTCATCATCATCATCATCATTGTATAAACTCATCATGCATGTTTATTTTATTGTCATTTATCTTTATTGTTATCATACATTAAAAACAACAAAAACATGATAAAATGATAAGACCAAAAATAAGCATTCCACTTAAGCAACTTAGACTTAGAGGATCCCATCCTAGGACCTTTGCTTGGATGACTTTTCCATTACTCTTTGATACTCTGTTGACTTTGGGTTTCATCTTTACTTACATTTCGGTTATAAGAATAACATCATAGCATCACCCTAGGGGGACCTGTTTGTAAGACCATTATCCTTTGTTTAGCTTAGGTCACTTTTGCACACATAAGGCTTTCTCTTGGGTTACCTTACAATGAGCATCTTTACTTTCATGTTGGTTACCTTGCATACATGTTGCATTATCCAAGTTTCATAATCAAATAAACAAACCCTTGATCCAACGTCAAGCGGCATTTTCATAATCAAATCCAAAACATATTAAAACTACAATTAGTATTGTGCGCCACGAGCCTTAAATGGTGGAGAATGAGTAAGAATGGAGCATTCCTACCCTTACTCTGATTATTTTGGATGCAAGACACTTGGCTTGTTTTTCTAGAATGTTCACATCCATCCATAGACTTTAGTGCAATTTAATCACAAACTCTTTTTATAAAACCCTTATTCAAGGTAAAATCAATTCAACCCATCAAACCTTATTTTTGTGCATTAGGGCACCACTTCAAAAACCCTTTTCTCAAAGGTAAAATCAACCCACACACAAGCATTTTCTACTCCAAACTATTGAGCTCTGATTCCTCATCCCCAATGAATGATACGTAGGCACAAGGGCCACAATCCTTGGCGAGCACAACAAACAAAAACTCCTAGAGTCCAATAATTTTTTATACACTCTTTTGAAAATAAAAATAATAAATGTGATGCATACCCGCATACATAAACAACCCAAATGGTTCCCATGGAATACCATGGACGTGAGGGGTGTTAATACCTTCCCCTTATGTAACCGACTTCCGAATCCAAATCTCGGTTGCGAGACCGATTCCTTATCCCTTTTTGCGCTTCCTGGGCGCATCTCTTTTTTGAGGGTTTTATCGACTATTTCCCCTCGCCTCTCCGATAAAGGAACATAAATAAAATTCGGTGGTGACTCTTATGATTTTGCCTTCTCTCTTCTCTTTCAATTGAGAAGGCATCCTTTAGTTCAGTCCCGGTTCCTCACTCCGTTAAATCCGCGGTAGCGACAACTCTGTATGCACGTGTTTCTCTAGAGATGCTCCAATCTTTACCTACTTTATGGCTTCTCCAGTCCTTGGATTAATGACATCTATAGGCTCTTGGTGCGGCTGAATCTCTTTTTGTTCTTGCTCAAGGAGCCTGGCCAGTTCACCTGGCCGTTCACAATCTTCATCACCATTGTCTTCGACATGGTTATTTGGGAGCCCAAAGTTACAGGGGATTATAGTCGTGTTATTATCATTGGATTCATGATTTCTTCATGTTTATGGGATTTTATTTTAGAAGTATGCTTGTGGAAAGGTAAAGAAAAAGAAGTTTTTCCATTTATTTGTGAAAAAATAAAAATAAAGGAAAGAAAAGGAATGCGATTTTGAATGAAAAATACTTTTTATTGATTGAAATATAATGCTTTTAATATATGGAGGCCCTTTACAAAGTTATCCTATTTCCTAGGGCGGGGACAAAGGATTTAGAAAATACAAATGCATTACTTTGATATTGAAAAGACTGCAATAACCACGAAAGTCGTCTTGTTATTCAATGCAAAGCCACGTGGACACCAGTGTATGAAGCTTGGAATTTCTTCGATAGCATCTTCCATGATTGCCGTTAGGTTGTCATGTTGGAACCCAACATTGCTGAACACTTCCTGGATATGGAAGAATTTCTTCTGGTCTTCAGGATTAGGCATGCTTGATGATGGATGGTAGCCAATACCAAACAGGTTATTCTTCTCAGTGATGTCTAGCACTTGTCCCGAACCAGCAGGGTTACCTTTTCAAGAGTCTCTTTAGCATTCTTTAATGAAGACATGATCAATTTTAGCGCCTTATCAAGATTAGACGTAGTGGTATTGACACTATCAAATTCTAGGCAGTGAAAGGGGACCTATATTGCATCCATGTAGGTTTTGACATATCGAAATGATGACAACTCGCTTATAAGCATGTCTTTTTCACCATAGATAATAACCAACTTGCCTTCCACCATGAATTTCAGCTTCTGATGCAGCGTAGAAGTTACTTCCCCATCAACATGAATCTATGGTCTCCAAAGTAAACAACTGTAAGCATGGCTAATGTCCATCACTTGGAACGTAATGGTGAGCATATGAGGTCCAACCTGAATTGGCAAAATGATCTCACCGATCACCTGTCTTCTAGAACCATCGAAAGCTCTTACAATTAATGCGCTATCTCTCATTTCTGCTCCTTCAACTAATAGTTAGTTCAATGTGCTCTTTGGTATTACGTTGACAGAGGAACCGATATCTACAAGAGCTCTGGATAGGACAGTGTCCATGCAGGTAACAGAGATATGCAACGCCTTATTGTGAGAAGCTCATCCACTTGGTAACTCAACATCATTGAATTCTAGGTAACGACTGGCAATAATATTTGCGACTACTTCGTTGAATTGGCCAACAGTGATATCTTGCATTAAATGGGCAGTATTATGTACCTTCATCAAAGCTGCTCGATGAGCCTCTGAGCTCAAGAGAAGTGATAGGATCGATATCTCAGATGGTGTCTGACCTAATTGGTCCACAATATTGAAGTCTCTCTTTCGAATTAGTCCGAGGAATTCCTGACTTTCATCGGGAGAGATATTCTCTTTGTGAGGTTTTGGATGTACCTCCACATCCAATACTCCTTTTCCTTTTAAAGGAGTAGCTTTTGCTGGCTTGTTCATAACATCATTCATCTTGGGTGGAGCAACTGATGTAACCCTCTTATGATGAATTCATGTTGGTTCCCCCTCTTCCTAGGGAGAGGCTACTAGTATACTTTTCTCCTTTGGGAGAGTTGCTGCATGTGGATCTGGTTTCGTTGCAAACTTTGGGGAGAACACATGACCACTCCGAGTCATTCCCCCAGTTCCCGCTAAATTGATGATTTCTAACTCAAATATTTTTATGGGCTTTCCTCCCATATAGGCAGTAGTTTCATAATGCCAAGGCACAACCTTGGTACTCTAGAAAGGGAAAGGTCCTGGAACACACATATTTACATGTTGCAATAGTTTCTTCGCATGTGCCTATATTTGTTTCCATTTATAGACAATATTGATTGGATCAATAGTAGACACATCGACATTGACATTTGTTTTGGTGAACTAGATCGCTCCATGGTCCATCATACTTTGTACACAATCATTCAGCTCACTACAGTGATTTGGTTCCATTTGGCATATGCCACAATCTTTGTGCAAATCTTGCAATAAACCATGGTCTTGTAGTCTCTTCCTAATGATTGACATCAAGGTCTTGACCTTGGTGACATCTTTGATTACTTATCTACATTCTACCTCGTCAATTGCATTAATCGATGTCCCATCTTGGCTAGGTAAAAGGTTCGTCTTTACATTTGGTTGTTCTTCAATAAAGGTCAATAACTTTTGATCAAGAAGCTCCTCAACCATCTTCCCGAAATACGAACCCTGGAGCATATTTATGAAAATGTATACGAGTTCAGACTCGGATAAAGGTGGTTAAACTCGAGCTTTCATCTCCCTCTAACATCGTGCGTATTCTTTGAGCTTGGTTTTGTAGTTGTAGTCTAGTTTGAGCCATATTGAGGTTGTATTTATATTGTTTTAGGAAAGCATTAGAGAGATCTTTCCATATGTGTATCTTGCTTTGTTCTTGCCCCATATACCACTCTAGAGACGCTCCAAATAAGTTGTCTTGGAAGCAATGGATCAGTAAAGTGTCACTGTCAATATAAGAGGCCATTTTTCTGCAGTACATGGTTATATGGATTTTCGGACAACTCAAGCCCTTGTATTTCTGAAAGTCAGGAGCCTTGAGTTTCTAAGGCAACATAACATTGGGTACCAAACATAACTCTTGTGCATCCATTCCATGGGTTGAGAATACTTTTATGGCTCTGATTCATTCCTCCGGTAACTGGTAATTACTAGAAGGCTTGTTCGGATTAGCATAAGGAAAGTTCTGATTAGTGTACTTAATACCTTGAGGAGCATACCAAGGACAAGGATTAGCAAAAATTACATCAGGATCGGAAAACTCTGCCCCAAGATTAGCATATTGAGCCCCATGATTAGCAAATTGAGTATTGGTGTTAGCATATTGTGTCATATAGTAGGCATAATATGGACCTGTATTAGCATATGGTTCCCCATGATGAGCAGGTGGTGCTTCAGGTTGATTAGGTTGAACGCCTAGGTGAGGATATTGTGTAATAAGTCGGATGTGTTGTGGAGGAATCTGGAAGTTAACGGGAGGACCCATGTACTCGTTCTCTGTCCCAACTCGTGCTTCATTAACCCTAGGTATGGAATTTTTCTGAGGTTGATCTTGAGGAACTTCATTATTGTCGAGATCCATCACCGACGGAAATACATTATGAGGAATTCCCCAAGGATGACTGACTATATTCCGATTAACCTGAGGCTAAGGCCTTGGGTAATTAAGAAGGAAAGATCCACCATTGCCAGTTTGTGGAGTAAAGTTATATGTAATCCCCCAGGGATGGACAATGGCATTTCTACTAGGACCAGGTAGAGATCTTGATTGGTTAGGTACAGGATGAACGGTCATTTTAATTTCAGTCGGGATTTCAGTAGCAGCTTGAGTGTTATTCTTCTGAGTGTGAATGAGTTCAAGAATCATATCCATATTTCCTTAGGCATGCTACAATTTTTCCTTATAAGTATTGCTCTCTTGTTTAATTTCTACCATTATCTTTTGGAAATTATCTCGAGTAAGATATTTTCATCGGAGAATCGTCATTTTTTTTGGATGGTGCAAAAGAGATTATATGAGAATCTTGGTTTTAGAATGAAATGTATGAATGTATGGATGTGTGCAAAAAGTTTATTTTTGTTTCCACGGAAATGGTAAAATGTGAGAAATTTCTCTAGAAATAGTATGCATATGCTAAATTAATTTTTTATGATGATATGATATGCAACGTCTAGGTTCAAAGGTTCGACATATTCTGGATAAAATTCATATGATTCTCAAGGTATAGGTTCAAAGGTTTGACGTATTCATGATTCTCAAGGTAGGTAGAGTTTTAGGTTTCCTGCACACAAAAAAACCCATATCCCTCTCACATGTAGGTTCTAGAAGGTGGTTCCTAAAAAGGCCTCTTAGAGTCATGGATTCAAAAGAATATATATACCTTGCCGTAGAAACTGCTTGCAGGACAATGGTGCTTCCAAGTGAATCTAGTTTGGGTGTGGGTCTCGTGCCAACCCAACACGCGAAATGTTGGTCAACAAGACTATCCACGATTCTATCCTGTGTGTATACTCAAGCTCGAGTAGGGAGCTTTTCTTTGAAATAGCATCATGAAATCCAATCCTTAATAAAAAAATATAACAAATATCGAAAATATAACGAATATATAAAAGAAATACATATGCAATAAAATAAAGAAAGTAAAGCAATAAAGATAAACACTCAAACATGCAAAATAAACAAAAACAACTAGGCTTGACTTGCTTAAGAATCACAAGCAGAATCGGTAGTTGTCGCGCTGCAAAAAATAACTGAGCGCATCGCACGCTCAAAATACAAAAGATTCTCCACTGAATTTCATTTATTCTAAGAGAAAGGGAAAAATCAATAAAACCCAAACATAAGAGAAAACAGTAAGGAAGTCGGTTATGCAAGGAGAAGTGTCGCGGCGCAAAATATACCTGAGTGAAAGGAACGCTCAAAATATAAACAAGTCAGAGTCGCCACCGGACATTATTTATTCCCAAAGAGGGAAAGAGAAAATATTTATGAAACCCCTAAAAACAAAAAGAAATGGTCGTCGTAACCAAATGGGGTTTGGGAGTAGGTTATGCAAAGGAAGGTATTAGAACCCCTCACACCCGTTGTACTCAACGAGACCCATTTAGTTAATTTTGTGTAAGAGTGTTAGCTTGCTATTAGTTTGCGACCTTCTACTTTATCAAGTGAGGGAAAAAAAAGGAAAACGATTTTTATTAAAGGGGTGCCTGAAAAGATTTTAAAATCCTGCTCCTACGTATCTCCAGGTGCTATGGAGAAATCAAGGTTGCGTAGTTCTACTATGAAATAACTACTGGGTTGATTTCTTTTAAGGAGTGATCCTTTAGACATATCGAGTGACTAAACCTTTACTTGTTGCCCACTCTTAGAAGCAGAAGCCTTTGTTTGTTTCACGTCGGATATGGATAAAGCATACTCGTTTCTGAAAATGTTTTCGAGGTTGCAGAAGGGCGGAAAATAAGTTTGATTGGTTAAGTTGCTTTTATCATGAAGATTTAATCTTTAATGAAGGTGAGTAAACATTTGAGAAGAGGTGTGCACGAAGCGCGCGTTTACTCGGGGTATGCATGGATGTGGTCCCATTGTCCCCTTATTTCAACTTTGTTTGATGTGTTTTTGATTTGAAAGACTAATAATCATTTAGAATCTGGTGTGCTATGAACCCTCAACCATCAAGAGGTCTGAAGAGATATGCGTCTCTTGGTCCTTTACCTTTCAATTTTATTACGAAAAAGGTTTTGCACCAACGACTTGAAATTGGATCAAGCGTTGCAAGTGTATTATAAAAGGGTTTGATTTAATGAGGAGAGATTCTCGACTTTGCATTAAATTTAGATTTGATTTGGTAAAAAGACTCGACATTGGATCGAGTGTTTGTATTTTTGTTCTTTTCTGAAAGTTATTGATTTTAATCTTTGAATTAATAATCAACTGACATAAACAGTAAACAGAAAACCTCTAAAATTATTACACTTTACGGGGATAGGGTTCCAATTTGACTAATGGGGATACAGTACAACAATTAATATACAAGTTCAATAAATAAATGAAAATAACAAAAACCTCGTTGTAAAAAGGCCCAAGAGAAAGCAAAGGGACCAGAAATAAATCAGAGTTTTAAAATACTGAATTTAGCACTATGTTAAGAAATCGTAAAGTGATTCATGTAGGAATCCCCCTATATGAGGTCAGTCAACAAAACTCTATGCTTTTTAAACAATTTCTAAAGTTAAATTGAATTTTTAACTCTGAAATTACAATGCATATGTGAAAAACCGATGATTTAAACAACATTTTTAAAAAGAAACGACAATTAAACTAAATAATTTAGCGTTATGTTAAGCAATCGTAAAGGAATTCATGTATGAATCACCCTATCTGAGGTTGGTCAACAAAACTCTAAGCGTTTAAGCAGTTTCTGAAGTTAAATTAAATTTTTAACTCCGAAAGAATTTTTCTATTTAACCATTAAAACTCATTAATCAATTAAACTTAAATAATTAAAATTACTAACTGTAATTGATAAATTAAATGAAACAAAAGAAATAAAATAAATGAAAAAAAAACAGAAAAAAAAACAATATGGGATTATAAACAATGGTATTTTGGGTATGAGCAAATAAAATATCCAAAACATGAGCCCAAAGCCCACAAAAATACAACCCAAATTTAATAATAATAATAATAATAATAATAATAATAATAATAATAATAATAATAATAGTAATAATAATAAATACAATAAAAAATGAAAAGAAAAACTCCACAAGTGAAGAAGGCAGTGTTTCCCCTCTCACTTAGCATGACATATCTGACTTTTTCCAAAAACTAACCTCCACTAATCTTTTGACAAGTGGCATAGACAAATAAAACAAATCAAAATCCACATTTTTCTCTTTGTCAATCTCAGTCTCACTCGTTCTCTCTCGCCCAAAATCCTAGTCTTCTCTCCTACAAAATGGTTTTGCAATGGAGAGAGCAAGGCGATTCAATTTAGATGGAAAAAGTGAGTTTGTTTTCTAACACGGAGGGGAGCGACATATGTGGTGGTGTGATTTTTTGTGTAATGGTTACAATAGGTGTGCGGATTTGTGTTATTGTTGTTGTTTTGATGTTGTTACACTAGGTTTAAGTAGGTGAAGATGGATTCGTCGCGGTGGCTGAGCAGTGCAGGTTGAGAAGGCGATAACTTCCATTTTTCACAGTGGAGTTTGACTGTGGGGTTTGTTTGTGGTGGTTCGTAGCGGCTATAATGTGTGTGAGGTGAGTGGATTTTTGAAGGAAAGAAAGGTGAGGAAGTTACGGCGTGCACAATGGAGAGAGGAATGGATGAAGGTGGAAGAAAGAAGGAGCTTGGTCGCTGTGTACGGTGGTTGAACGTTGTTTTTTTTAAAACAAAAGATGAAGAAAGGATAGAGGATTGAAGAAAATGACACGTGGAAAGAGAAAAAGGTGGTTCCGTTAATGCACGAAGGAACATTGAGAGAAGAAAATCACGTTGGTGGTAGTCGTTGGTTGGTGAAGGGCGGGTGATCGGTCACCATTTCTATTAGATTTTAGTCTTGTTTTTATTGATAAGTTGATCAATTCGGTAACAATGTTATGGTATGTTTATGTTTTTTTTCGCATTGTTTTGTTTTTCGTTGATTAGTGTGTTAGTTGCAATGTTAGGTAGTAAAGTGAGTTGTTTTGGTGTTATTATCTTTTTAATTTGAGTTCTCTATGCGTGATGCTTGTTTTCGGTAGTCTTATGTATGTGCAGCTTGAGCAAAGAGGCAACGGACGTGCCAAAGGAGAGAAGACATAAAAAAGGACTGGAAAATACAAAGGCATGAACACCCGCACGGCTTGTGCAGCAGCACACGGCCCGTGCAGGATGGATGCTCCCCTCCCATACAAAAAACAGGGAGTTTGCACGGCCGGCCGTGCAGGTTGACACGGCCCGTGCAATAAGGTCTGAAGCAGAATTATTTTTGAAGAAAATCTGGGAGCTGCACGGCTTGTGCAGGATTGGCACGGCCCGTGCAGAGTGCGCGAACAGAATTCCATATTTTGTGTTTTCTTATGCTTTTTGGATCCGGAGGGGCATTGTTGGTATTTTGGTTTGGGGATTTTACCTAGACTATTTAAACTGAGGAAAGAGAAGGAGAAAAGGACTTTTTGCAAAATTAGGAAAGAAGATTACACTGAAGAAGATTGAAGAAACAAGAGAATTCACGACGGGGAGATTCAAGGTGACCAACCATTGAAGATCATCGTTTGAAAACTCATTGTAATGTCTAATTTCTTGAACATGTCTATTTTCTACAATATGAGAGGCTAAATCCTCCAATGTTAGGGAGGTGTCAATGATGTGTTAGGGTTTAAGAATATTGATCTCTTTGTTTTGAATTCAACGTTTGAATATTTTTGCATCAATTTTATCATTTAATCATTTGTTTGCTTATGCCATTGGGAACATAGGGATGAGTTTATTTAACGTAAAAAGCTGGAAAGTAACGTTAAAGGTTTGGTGAATGATAATATTGTGAAGATCTCACTTAGGTATAAGGTTTCTTCACAATAACTAGAATAGTTCTTGATAACTAATTGCTTAATCTTCACACTAATTTGAACGGAAGTAAAGATTAGGGTAGAGATTAAAGTCTTTTTCACTAAGGAATTAGGGAAAAGTAAACTTGAGAATCAGTGATGGATGCATATGAACCTGTTGAATTTATCTAAAGAAATCACTTACCCTACACATTATACACCAATCCCTAACATTTGTTTAATTCATAGAAAGTCAATTTTAAATTCTAAATTCGTTCTTGTGCACAAGTTATTCTAAACAAATTCAACTAAATACTTTTGTTCAACTGATAATCGTCACTATTTCGTATTTCTAACGCAATCCTTGTGATTTGATACTTGTGGGATAAATTCCATTAAAACTACATCGGTAACATAGTACACTTGCTATTTTCCCGATCAAGTTTTTGGCGCCGTTGCCGGGGATTGCCAAAAATACGAAATTGATCAATTATCAATTGAAATTTTATTGCCAAGCAATTAAAATTGTATTATTTATTAGATTTTAGCATTACTAATTTTGTCTAACTTGTTTATGCGAGGTAAGGCCTCAGCGGATTTTTCTTTTGACGCAGAACCAGAAAGAACTCTCCGTGCTCGATTGAGAAAAGCTAAGCGAGAAAAACTGGAGAGACCAGATCAAGAGGAAGAGGAAACTGTTTCCGTGCACACAGAAAAGTCAAATTCGGATTCAGAAACAGAATCAATTCAGGAAGTCATGGTTGACGATCCACCACGACCTGAAAGACTTCTTGGTGATTATGGGGGTAATAACAATCCGGGTGGGCGTATGACAATTGTGAACCAACCGGTGAATGTTGAGCAGTTTCAGCTACATCCCAACACGATTAATCAACTAGAAAGGAAGTCCTTTGCTGGAAGAGTGAATGAAGATGCAAATAAGCATCTCCGACGATTCCTCACCATGTGCACTACTCTCAAGATGTCTGGACATAGCGAAGAAGCAATAAGACTTCGCATGTTTCCTTTTACTCTTGCTGATGAAGCAGAAGAGTGGTTTTACTCTCTACCAGCTCGTAGCATCACCACATGGGAAGAGATGGAGAGAGCGTTCTTGCAAGAATACTTTCCCGCATCTGTCGCATTGAGGAAGAGATACGACATCCTGAATTTTAAGCAAAAGGAGGGTGAGTCACTAGGAGATGCTTACAAAAGATTCAAACGGATCTTAGTGGCTTGTCCTACTCATAACATGGACGAAACAGAACAAATGCAAATGTTTGTTAATGGTTTGCGAATTCAGACAAGACAAATTCTCGACTCAGCAGCTGGTGGCTCAGCCAACTTTTCAACAGCCACTGGCATGAAGAAGATAATTGAGGCTATTGCGTCAAATGAGCATCTGGATTTGTATGATAGGGTCTCGAGCAAAACTGCACTGATTGATTTGAAGCTTGAGACAAATAAGCAGGTAAAAATTGAAGACGCTGTAGCTGCAGAAGTGGAAAAAAGGCTAAAAGCATTGAATATAAATGCTCAGAAGGTGGCTCAGGTGCAACAAACACCAAATGATGCTTGTGAAATATGTAATGGACCCCATAACACGGTTCATTGTTTTGCAACACCTCAACAGATAGAAGAGATCAAATTTTTGAAGCAAAACAATCCCTACTCCAACACTTATAATCCGGGGTGGAAGAACCATCCAAACTTTGCATGGAGAGATCAGAAAGGGAATGTGCAGCAGCAAGGCCAGAGCCAGTATCCTAATCAATATCAGCAACAACAGCAACATGTTCCAAAGAAAGCAGATTGGGAAATAGCCATTGAGAAGATGGCAGCTCACAACATTCAGTTTCAAGACGAGACAAGGAATAATCATAAGAATACGACAGCTTCTATCAAAAATCTGGAAGTCCAAATGGGTCAAATTGCACAACAATTGGCAAATGCGCAAGCACCGGGTGGTCTACCCAGTTCTACTATAATCAACCCCAGAGACAATCAAGGTGTTAAGGTCGTTGTAACAAGGAGAGGAAAAGCTATTGAAGAAGCTGAGAAAGAGGTAGTTGAGGAAGAATTATTAGAAGTGGAGTTGGAGATTTGTGAAAATAAGAAAAAGAATGAAGAGGTAACAACACCGATGGTGGAGAAAGAAAAATCGAAGGATCCAATACCCAAGGTTATTCTCCCCTGTCCTGCTAGAGCAAAGAAGAAAGATGTTAATGAGAAGAACTTTGAAAAAAATTTAGAATTGTTCAGAAAGTTAGAAATCAACATCCCATTTTCTGAAGCTTTAGAACAAATGCCGATCTATGCTAAGTTCATGAAAGACATTATCTCAAAGAAGCGGTCCATTGAAACTGAACCAGTTATCCTGACCGAGAGGTGTACTGCTATTTTACAAGGTCTAAAAATTCCATTGAAAAAGAAAGACAAAGGTGCAGTGACTATTCCTTGTGCAATAGGGGATAGAACATTTAATAAGGCACTCATCGATCTTGGTGCAGGAGTGAGTCTCATGCCTCTCTCAATCTACAAGAAGTTGGGTATCAATTCAGTCAAAGATACGAGAATGACATTGCAGTTCGCGGATAATTCCATGAAAAAACCGCATGGGATTGCAACTGACGTTCTGGTTAGAATTGATAAGTTTGTTTTTCCTGTGGATTTTGTTGTACTAGACATGCCTGAAGATGAAGAGATTCCTATAATTATGGGAAGACCTTTCCTAGAAACAGGACGGGTGATGATAGATATGGAAGAAGGTACTATGACACTCAAAGTTTATGATGAAGTGCTGAAAATCAATGTTAGAGAATCTATGAAATTCAAAGAAGACGTAGGTACAAGTAAGAATGTTGAGGTGTTAGATACAGTGTTCATCAAAGCAGTGAGTTGTAATGTGCCAGAATTACCTCTTGAGAGAGTGTTGAGTTTGTCCATTTGTGAAAAAAGAAGAAGGGATGGATGAAAAAGAGTTGGAAGTGTTGGATATGATGGAAGTGCAACCTCAATGGCCAAGATCTAAACCACACCGGTGGGAAGACTTGAGAGAATCACCAGCATCAGAAAAGAGTAAAGAAGTGAAGAAAAAGAAAGAGTTAAAGCAGCTACCTGACAATTTGAAATACATTTTTCTTGATTCAGAGGAGAAGTGTCCAGCTATTATCAACTCATCTCTAAAAGAAGTCCAAGAAGAAAAATTGATACAGGTTCTAAAAAGGTACAAGGGTGCAATTGGATGGTCGATTGAGGACTTGAAGGGTATTAGTCCTACTATTTGCATGCACAAAATCTTAATGGAGGATAATCAGAAACCGGTTGTACAACCTCAGCAGAGACTTAACCCAGCCATGAAGGAAGTTGTTCGTGAAGAAGTTGTCAAACTCCTAGATGCAGGATTGATCTACCCAATTTCTGATAGCGCTTGGGTGAGTCCCGTTCATATGGTACCAAAGAAAGGTTGAACTACTGTGATAAAAAATGAGAAGGATGAGTTAATCCCAACAAGAACAGTTACTGGGTGGAGAGTGTGCATAGATTACAGAAGATTGAACACAGCTACTAGAAAGGATCACTTTCCTTTACCTTTCATTGATCAGATGTTGGAAAGGTTGGCCGGACATGATTACTATTGCTTCTTAGATGGATACTCTGGATACAACCAAATTGCTGTAGCACCTGAAGATCAAGAGAAGACTGCATTCACATGCCCTTATGGTATTTTTCCTTATAGGAGAATGCCCTTTGGATTGTGTAATGCACCAGCTACCTTTCAACGGTGTATGACATCTATTTTTGCTGACATGCTTGAGAAGAACATGGAAGTGTTTATGGATGATTTCTCTGTGTTCGGGCCGTCATTTGAGGAGTGTCTGATAAATCTGTCTTTGGTCCTAGAAAGATGTCAACAAACCAATTTAATCTTAAATTAGGAGAAGTGTCACTTCATGGTTAGAGAAGGGATAATGTTAGGTCACAAAATTTCACACCGAGGAATAGAAGTGGATAAAGCCAAAGTGGAGGTTATTGCCAATTTACCTCCACCAGTGAATGAGAAGGGAATAAGGAGTTTCTTAGGACATGCTGGATTTTACCGCAGGTTCATAAGAGATTTCCCCAAGATTCCGAAGCCGTTAACTAGTTTGTTGGTGAAGGACACTCCTTTTATCTTTGATGAAAAGTGTGGGGAAGCCTTCACAACCCTGAAAAACAAGTTGGTGACGGCCCCTGTTGTTATTTCTCCTGATTGGTCTCTATCATTTGAGATCATGTGTGATGCAAGTGATATAGCTGTTGGAGCGGTGCTGGGACAGAGAAGAGAAAAACTCCTGCATGTAATTTACTATGCAAGCCATGTCCTGAGCCCCGCTCAGATGAACTATGCAACTACAGAGAAAGAACTCTTGGCAGTTGTATATGCCTTCGACAAGTTCAGGTCATATTTATTAGGGACGAAGGTAATTGTTTATACTGACCATGCTGCTTTGAAATATCTTTTTTCTAAACAGGAGTCAAAGCCAAGGTTGTTGCGATGGATATTGCTGTTACAAGAATTTGATCTTGAAATTCGGGATAAAAAGGGATGTGAAAACACCGTAGCTGATCATCTATCCCGAATGTCACCGATAACAGAAACAGAGGAAACACACCCAGTCAAGGATGAGTTTGTGGATGAACGAATCCTCGCTGTGATGAGAATTCTGTGGTTTGCCGATTATGCAAACTATTTGGTAGGTAATGTTATTCCTGATGATTTTGATTATAACAAAAAGAAAAAGTTTTTGCATGACTGCAGGTTTTACCTATGGGACGAACCATTCCTATACAAGAGAGGTGTAGACGGATTAGTTCAGAGGTGTGTCCCGGAAGAAGAACAAAGTGATATCCTAAAAGCTTGCCACAGTTCGGAGTATGGTGGACATTTCAGTGGAGATAGGACTGCAGCAAAAGTCCTTCAGTCTGGATTGTATTGGCCAACTTTATTCAAGGATGCGCAGAGAGTAGTGAAAGAGTGTGATAGGTGTCAGAGAACAGGAAACATCTCTAGGAGGAATCAGATGCCTCAAAAGGGAATGCTGGAAGTTGAACTATTTGATGTGTGGGGGATAGACTTTATGGGTCCTTTCCCACCATCATTCGGGAAGAATTACATCCTGGTGGCTGTGGACTACGTGTCCAAATGGGTTGAAGCAGTGGCATTGCCCACGAACGATGCTAAGGTAGTGGTAGCATTTTTAAAGAACAACATCTTCTCAAGGTTTGGAGTGCCTAGAGCATTGATTAGCGACGAAGGCACCCATTTCTTGAATAAGCTGATGGAGAATTTGTTGAAAAAGTACAATGTGAAGCACAAAATCGCCACCCCATACCACCCCCAGACAAGTGGACAAGTGGAAGTGTCGAATAGGCAAATCAAACAGATCCTTGAGAAAACTGTCAGTTCCTCCAGAAAGGATTGGTCAATTAAGCTGAATGACGCACTATGGGCATACATAACATCTTTTAAAACTCCAATAGGTATGTCCCCTTATCAGTTAGTTTATGGTAAGTCTTGTCATCTCCCGCTTGAATTAGAGCATAGGGCATTCTGGGCCTCCAAATTCCTCAATTATGATCTTTTCAAAGCTGGTGAATCCAGAATTCTTCAACTCCACGAGCTAGAAGAATTTAGGAATCAAGCTTATGAGAATGCCAAAATTTATAAAGAAACAACAAAGAAATGGCATGATCAAAAGATTCAAAAAAAGGAATTTTGGGAAGGGCAATTGGTTTTGCTGTTTAATTCCAGATTGAAGTTGTTTCCTGGAAAGCTGAAGTCTCGATGGTCTGGACCATTCATTGTACACAAAGTCTTCCCACATGGAGCCATCGAAGTTAAAAATCAATCAAATGGAGACATCTTCAAAGTCAATGGTCAGAGGTTGAAACCTTACTATGAAGGTGATGTTACCGGGATTGTGGATCTCATTCGTCTCACTTGAGAAGTTTGATTCCCGTCGAGCCATGCGACGTTAAACGAAGCGCTTTGTGGGAGGCAACCCACACATTTTAATTTCGTATTTTTCTTTTGTTTCTATATTATAGTACTTTGTGTTTTGTTATCTTGTTTCTTTTTTGGTGTCTGCTGTTTTCAATTTCAGGTTGGAGTGGAGAAGCATTGAGAATTAAGAAAACGGAAAAATTTTCAAAAATTTCAGACTGGCACGGCCCGTGCAGTGGGACACGGCCCGTGCAGAATTCCAGAATTCTGCTCCATACAAAAAGCCGTGGCTTTGCACGGCCGGCCGTGCAGACCCCAGAATTTTTGAAAATTTTTTATTTCAAAATCCGGTGGGATGTGGACCCCACACGGATTATATCACTTCCCACTTTCTCTTTCACTCATAACTCTCACTTTGCAGCAACCCTAACCCCCGTTCTCTCTCAAAACACAAAAACCTCCATTGTTATCCAACTTCTAACCTCAATTTGCCCATCACAAAACCCTCCATTCACAAAAGTTGTTCCCCTCATCATTCTCTACGCAGCCACCGGTTTATTTTTTATTTATTTTTTATTTTTTTTATTTTTTTCAAATTTTCGTTTTTGTTTCTAACATTTTTGTAGGTGATGAAAATGCCCCCAAAGAGAGCAAATAAAGGAAAAGCGGTGGCAGAGCCATCTCGGCCTCGACAGCGAGCACGACGAGAACCCAATGCCCATGGGATTGTGTTTGAGGCAGAAGAACACGTTAAGAGGTATAGGGTACTTTGTAAACGTACATTGTTGCCCACCAGGTATGTCTGTGATCAAACTATGCTTGCTATGGGAATTTTTGATGATGTTGTCCAATTGTATAACACGGGAGGAATTCTGAATTTTATGTTTAATGAAGTGCCGACATACGAGCGCTTAACCTTAGAATTTCTAAGCACCGTGGATTTCAATTTGGAGAGACAATGGAACGGGTCCTCCACAGAGTATTTTGGTACCATGACATTTCGCCTATACAATGAAGATTATTCTTTATCTTCGATTGAACTTGGGCAATGTTTAAAACTTCCATTAGTCGGACATGGCATGGTACCCTCTGATTTTGAAAGACATGTATTTTGGGCTGCTATCACCGGTTTACCTGTTTATGACCCACGTAGTTCTAAAGCATCCTGGATACAAAATCCTTGTTTCCGTTATGCGCATAAGGGCTTAGCTTATACTATGTTTGGTAGAGGTGATAGTACGGGTGTAGTTACAAAAAGGGAATTATATTTATTGCATGCTATGATCTATGATGTTCCTGTTAATGTTGCAGCATTTGTCGCAGATCATTTGACGGCCATGGGTAAGGCTACTAAGGGTGCTATCTCTGTTGGGGGTTTAATTACTCAAATTGCTGATCATTGCGGTTGCCGAATCGCTATGGATGGAGAAGAACCCCTTAAGTCTTTGAGAAAAGTGGATTTGAAGGCATTATGCCAACAACTGATGTTGCAAATAAGCCCCCATGGTTATGCATTGCTCAGTCGAAATAGAACTCTCTTACAATTACCTAATCCTAACCGCACTGCTATTTCTAATGATGAGAACTGGTTGTATGTTGCTGTCAACCCCGATGAGGGGGATGATGAGGATATTGTTGCAGGTCAGGAGGGAGATGCAGAGGCACCTGCTCAGGAGCATATGGCTCCTCAACCGAGAGGACCTCGTCAGCACGGTGAAGGATCCTCTGCTGCCGGACAAATGCGGATGGATCAGTTTGAGGCAGAACAAGCTCGACAAGGAACAAAGCTATTTCGTCAGGGGACACAGATTGATAACATGGTGGCGGAGCAGCTCCGACAGGGGGTTGCTATTGGTGATATTCAGCGCATGATGCAGCAGTTAATGCTGCAATTCCCACCGCCTCAGTAGTAAGTCCTTTCTGCACTTAAGCTGAAACATTTGGGACAATGTTCAGTTTAGGTGTGGGAGGGGTCCTTTCATTGTTTGTTGTTTTGTTGTTTTATTTTATTATTGTGTTTTGTTTTGTTTTGTTATGTTTTTCGTTTTTTTGTTATGTTTTTGCGTCTACCGTAATTGTTACAGGCTTGATTGACAGAGATTGGAAACTGACAAATCGATAGTTAGTGGATGAGAATACAACCTCAATTTGTCTCCCAAGGCACCTTGGAAGTGGTACCACCAATTGAAAGTTGGACGCTGCCGTCGATACTTGACTGGGCTGGTGGATGGTGTACCTGATACGGGAAGGAGCTGCATGACACTCAGAGTGTTTTGGAACCTATAAGCTTACCCCACATGGTGAGATCACAAAAAGACAAATTCATCAGATAAGCATCATGAGAGTTCGTCAGGTATGACTCTATCCCTCTGAATTTGCGTCCGTTCTATAGACACGACTTGACGGGAGGACACACACTGAGGCACTTGTTTGTTTAAAACCCCTGAGCCTTTTAGCCATCCATTTTCATTAATTTTATCCTTTGCTAACCCTGTTGAGCCTGTATCCATTTGTTTGTTTTCAACCACATGTATAAACCATTGGCCAAACACTCCTTACCCTTGTTTAGTACGAATGTTGTGTTTCTTGAAAGTGTGCAATAATTCAAGTTTGGGGTGATACGTGTAAAAGAAAGGCGAAGAAAGAAAGAAAAAAATGAAAAATGAAAAAAAAAAAAAAAAGAGAAAAGAAAAAAAATATAGTCTAAGATACCCGAGTGATCTAAGACTGAAAAAAAAGACAACACTTGCATTGTTCTAAAGAGAAACTCAAGAATTGAGTGAATAAAAAGTTTGAGAAATCACTCCGAGATCACTAAGTGAGCACAAACACGAGAAGCATGACATGAGTACCGAACCAAATAAACCACTAGCTGTCCATTTCCTTGTGTATCCCACCTGTCCTAAGCCCAGTTATAACCCGAAAGTCCTCATAAAGTGTGTGTATTCTGTCAATGTTATGAAAGTAGAATTGATTCAAATTCAAGAGTCGATATTGCATATCATGATTGTATGAGCGAAACACTTTTAACCAAGAGAGAATGTGTGAGAAGTGAGAAAAGCTTGCAGGTACTGAGATACTTTGATGTGGAAATGCAGCAAGAGTCTGGTTAGTGTCATCAGAAACCAAATCAAGAAGGTAGGAACAGTGGCGAATAACATTGGTGGTTGTGGAAAGAATGAATTCAGGGTGACCATTGCATATGTCGCTTGCATCACTTGAGGACAAGCAATGAGATAAGTTTGGGGTTGTGATCGGTCACCATTTCTATTAGATTTTAGTCTTGTTTTTGTTGATAAGTCGATCAATTCGGTAACAATGTTATGGTATGTTTATGTTTTTTTTCGCATTGTTTTGTTTTTCGTTGATTAGTGTGTTAGTTGCAATGTTAGGTAGTAAAGTGAGTTGTTTTGGTGTTATTATCTTTTTAATTTGAGTTCTCTATGCGTGATGCTTGTTTTCGGTAGTCTTGTGTATGTGCAGCTTGAGCATAGAGGCAACGGACATGCCAAAGGAGAGAAGACATAAAAAAGGACTGGAAAATACAAAGGCATGAAGACCCGCACGGCCTGTGCAGCAGCACACGGCCCGTGCAGGATGGATGCTCCCCTCCCATACAAAAAACAGGGAGTTTGCACGGTCGGCCGTGCAGGTTGACACGGCCCGTGCAATAAGGTCTGAAGTAGAATTATTTTTGAAGAAAATCTGGGAGCTGCACGGCCTGTGCAGGATTGGCACGGCCCGTGCAGAGTGCGCGAACAGAATTCCATATTTTGTGTTTTCTTATGCTTTTTGGATCCGGAGGGGCATTGTTGGTATTTTGGTTTGGGGATTTTACCTAGGCTATTTAAACTGAGGAAAGAGAAGGAGAAAAGGACTTTTTGCAAAATTAGGAAAGAAGATTACACTGAAGAAGATTGAAGAAACAAGAGAATTCACGACGGGGAGATTCAAGGTGACCAACCATTGAAGATCATCGTTTGAAAACTCATTGTAATGTCTAATTTCTTGAACATGTCTATTTTCTACAATATGAGAGACTAAATCCTCCAATGTTAGGGAGGTGTCAATGATGTGTTAGGGTTTAAGAATATTGATCTCTTTGTTTTGAATTCAACGTTTGAATATTTTTGCATCAATTTTATCATTTAATCATTTGTTTGCTTATGCCATTGGGAACATAGGGATGAGTTTATTTAACGTAAAAAGCTGGAAAGTAACGTTAAAGGTTTGGTGAATGATAATATTGTGAAGATCTCACTTAGGTATAAGGTTTCTTCACAATAACTAGAATAGTTCTTGATAACTAATTGCTTAATCTTCACACTAATTTGAACGGAAGTAAAGTTTAGGGTAGAGATTAAAGTCTTTTTCACTAAGGAATTAGGGAAAAGTAAACTTGAGAATCAGTGATGGATGCATATGAACCTGTTGAATTTATCTAAAGAAATCACTTACCCTACACATTATACACCAATCCCTAACATTTGTTTAATTCATAGAAAGTCAATTTTAAATTCTAAATTCGTTCTTGTGCACAAGTTATTCTAAACAAATTCAACTAAATACTTTTGTTCAACTGATAATCGTCACTATTTCGTATTTCTAACGCAATCCTTGTGATTCGATACTTGTGGGATAAATTCCATTAAAACTACATCGGTAACATAGTTCACTTGCTATTTTCCCGATCAGCGGGGGAAATGAGGTTGTATTTGGAGGCTGGTCTTTTGAAAATGCAAGTTTTATTATTGAAGGTGAGAGGAAGAGATGAGAGAGTATGTTTCTGTAATAAATCAGGAGGGGTAATTTGTTCGTGGTGGGTAAGCGGTGAGAGAGGGAAGATGAATTTTTGAAGATGTATATGTGAAACAATCAGGTTGAGTTTTTTATGTATGGAAAAGTTGTTATATGATAACAAATGAAAAGAAGCAAAACTGAGAGGAAATGTGAGTGTGTATGACTTGCGGTTAGAAGAATCAGGTTCACTTTTTTCTGTTAAAAAACATGTCACCTTCATATGCAAAAAGAAAAGAAAATTCTGGTTTTGTGATTAGTGTAGAGGGATCCAATTAAAAATGGCTCACGTGACATCGAAATCAATATCTTCTTCTCTCTACATTTTCCATCCTTTTTGCTTTCTTCTTTTCTTCACAACATATTAATAAGTATATATACTAACCCATGGTTTTAAAAAAACAACAAATTAGTTAAAGTTAAAAAACCCCTTTTGGGTGTTTTAATAGATTAAGTGAGTTAAAATCCCTTAAACCAAATAAAATTCAAACATTCTAAAAACTTAAAATTAAATCGAAACAAGAACGTAGAAATTTATAATTAATTTCGACGATTTATTTTGGCCAAAAACTAAAATAAATGGATTAAAAATGAAAAAAATCTGGGTGCAAAAATGCTCGAAAAATAAAACTGAATGCACCAAAATGACCAGTACGATATAAACTTCTCGGAAACATATAGACTTTGATCAAATTTTGAAATAAAAAATGATCAGCTAAAAGGCTCAGGCTAATCAAAATGCAACCAAAAAAGTAGTTAAAAAATAAAATGAGCATGCCAGATTAAACTACATGAACTGTGGATTAAGAATACTAACGTCTACAAGCTCGAGTTTACAAATTTTCCGCCCTCTAATTCGACATACATTTGAAAATTGATTCAATTGGTCTGTCTATAGGTCCAAAAATTTATTTCGAGCGACATTTTAGGCATTATGTGCAACATAATGCATGTTGTGATGAGTAAATAATACAGATGCCTTATGAATGCATTGATTTACTAGTCATATAATTGTGAATAGACAATTAGATGCAAAGGAATCATTTTTGGACCATTTGTTTTTGACTCCTAATTACAATTAAGACGCTACAAAGATTCAGATGACGATAGTGCTCTTGATTGTCACCCTCTAGACCTCTGAAACATGATGAAATGGAATTAACGAAGCACTGAGATTGGGAAATCAAGTATTTTAACTTCTTAATCAACAAATGACTTAATGAATTTCATCAAGACGAGATAAAATTCCAGAACTCCTGACTATTCATATAATCCTTGGTTGATTCTTTTGACTAAAAGAATGCATGATAAAATTTAGAGTATGACAACTGCCCCTATTTAAACATCTTTAACTAAAGGATATGAAGAGCTCTTGTCGTCAAATTATCATGGTGAAAGATAATTTAAATACCAAACATACCCAAAATTTGCCCTCTTATGTAATAGAATGATATGTTTATGGTTATGAGCGAATGCAACATATATTAAGAAATACTCTTGACTTCTTAATCATCAGATGACAATGATGTGGATGCAACGAGATTTAGGAAATACTCTCGATTTCCTAATCGACAAGTGATATGCATGCAATGAAGGTTAAGAAGTACTCTTGACTTCTTAAAAATGAATGCAAATGAATTAATAACTTTTCTTAATTTCTTAATCATCAGATGACAAATGATATGTATGCTAAGAAGTACTCTTGACTCCTTAGAAATGAAGGGATTAAGAAATACTCTCGATCTTTTAATCATCAATTGATTTGAATGAGATGTAAATAAATTAAGAAATGCTCTTGATTTCTTAATCATGAGAATGTTAATAAGTACCCTTGACTTCTTAAAAATAAGTGCGGTAATTCAAGAAATACTCTCGATTTCTTAATCATATGAATGTAAATGATGGTTTAATAAATACTCTCGATTTCTTAATGATATGCAGGTTAAGAAGTACTATTGACTCCTTAAAGATGAGTGCAAATAAATTAAGAAATACTCTTGATTTATTAATCATGATAATGCAAATGATTTAAGAAATACTCCAGATTTCTTAATCGCATGAATCTTAAGAAGTGCTCTCGACTTCTAAATGAATGCAAATGAATAAAGAAATACTCCTAAGTTCTTAATGATATGAATGAAATAAGAAATACTCTTGATTTCTTAATCATGAATGTAAATGGGCTAAGAAATTCTCTTGATTTCTTAAATTCTATGCAAATGAAATAAGAAATACTGTCTATTTCTTAAACATGAATGTAGATGAACTAAGAAATGCTCTTGATTTCTTAGGTACTATGCAAATTGACCGAGGGTTAGAGAATCATGTTCAGCTGCTCTTGACTGATGGTAGATCTTCGGGGATGTATTTTTCACAAAGTAACTTGTTCGGATGTTCTTCAGACATTCTTTTTTGAAGGAAGACTCTCATGGGGGAACTAATGATCATATTCAACTACTCTTGGCTAAAGATGTCATATTCAACAACTCTTGGTTGAGGCTATTCCATTCAACTATTCTTGGTTGAAGAAAATCTATGCATAAATATAATAGTATCCAGCTGCTCTTAGCTTAAAACTAAAATATGATAAATAATGTATCCAACTGCTCTTGTTTCAAAACATCTTAATTATCAACTCTTGGTTGGAACTATTGCATTCAATTGCTCTTTGTTGAAGAAGATTTATTGGGAAATAAACAAAAGAATTTCTTTAGGGAATAACCTTATATTCAATTGTTCTTGGCTGACAGTAGATTCCATGGTGGGAATAAGAAGATCTTGGAGGCTTGCTGGGGGGTGAAAGGGTAATACTTAACTAAAAGTTTAGCATTTACTTTCAACTATCGGATTGAATAGTCCAAACCAATGCTTCTTCAGAGAGTAGATCAGTAAGGAACACTAACTCTGTCGGGGTTTGACTGAAGTAACCTGTTAGGGAGTACAAGAGACTCTCTGGGAAATAAATGCACAGGAGAATCGCTGGATATGTACTTAAGATCACTCAATAAAGCTTGTCTGTTATGGAACCCTTGTCCATTAGACTTACTGGGGAGATATCTGACTTGAGTCATCCTTGCGAAGAGATGTCTATCTTGGACAAATACTTCGAAGAGACTTGCTGAGGATAGTGTTGTTGAGGATACCTTTATAAGGAATCCTATTGATATGAAACTTTCCTGGTGAGTTCATGAAGTTTTGATGGAGGAAATTACAGGGAAAACTCTATGGGGAGATATCTAATGGGGAAACCAAGCAGAAAATCCGTTGACACCAGAGTTCACTTGGGGAACATTAATCACTTTGTTGGGGAAGAAACTCGCTTTGAGAGTCATCACTAGAAAAAGTGGTATTCTGAAACCAACTTATACTAAAGAAAAATAATTGTTCTACTCTTGAGAACAACTCTTGAATCTCGATCCTGCTGAGGATTACACTGGATTTCCTTGAGAGTTTGTTGAATCCAGGATGAGGTTTATGCATGTATGCTCTGTGCATGTTATTTAAGAATAAAATGAGTGCATGAATATATTAGTTTATGCATTTTAGGTATCAAGCCTTGATTCCCCGACACCCTTAGTCTTGAACAATTTTAACACCATGAAGAAGGTTTGCAAAACTATGATTTTTGCTTTGCCGTCTGACGAGCTTCATGTTGATTCTTTTTTCTGAAAGAAAATCCATTTGTGACTTTATCAGATCATGCTGATAATTGAGACGATTCATACTTTGTGTACTTATCGTGCCCCAATCTGTTGGGCCTTCGAAAAAACATCCTTTGAAAATAAAAATGACAGTTGTTTTCCAAAATACGATTGTATTACGGCTTGCCTGAGTATTTAGAATCCTACAGCAGAATTCCCTTGATTGACTGACTTTTGGAGTGGCAGCTTCACTGTACAATGGAATTGGCCTGCCCTAGTATGAGCCTTGGAGAGACCTGCTGCATCTCAAAGTGATTGCCCCGGATTCACTGAATCTGGAAACAACTCGCATAAAGCTGACTGCTTTTTGGCAGAATTTCCTTGATACTAAGTTTCGATTTGCAAATAAAATTGTTAATTTAAAAAAATGGTATTTTTAACGCAATGCTCATGCAAGTTTCAAAATCAATTATTATTGAAATGATGGGAAATACAATGAACGGATCACAAATTTATTCAAAGTGCGAAAGATAATGGGATATGATACCAATACATATGATTAGAGAATATCTAGGAGTCAGGTTAACACAACCTTGTTGAGTATGCTTTAAAAATAAACCCTACTTCAATTAAGTCTTTTGTATGTAGTAACGTGGTCTGGTTCATGGCTTTTTAACAAAAGGATATGAGGCTCAAAGTTTTGATTTTAACCCACATCAATCTCATTGATGATCTACAGTCCTACATTTAGTTAATTTGACAAACACATTTAAATTCTAAGAGAAAAATGAAGGTGTGAACATGATGGCTTGAGAACGAATGATAGTCATTCATTTGAGGTGGCAGTCACTTGTCTTTGTTTGGTAATCACAAAATTTGATTATGTCAAGAATTTTGGTGACCCTTTGGATCTTTGATGTGATGGTCATCTATTTTCCTATTTGTTTCTTCTATCTTTTTTCTTCTTTTCCCTAAATTTTGCATGGACTGTGTCTTTTGACACTCTCAGTCCACCAGGATGCACTAATTTTTGCCTAAGTCACCTTCTTGGTGTTCGACTTAGCAGACTTTTTCCTTCTTTTTTTTGAAGATTATGATTGTCATGTCATTGGTTATTCAGGAACGATTACTATACCTTTAGATTCTTCATGACTACTCCGACACTTCTTGATGTGTGTAAAGAAAAGTATGTGGTTATACCTCTTAGGTGTTAGGAATGATTCTCTTAAATTTTAAATGCATAGCCGAATTAACTGAAAACTACTCTGCCCAGGGTTCAGATTAAGGGTTTTTTTGTACAGAAAGAAACACCGACTTCTAGGCTCAAAGGGGTTGACGAGGGATTACCTTCCTTATATCTCCAGTGGTTGGGAATTGAAACAATGCCTTACATCATCAACATAGTTTTACTCATAAGCATACTTCTCCATAATTTTTGGTATTTTGTTTTTCGTCATTCTACCTTTGATCTTTGCTAAAACAACAGTTTGATTAATAAATGTGAATCAGAGAAATATTTGTTTGTTTTTTATATAAATGAAAAATGAGTGAATATGAATGATTGATTTAGAAAATGCATGATCACTTCATTAATATTACCATCGAAAGAAAATAACAATATTTAAAATCAAATAAACATTCAAACATGCAAAGGAAATTGCAAAATAGAATGAAATAACAAAATGATTGTTAGCGTTGAGCATGAGCTTCCTAGTTTTCTTCATTAACTATCGACCTTTCACGACCCACATGTTGAGGTCATCATGCTCTCCAGAATCAATGTGAAAATCCTTTGAGTCTTCTCTCTCATATTCTTCATAAGGTGCCACCTTTTTAGATCCATTCTTTGTTCTTTCCGTGCTTCCACTTATATGAGTGGTAACGTTGTAGCTCCATGGTGTAGGTTTGTTCATCGGATTCGTAAAATCTGCAAATGACAATATCTTTTAATCAATCAGCTCTTGTACCCGGTACTTGAAAGCCTTGAAGTTCTCAGTGGTATGCCCTGACGATCCATCATGGTACTCATATATAACATTGTGTTTGAAGTTAGGTGGGTACGTCACCATTGGCTTAAGCTTCTTGGGGAACACCAGAGATCTCTGAATCAACCGAGGAAGCAATTCAGTGTACGTCATTATAGTTGGATCAAACTGAAGTTGCTTTATGGGACCTTTTTTATTGTGATTGTAATTATGATTCAGAACTGGAGGAGGAACAAATAGAGACTGTTGATGTGGATGCTTGGAAGATTATGACTGAAGATAATGAATTGGCACTACGGGTGGTTGCCCATTGCTAGACTTTGGAATCTCTTCTTTGATTGATGACCCAAATTCTTCCTTGAGTTATCTTGTGGTGGTCACTTGATCATTCTGAACCAAACCAAAGACTTCCATAATATCACCAATTCTAGCCTTCAGAGTTTTGACATCTTTCTGGTAGGTAGAGGTTTCAAGGGTTTTGGAGGATCCCTTGATATTGTCATTATCTGACCTTGTAATTAAGATGCCTATGTTTAGGACGTTCTTATTGAAAGTTAAAACCTTGTCATTAACCAGTTCTTACACCATTTTTTCGAAGTCTCTACAATTCTCAGTAGCATATCCTTCTGATCCGTTGTGAAACTCACACCTAGAATTCATGTCGTACCATGTCTTGTTGGCGCAGGCATTGGTGTCAAAAATATGGGTACTACCATCCCATTTCAAATCAAATGAGGTAGAAAATGGCTTTATGTAACATGTATCAAGTCAACGTCCGGGCGCTTTCTTTCTAGATCAACTTGAGTTCTGATTTGAGTCAGCTTCTGGTTCTGAAACTGATTCCTCTAATTTGGTTAAGAAATAGGTAATGGTTGTTGGCGAGGATACCTTGGGGTCAAACACAAAGGATGGCATCCAAGAAGAGAGTATTGAAGTGGAAAATTTTCTGCCTGTGGTTTCCTTTGATCAATCATGACACCAGATAGATGTAGAGAAGTAACCAATGTTGTTGCAACAAATGGTGCAAGGTTGCCTTATTTCCTTAACAAAGCTTGCAGGATATCAATGACCATTGTCGCATTACGCGAAAAACCGGCGGGAAAAAAGAAACAACAGAGCCGCCACCGTGCGTTATTTATCCCAAAAGAGGGAAAGGAAACGCTCAGAGTAAACCTGGAAAAGGAAATGGTCTTGCGACCAAAGAGAATGAGATCGGGAGTCGGTTATGCGAAGGGAAGGTATTAGCACCCCTACGCATCCGTCGTACTCGACGGGATCCACGCACAATAGGAAGGAAAATGGTTGCTAAAACACTGCTCAAATAAACATCTATACAGGCTGGAAGAGACACAAGAGACTGACTGAAACTGACTCGGCAGGATATCGCATCCTGGGCCTACTTAGTCTATCAGGCATAGACATCAGAGTCTAAGTAGTTCGGACTGGGGAAACGACACATGCTCGCTAGGATATCGCATCCTATGCATACGTATCTCCTTTGGACGAAGGGAGAATCAGAGCATTCGTAGCTCGGCTAACACGCACACAAACAAACACAGGCAAAGGCAAACGTGGAGCCCGACAACCAAATGATGGAATTATGTCGGCATCCGAACCGAAACTCACTCAAAAGGACAAACATGGAGCCCGACTGCCAATCACTGGACTTATGTCGGCATCCGAACCAAACACACGCACACTGGAACCCGAATGCCACTCGATGGACTTACATCAGCTTCCAAGCACACAACAAGACACAGGATGTGGAATGCCAATCGCTGGACTTACATCCATCTCCTGACACCAACACAAGAAGAAGAAGGGTCTCGATTGCAACCAGGGCAAGAGAAAGGGAAGGTCTCAATCGCAACGAGGGCGAGAGAAAAGAATTAGTGTTAGTTGTTAGTCAAACTCGACAAGACATCGCATCTCGTGCCTACGTATCTCATCTGAACATGAGAATCAGAGTTGCCGTAGTTCGGCTAAACTATTCCTGTTGGTTTATGTTTTTTAAGTGGACAACGTCACTACGCAATCTACCGGATGCTCGACCTTTGGAGACTTACTCACCTGTAGTAGAAGGAGTGGACGTATCCTTAAGAGGGGGGTAATGTTTGTTTGTGTTTTAGGAAAGCTCAAGCAAGAAAGGAAGTCCTATACGAAGGAACCGTGCTACCTTAATTGTCATGCAAACGAGACTACGCGGAGTCTAGCAAACCTAGGGGATACAATCACACCACACAAACATATACAGCATGAAATAAACACACCAACAAGGGGGCTCAAACATCAAGGCTAGGCTTTAGTCGAGGGGTCATATCAACCTCAACAAACAAGCCTCTGTATCGGGGTCAGGATAGCTCTTAACCTCGCCATTGAGGGGCTAAGGTGAAGCTAGATGAAAGGTGATGAGGGGTGTGCCTCATTGCTCCTATCTCTGGTCAGAGAGAGCATCAGACAAGGGAGCGTGGGTCCAGAATGGGGGGACCCTTCTACGCTCAGGACATAGACTCGACTGTACAATGTACAAGATCTTGGGCTTGGATCTCAATGCTACAACCATGTAATGGGAGCAAGGAGAAGACTCACTGAATAGTGGGGGATAGATTGCTTATCCCTACCTTCCACCAATTGCCTCAAATGAGGACTTTTCCTGCTTGGGACAAATATAAACATACACAAGCATTGCCTCTTAAGGAGGACTTCAGACAATGTGCCCGGCCCGGTAACAGCCGGGTCTCCAGACTACATGAAGAAGAAAATTCTATACCTCAATGCCAATTGCTTATAAGCAAAGCAATGCAAGTTCTTAAGAGAACTGAGCAACTAAGTGTACCTGTACAAAAGTCAAACAGAATCAGCATCCCATTCATAATCAGACAACAATATAATGATCAATTAACAATCCCAATGATGTGCATAGCACAAGTCCATGTGGACCAACATCCTACAAAACAGCCACATTAGTTTACAAGTATCAAGTAAAACATCCCAAATGTGAAACAATATCCTTAAGCCTTAACTCCTTAACCTGAAAAGCCACAATCACATTCAAATGTAAGTAACATGACCACTAGGACTAGCCTAGGGTCAAAAAGATGGAAAAATCCTAAAACAGCAACCAATTCATGATCAAAGTCAAGCTATTTCAATAACAAAGGGATCCCAATTGGTCCCATATCCAAACTATGTACACATTTCAATCTATGCAACATGTAAGGCAAAGTGAGCAATGTTAAACCACATATGAGCAACCAGCAAGATCACATCAAAAAAAATATCAAAACAACACAGTAAATTCCACAAAAATTATATCCTAAACAGAGGACATTCAACAAGCTACATGTCAAATTTCAATCAATTTGGATTAGTGGAACTATGGGAATTAATTCAACATGTCTAAGCATGCAAAAACACAATCAAATGAGGTTACAAAATATACACTAACTTCAATCAAATGGTAAACAGTGACATTACATGGGAAATTAGTAGGACCAAAGCCAAATGAAAGCTACACATGTCAGGAACTATTCTACTAAATTTCATGGTCATATCATTCATCATGCTCATTTTATACACAAAATAAGGCAAACTAGTTCAAAGGAAGCACTAAGCCGACAAACAGAATTATTGCATTCAAATCCACATCAACACAATCCCAAAAATTCTCAAATAAATTACATCTAAACAGGACCTAATCCAGGTATGGCACACCAAATTTCAGCTTAATTGGGCAAATGGAACCATGTCAATGAAAATCAACAAAAACAGGCACAATTATAGGCTCCAAATCACAACATCAACACATACTTCCACTTCAAAAATTCATAATTCAATGAAAACAACAAAGAAATGGATGAGACCAAAACAAGGAGGTCCTAACATGTGTCTTCTACTAGCATATCAAATTTCATGAATATCCAAAACACTATGAGCATTTCACAATGATTCTACCAACATGCATCATATGAGCTTGCAAATTCAACCATCAGAAATGAAAAATCATGATCAATTAGAAAACACAATGAATAATTCCACAAAAATTCACAAAGGATCCTAACATGTTAATGAGCATCCATACCAAATTTCAGTCAATTCTAACAAGGATAGGTCATGCTAAAAAATCCATCAAATTGGTATCAAGAGGTGTGACACCAATTGTCACACCTAAGTTTGAAAAATTGTAACTCAAAGGCCAGGTAACATAAATTCATGAAATTTACATGGAAAAAATCCTCAGCCAATCAAGATTCAACACAAAAATTTTCAGCCATTTATCATACAATATGAGGATTTCATGATCAAAATGGTGTAAGGTATCACAAATGCACATGTGGAAGAAACCCTAGGCAAAAATGCAAAATAATCCAAGCATAACTTTGACCAATAGGTCAAAAATCATCTACAGCCAAACACCAAGTCAACAAAATTATTTTTATATTTTTGTGATTTTTCTATAATTTTCTATGATTTTTCTAAGGTGTTATGTATTTTTTTATGATTTTTTAAGAATTAATTGGAATTAATTAATTAAAATATAATGGCAGTATCGTAATTATTAGGGCGGGGGAGGGAAACGCGTAATTTGAATTTTCAAATTGGATTTCAGATCAAACAGCCAAATTCATCATCTTCATCCAAGAAATTTTCCAGAAAATTACCAAAAGCTCAAGAACACGCTTCTTCCAAAACCTAACCAAAATGCGCAATCTTATAGTCGTTGGAACCGTACGAACGCGTAGAATACGAATCTTAACTCCAATTAACCTAAAACTTCCTAAATCTCAAGAATCGTTGAACTTAGGGTTTTGGATCATAACTTCGAGTTAAGATTTCTCACACTACAGTTCACCATTTGAAAATCTAAACATATCCTCGTGATCTACGCAACACGCACTACCTCACGCACACAATCATTCACTAAAGCAAGCGATTCGATTTTGGCACCAACCTGCTATGGCAGCAATGATTAGGGACGAATTTGCGCACGATTTATCGAAACAGCAGCAGAACAAGTCACAGGAAAGGTGATGTGAAGCTTGGATTTGATCAACTTTACTCCTGTTGCTCGAAATTCGAAATCACCATGAATGGACCTTGATTGTACAGTGGAGAATGGCGTGGCTATTGTGGCTTCCTTGCACAAACAGATGGAGTATTCAACAACACAAGATCACTGCAAGAAGAATCTCTCAATTTGATCAAAGAATGAGAAAGTTTGATCAATTTTGGTTTTTGTGGATTCTTGAGAAATCTTGGAGAATAGTGATGATTTTGATCTGAAATTTGTGTGATGGAAAATTCTGTTATGTTTATGCAATAATTAGGCTTTTATACCTCAGCTCTAATCATGGTTAATCAAGGGATTAACCAAATGGCAATGTTAAGCAAATGTGCAAATTTCCTCAAAATGGCCAAAAATGCCCTCCCTTCAAAACAGTCCAAATTGCAGCCTAATTTTGGTTCCAACATGTCCAAAATATCATGTGCAATGTGTAGAAACCATTCTCACTTCAATTGGATAAGTATTCTTGAATTTCACCATTTGATGGAAAAAGTCCAATTTATGCACTTTCATTCTTCAAGTCAAAACTCAAATTATGAGGCCTAGCCATGAAATGAAGATTCAAACACACTCCAAATGTCATTCCTGAGGTGTTACAAAAGGTCTCATCTCAAAATTCCAATTATTTTGACATTTGGACGATTTTGCCCCTGATCCAATTTAACAGTCTAGTTGAAAAGTGACTTTTTGCATTGGCCCTTTTTGGAAAAATCCAATGATGCACCCTTGAAGTACATGTCAAATGGAGTTTGTGCATATAAAGAATTTGCAATTTGGACCAACCATGTGGTAGTTATGGCCTCCTGATTACGGGTCTTTTCTGAAATTCACTGAGCCATATTTTGCAAACCACACATTGGATTTCCAAGTTCTTGGACTTTTTGGAATGGTGAGACCAAGATCTTCAACTTCCATGTTGGACAAAATTCCATTTGAAGCTTGTATGATGAAGTTATTCTGAGGAGAAAAAATTTCCATTTTGGGCAGCTGAAATTACAGGTCATCTGCTATTTTTGGAAATTTTCTGTCTGGCCTCCAAATCTTCAACCTTGGTCTTTGGCATGTCAAATGAGACTTATATGGACATGAATGAAGCCTTTCAAACCATTTCCCACCTTCCAATCCATAAAATCGGGCACAGTTGACCGCGGTTGACCACAGTTGACTTTCTAGGATTTCTGGTTGACTGAACAACGACTGGTGACTTCTGAGCATCCAATCTTTGGCCAAACCACTTCAAAATGATCCTTGGACCATATGAGCTTGAAAAAATCAACCCTAGGGCTTTGTCCCAATGAAGATGGCACATGCTTGCTTGATTGCCTGATTCTCCTGATCAGTTGACCTAGTTCATCAACTGAGCTTGCACTTGGGCAAATGGACAATGCAATGTTATGCAGTGGACATTGTTAATGCTATGACCTAATATGAAATGAATGTATTCAATGGTAGGGTGCAAATTTGAGGTGCTACAGCTGCCCCTATTCAATCAACTGGGAACCCGAATGGATGAGAGCAACGGCTGTCAGACTTTCAGGGTAAACAGGGATTGAATACCAAGTACCGTAGAAATTTGCACACTGCTGGGAATTTTCCTTGTTTTTTTTTTGTTTTTGAGGTACAACCGCATCCAGACATCGACACACGATGACTGGGATCAGAAATCTCAACTAGATGCCAGCGGACAACTAGGAAAAACTCAACGTTTACCAAGACCAACGGAGAGGTAAATCAACTCTACTGGGGATAACCAGGGAAGGATACAACCATACGTCAGCGGACGCAATGGGAAAAACTCAGCGTTTACCAAAACCAACGGAGAGGTAACCAGACATCATAGGATGAACGGGAAGAGAGGTACAACCATACGTCAGCGGACGCAATGGGGAAAAACTCCACGTTTACCGAGACCAACGGAGAGGTAACCAGACATCATAGGATGAATGGGAAGACTCGACCAGACGTCATAGGACGAAAGGGAGAAACTCGACGTTTATCGACACCAACGGAGAAGGAGAAAACTCAACCAGACGTCATAGGACGAAAGGGAGACTCAACCAGACGTCATAGGACGAAAGGGAGAAGGAGAAAGCCACTTCACGAGGGAAAGGCACCACAACCTGAAACCGAATAGGACGTCTACTGGGAATTCTGGTTGGGAAGTCAACCAGACATTAATGAATGAACTGGGAATAGGGTATACAATCATACGTTCATGGACGAATGAGAAAAACACAACGTTTATCGAAACCAACGGGGAGGTAGATCCACTTGGGGAAAGGTACAACTAGACGTCATAGGACGAATAGGAAAAACTCGACGTTTATCGACACCAACGGAGAGGAGGAGTATTCTGAGGGGAATCATCTGGTATTACCAAATGATCTGCGGGGAACAATCAACTATACGTCATAGGACGCACAGGAAAAACTCGACGTTTATCGACACCAACGGAGAGGAGGAATCTTCTGGGGACGACCCTGTGGGGAAAGATATCAACTATACGCCAACGGACGCGTAGGAAAAACTCGACGTTTATCGACACCAACGGAGAGGAGGACTCTTCTAGGGAGAGTGAACACAACCAAATCATCAACGGATGATCGGGAAAAACTCGACGTTTATCGACACCAACGGAGAGGAGGAACTCACTAGGGAAGGGACGACGTTATGAACATCGAAAGATGATGTTTACAGACACCAAAGAATACCAGCCACTACGCATGACTGGGAAAGCACCGAAAGATGGTGTTTACCGACACCAAAGAAACAACACACGCGGGTGCTGACAGGATACTGACATCTACAAGATGACAGGGCAAGGCCACATACTGGCAGGGGGTCTCACTGGGGAGAAACATGCTTTCTTTTCACCAACGGATGAGGAAATAAACCTCTGTGGGGATTACCCTGAATGCCATCAGGAGCAACTGTAGCAAACATGCTGTACAAGTTGAACAAACATCCGCCTCTGCCGGGGATACTGTCTGATTGGTTTCGAACACATGAATGCATATGTTTGAATTTTTCTATGGCGTAATGCTCCATATTGAATGGAAATGCTACGCGTTTTGAGGATGCAATGATTACTATATGCAAAATGCAAATGCATCCTGGCTACGGAGCCAAAGGATCAGGTACTCCAACTTGGCGGGGAGACCCTGACTGAGGAATACTCTGCGGGGAGAGCCTTCATCTAGGAATGCTTCCGGGAGACAGCACCGACTTCTCACTCATGCTGGAGAAACGAAACTGCGGTCGGGAACAGGATAGACTTCGCTGGGGATATCCTTCACAGGATCCAATCCACTCGGGGACTCCGCTTGGGAAGCACTCAATACTCCGCTGGGGACGATAACACCAAGCAACTCTTCGGGGATGATACTCGTTGAGGAGTAACAAGATCACTTTACTGGGGAATAATATACCACTTCGCCACGGAAACTCGTCCAATCCACAAGTAGGATGAACTCTGCTGGAGAAATATTTCTTCGAAACCCGCTCCACTCGGGGAACTTGCTGAAGAAAACCCACACCATCTGCCGAGGAGAACAACTCTGGTGGGGATGATAACACATTATATCATACTGGAGATAGACCTTCACAACCCTGCTGGGAGAAACACTCACGGTCGTGCTGGGGATAACATATCACAAACCCAACTGCTGGGGAACAACATTCTCATGACAAAATCCGCCGGGGGGAACTCCTGGGGAACATCTGCCAGGAACTCAGCGGGGATCTCAGCTGGGGAAACTGCCAACACGAGCCTGCTGGAGGTAGGCAGTCCTTACATCTGCTGAGGAAAGAAGATACCATCCACAGGTATCTCTGCAGGGGAACACAACTCTGACAACTCTCCAACTTGCTCGGAGAAAAACCTGCTGGGGAGATGATCACAGAAGACGACCTATAAAACAGCACAACACAATGCCCCAGGGGTTCATGGACAAGATATGCTCAAGTGTCCTCAACATTCGAAATGATTTTCAAGTGTTTTATCCTTCTGCAAGTTATCGTTAAGCCTTCATGTTTTATTATATGCAATGTTTATCAAAAATTCGGACGTTTTTGCAAACAAAACAGTAAAAAATAAAAACAAGAGAGCTATTTATCTGAATAACGACTTTTATTGATTGAAAATGTGCCTGAAAAGGCGAATACATTGGGAAGCAATCCCTAGAAAGAGGTAATTGCGCACAAAAGGAAAATAAACTATCCTAATGGCAATGTGAATACGGCATCCACTATTTCCCAATTCTGTTATAACCCACAGATCATCAGTTTTCCTCCCAACTCCTTGCTTTCTGAGAAGAATGACTGGACCGATCACATCTTTCAAGATGGCAGCTGACGAAGCGCAATGAAGTACAGATAACTCAGCCTGTAGCCTTCGCTTTAATCCCTCTTTTGGCTGGATCGCCCTTTCAGGTTTTCAATCCACCAGGATACCCATTTTTGCCTAAGCCGTCCTTGCGGGTTTTCGACTTACCGGGTGTACCAATTCTTTTCATTTATATCCCTAATTTTTTCCCGAACCTTTTCTTTCTGTTTTTTGGTTCGCCGGGATGCCCTTTTTTGCCTGGACTCTTTTGTTCTTTTTGTCCAGCGGGTCAATTTACGCGAAGTATTTTTTGACTACATCTGAGTTAACAGGGGACGGAAAATCTTCACCGTCCATTGTTGTAAGCATCAAGGCTCCACCGGAGAAAACCTTCTTCACAACATATGGACCTTCATAATTAGGAGTCCACTTGCCCCTGTTATCTGTACCGGGAGGAAGGATCCTCTTCAAAACTAGATCACCAGTTTGAAATGTCCGAGGACGCACTTTCTGATCAAAGGCTCGCTTCATCCTTCCCTGATATAACTGCCCATGGCACACAGCTGCTAGCCGTCTCTCTTCGATGAGGCTTAACTCATTAAACCTTGTACGAATCCACTCGGCTTCGTCCAGCTTGACATCCAATAACACCCTCAGAGAAGGGATCTCCACTTCAACTGGTAGGACTGCTTCCATACCATACACGAGGGAGTAGGGGGTTGCCCCGGTCGACGTACGCACTGAGGTACGGTACCCATGCAAAGCGAAAGGCAGCATCTCGTGCCAATCCTTGTACGTGACGACCATCTTCTGCACAATCTTCTTGATATTCTTGTTAGCTGCCTCTACAGCACCATTCATCTTTGGTCTGTAAGGAGAAGAATTGTGATGTTCGATCTTGAAATCTCTGCAAAGCTCTTTCATCATCTTGTTATTGAGATTTGAACCATTGTCAGTGATGATTCTCTCGGGAACTCCGTAACGACAGATGATCTCCTTCTTGATGAACCGGGCAACCACTTGTTTGGTAACATTGGCATAGGAAGCTGCCTCCACCCATTTGGTGAAGTAATCAATCGCAACCAAAATGAAGCGATGTCCATTTGAAGCAGTAGGCTCAATCTTCCCGATCATATCAATGCCCCACATGGCAAACGGCCAAGGCGAGTTCATGACATTCAACGGGCTTGGTGGTACATGCACCTTATCAGCATATATCTGGCACTTATGGCATTTCCGAGCGTATTTGAAACAATCGGATTCCATAGTCATCCAGTAATAACCGGCTCTCAGCAGTTTCTTTGACATTGCATGACCACCAGCATGGGTACCAAACGAACCCTCGTGCACTTCTTGTATCAACATGTCTGCTTCATGTCTATCCACGCATCTGAGCAAGACCATGTCAAAGTTTCGCTTGTACA
Source organism: Lathyrus oleraceus (assembly GCF_024323335.1). Lineage (NCBI taxonomy): Eukaryota > Viridiplantae > Streptophyta > Magnoliopsida > Fabales > Fabaceae > Lathyrus > Lathyrus oleraceus. The sequence goes on from NC_066579.1 coordinate 394,273,403, forward strand.
ACACGTCATCCTGATTCAAGTAAAAGCTTCCAGCCAGCCTTCTCAGGGTTTTCTTGTCATTCTTCGATGCACCTTCAGGATACTCTTGAGTCTTGAGGAAGTTCTTGATGTCATAATACCACGGTTTCTCATCAATAGCAACAACAGACTCGGCTGCAAACACATACGCAGGCCTCTCGAGTCGATTCACAGCAATATGTGGCACATGATTCCACCAATGAACTTTTATCATAGAGGATAAAGTAGCCAATGCATCAGCCATTTGATTCTCGTCCCGAGGGACATGATACAACTTCACCTTCTTGAAGAACGTCAGTATTCTTCTGGTGTAATCTCTATACGGAATCAAATGCGGCTGGTTCGTATTCCAAACTCCGTTGACCTGATTGATCACTAGAGCTGAATCTCCAAATATGTCAAGAGTTTTGATCCTCAGATCAATGGCTTCTTCTATCCCCATGATACAAGCCTCATACTCAGCTTCGTTGTTGGTGACATCAAACGTCAATCTGGCAGAAAAAGGTATATGAGCACCTTTAGGATTGATCAGCACTGCACCAACACCATTACCATTCACATTCACGGCCCCATCAAACATCAATGTCCACTTGTCATCAGGATCCGGTCCTTCCTCGACAAGAGGCTCGTCACAATCTTTCATCTTAAGATACATGATGTCTTCATCAGGGAATTCAAACATCATAGGCTGATAGTCGTCGATCGGTTGTTCGGCGAGATAGTCTGACAAAACACTACCTTTGATAGCCTTCTGAGACGTGTATTGGATATCATACTCTGTTAAGATCATCTGCCAACGGGCAACACGTCCGGTGAGAGCCGGCTTCTCAAAGATGTATTTGACTGGATCCATCTTAGAAATCAGCAAGGTAGTATGGTTCAACATATACTGCCTCAGTCGGCGAGCAGCCCAGGCCAAAGCACAGCAAGTTTTCTCGAGCAGTGAATATCTTGTTTCACAGTCGGTAAACTTTTTGCTAAGGTAGTATATGGCATGCTCTTTTCGACCAGACTCGTCATGCTGTCCCAATACACACCCCATTGAATTCTCGGTAACTGACAGGTACATTATCAGCGGTCTCCCCGGAACTGGAGGGATCAGGATTGGAGGTTTCTGTAAATACTCTTTAATCTTGTCAAAAGCTTTCTGACAATCATCATTCCACTTGATGGCCTGATTCTTTCTAAGCAATTTGAATATAGGTTCACACGTGGCAGTTAGGTGAGATACGAACCTTGCGATGTAATTCAATCTCCCTAAAAACCCACGAACCTGCTTCTCTGTTCTCGGTTCAGGCATCTCCTGAATAGCTTTGACTTTCGCTGGATCAACCTCAATCCCTTTCTCACTGACAATAAAGCCTAACAGCTTCCCTGATCTCACACCAAACGTACACTTGTTTGGGTTCAACCTCAGTTTGAACTTGACCAATCTGTCAAACAACTTCTGCAGATTAACCAGGTGCTCCTCTTCTGTCTGCGACTTCGCAATCATATCATCCACGTACACTTCGATTTCGTTGTGCATCATGTCATGAAAGAGAGTCGTCATTGCCCTCTGATAGGTAGCACCGGCATTCTTCAGCCCAAATGGCATCACCTTATAGCAGAACGTGCCCCAAGGTGTAATGAATGTCGTCTTTTCCATGTCCTCTGGCGCCATCTTAATCTGATTATAGCCCGAGAAACCGTCCATGAAAGAGAATACCGAGGATTGAGCCGTATTATCCACCAATACATCAATGTGAGGTAATGGGAAATCATCTTTCGGACTCGCCCTGTTCAAGTCCCGGTAATCGACACACATCCTGACTTTGCCATCCTTCTTCGGCACAGGAACGATGTTGGCTACCCACGGCGGGTAAGTTGTTACTGACAAGAACCCAGCATCGAACTGCTTCTGAACCTCTTCCTTGATCTTCACTGCCATATCAGGACTCGTTCTACGAAGCTTCTGCTTGACCGAAGGACAATCATCTTTGAGAGGTAGTCTATGAACCACAATATCAGTATTCAGCCCAGGCATATCTTGATAAGACCAGGCGAATATCTCCATATACTCTCTCAGCATCTCAATCAACCTGCTCTTGACCTCAGGTTTCAAAGCAGCCCCAATTTTGATCTCCCTTCTGGCATCCTCAGTACCAAGATTCACAATCTCCAATTCCTCCTGATGAGGTTGGATGACCCTTTCCTCCTGCTTCAACAATCTAGCCAATTCTTTCGGGAGTTCACGGTCTTCATCACTCTCCTCTTCAGCTTGGTAGATGGGATTGTCGAAATCATATTGAGCCATAACAGATTTGTTCATAGTGGATGCCATAAGATCATTTCTGCATGTTGATGCTTTATTTTAGAAAAAGAGTTCAAGAAAGTCACAAAAACAAAAACATTGCCATTTTTATTTTTTTTTGAAAAATGAAAAACAAAATAGAAAGACAGGGATTACAAAATTGTTTGCAAAACGTCCTTTATTAATGATAAACAATGAAAACATGTGGCCCTACAATGAACCACTACGTCTTGGGCAGAACGTAGGGTTTTGTGCAGAATGAAAAAACAAAAGAAAATTACTCTGTCTGAAGAGTAACTTGGACTATATCCTCGGCAGTCCAGTTGTTAATCACTTCCCCTGGTGCACTCGGGCGGACCCAGCAGTCGAGATCACAGTCGCTGTCGACATCTTCACCCTCAGTAGCAAAGACATCACCATGATTCATCAGCCCAGCGCTGGTGAAGGTACTTGGACCTGCTGCCCCCTGCTCTGCTCGGAGAGGCTCATAACCGATTCCAAACTTATCTTCTTTGACAGGCAAGTCCACCATCTTGCCCCAGCCTTCAGCTCTACCAGAGTTAACCACCTCCTTAGCTTGCTTGTAAGAAGTGATTGAAGCACCCGGCTTCCTCTGCTCAGCGTAGGCCACCTTTTCAATAGCCACCGTCTCGAATGCCTGGCACAGAGTTTCGTGGATCTCGCCATCCACCTCAACATATTTAAATGAGGACAAATGACTCACCAGGATGTCCTCTTCACCGCACACGGTCACAATCTGACCGTTCCAGACGTATTTGAGCTTCTGGTGGAGAGTCGATGAGACTGCTCCTGCTGCATGGATCCATGGACGTCCCAGAAGGCAACTGTAAGCAGGCTGGATGTCCATGACATAGAAGACAATGTCAAACTCCTCCGGACCTATCCTTATAGGCAACGTGATTTCACCAAAGACAGAACGCTTGGATCCATCAAATGCACGAACCACTAGGTCACTTGGCGTCAGTACAACCCCTTCAACCGGTATCTTCTTCAGGATTTGCTTCGGCAGCACGTTCAACGAAGAACCGGTGTCCACCAGGACATGAGACAGCACAGCCCCCTTACACTCCATGGTGATGTGCAAGGCCTTGTTGTGATTCCGCCCCTCAGGTGTCAAATCAAGATCTGTGAACCCTACACCGTGTCGGGTAGTCACATTAGCAATTACACCTTCCAGTTGATTGACCGAAATCTCCTGAGGTACATACGCCATATTTAACATCTTCAGCAAGGCGTCTCTATGTGCCTCAGAGCACAACAGCAGAGAAAGGATAGAGATTTTGGAGGGAGTTTGATTGAGCTGATCTACAATCTTGTAGTCACTCTTCTTTATTATCCTCATGAATTCCTCCACGTCCTTCTCAAACGAGCCACCAGGCACATTTGTTTGAGCAGGAACTTCATCAACAACGGCCTGTTTGCCCTTAGCTTTAGCAGATGCCTCAGCATTGGCATCCCTCAACTGTTGAGGCGCAAACAGCCGACCACTACGGGTAAAGCCTCAGGGTCCACCCACATTGTCCACAGCAGGACTCACAACGACCGGAGCTTTACTAGCAGGTGCAAAAATCGTCACGGGCGCTTGATTTGAAGGCTTGACCCTGTTCTCAGCCCTCCTGTTGCTTCGGTAGGCATTGTCATACCTCCAAGGCACAACATTATTATTCTCGGCCCTTCTAACCGGAGCGACGATTGTTGTCGGAATATTGGTGGAAACTGGTGTGGAGATGGTAACTGGATTACCACTGGTTGTAGGCGCACGCCCTTCAGCTGGCTTGAAGAAGATAGTGACAGTAGACACTGCCCCTTGATCTCTGTTATCAGCCCTACCAAACTGAACACGGCCCTGATTCATCAAACCCTGGATACCAGCCCTCAGTAATTCACACCCATCCTCGGCCTCTGCACAACCCAAACAATTTTCAGCACAACCCGGATGAACACCGGCTCTCAGCAGACGGTCTTTGACAACCAATGGAGAAGTCTGAATCTCATCCACACTGATCACCAGATCTTCAGATTCGACCCCTTCAATACAGTTTACCCGGTGAGCGCCATGCGCGGGCATGGGATTGTTAACAACATTCGGCACTGGGGAGAAATTGATCGCCTTAGAATCGATCAGATCTTGGACTTTATGCTGAAAAGCCCGACATTTCTCAATATGATGTCCTGGTGCCCCTGAATGGAAATCGCACCGGACATTTGCATCGTACCCAGGTGGCAAGACGGTTGGTGGAGCCATAGTTCTCAACTCCACGAAACCCAATCTGAGCAACTCGGGTAGAAGCTCAGCATATGACATAGGTAGCGGGTCAAACCTTCTGTCAGGCTGCAGCCTCTGTCTCGGCTGATAAGGACGTTGTTGCTGTTGTTGTTGTTGTCTTGGTTGTTGAGGAGGTGGACGTTGTTGCGGTGCAGGGATGGTCACTGCAGCGACCTGTCTATATTGATGCTGATTTTTGTTCGGCCCCCGGCGATGCTGAACAGCGCTGGCTTCACCTTCTCTACGGCGAGGAGCCCCAGAGAAAGGTTTCTTTGATGAAGAGGAACCCGCATCATTGATCTTTCCAGCCTTGATCAAGCTCTCGGTTCTTTCACCACAGATTACAACATCAGAGAAGCTTCCGAATGGGCAACTCCCCATTCGGTCCATAAAGACACCCTGCAGTGTGCCAATGAACATATCAGTCAACTCCCTTTCCAGCATAGGGGGTTGGACCCTGGCAGCAAGTTCACGCCACCTCTGGGCGTATTCTTTGAAACTCTCATTATTTTTCTGGCACAGACTCTGCAGCTGAGTCCTGCTCGGTGCCATATCCATGTTGTGCTTGTATTGTCTGAGAAAAGCTTCTCCCAGATCCCTCCAACATCGGACAGAATCTCGCTTGAGTTCCATGTACCAATCCAGAGATGCCCCAGATAGGCTATCCTGGAAGAAATACATCCACATTTTCTCGTCATCTGTATATGCCGAGATCTTCCGATAATAGGCCTGCACGTGGGTGCGAGGGCAAGAAGTACCGTTGTACTTGTCGAAGGTGGGCGCTTTGAATTTGTGGGGAATCCTCAGACCTTCCACTAACCCCATATTCGTGACATCGAACCCAAGAGAGTTCTGGCATTCCATCGCCCTAATTTTCTCAGCCAGGGCATCGACCTTACGATCCCTATCTTCATTTCTAGCAACATCACCTTCATCCTCTCCCATCATTGTGAACATGTCCTCTTGTCTATCAACAAAAGGAGCTGGATGACGCGCCGGAGCCCTGGTAGCTCTGGCATTAACCTCTGCAGCAAGAGGCTGACCATCAACCCTTATACCCCTGAGTTCTTCTCCAGTGGCGTAACCATAAACAGGAGCAGCAGCAACGTTGGCATTTTCGAAACCAGGTGGAGCAATAGGTGAACCGTGGTTAGACGCCTGAATAACCGTTTCCTGTCTCTGAACCAAAGCACGGAGCTCCTCCTGACCCTGAGCAACCCCTTGCATCATCGTCAAAAATTGGGCCATGTTCGCCCTCATCTCAGCCATCTCAGCCTGGACCTGTTCCATACTTCTTTGCTGATTGAGTCTGGTAGAATACCGGTGTGGTCGCTGATCAGCTATCCTGCCTGACACAGGAACCAGAGTGAGAAGTCGGCTTAAGAACACCTGTTATGCAAATGTTATGATTATGATGCTAATGCATATGATGCACATGATAATGATCATTCCTCAGGCATTCAAAGAGCCTGATTCATCTCAAGGAATGACAACCTGCAAAATCACAAAGCAACAGGGAGATACAGAATCATCATACAACAAGGTACTGAGTAAAGAGAAACCAAAAATCTCATCTATAGATGAGAAACTGGATCATACAACAAAGATCCAAATATCCAACAAAGTACAACAAATGAATCCCACCCAACAAGCCTGGGGGTGATTCATAACATAACATCAGGAAAATACAAGCTAAGACAAGCTACTTCCAGGAATGAGCGTCTTCAAGTAGTGACACTGGTCTATCAACAGTTCACACTCTGAACATTCTGGCAAGGGAGTGATCTTCTCCTTCAACTGTCTTCTAAGCTCAATAACCTCTGCCCCAAGCTGGGTCTCTGATGCAAGTCTCTGGTCGACTTCCTTCTTCAACTGGATATCTTTGGCTTTGATCTGCTTCTCCAAGTCTCTGATCTTCTTCAGATAACCAGCTTCAGCTCTCTGCAATCTCAAACTCTCTCGGTGCTCTGCATCTAACAAAGTCTCCATCTCTGAATAAGACCTCTTTTTGCTCCTGACTCCCCCAACATCTGCACTCTGGATGTCTCTGAGTTGATGAGCCAGGTTCAACTTTTCAGTTTTGGCTTGGTACAACTCCATCTGGGCATCTTGCTCTTTCTCCTTCAGGCGACGGCTCTCCATCAAAGCTTGCTTGTACTGCTCAGCAGGCACAGTGTCAGCAAGAATCAAGGGTGGTTGCACTTGCAACGGACTCATCCTGTCATAGGGCAGCAATAAAGTTTCCACTCTCTTCTTCACCCAATCTGTGTAATCAGGCATAGCGATGGCAAACTTCCTCCCTAGGACGGACCCATCCTTTAATCCAACGTCTCTCCAGGCTCTCCCTATTCGCTCCAACCTAACAGGGTCATCCTTCTTCTTAAAACAAAAACTCCCAGCTATCTCAGCTTCGAGCGGTCTTTCACTCATAACAAACCCTAGCTGGCGAAGAGAAAGAACTGGGTTGTAGTTGATGCAACCTCTGGTCCCTATGAGTGGCACGCTCCGGAATTCACCACAACTTATGATGACGTCCTTCACATCCATCCGGTACGACTGCCACCTGATGTCGTAGGAAGTAAGCGACATGACCCTCTGAGTCCACTTAAGAGTGCTCTGGGTATCCACAAATGGTCCACTGGCTGGCAGAAGAGACATGTACCATTTGAACAGGAGAGGTAGACAACACCTAATGGCTCCACCCTTACCATGCCTACTGTGGATGGCATAGTAAGTATCTGCTAAGAGGGTTGGGACTGGATTCCTTCGGATGAAGATACTGACTGCAGCGTAGTCAACAAAGTTGGGCATACTAGGAAACAGGACAATCCCATAGATCATAACAGCAAGCTGGGCATGAAAAGCTCCCCAATTCCCCTTCTCTGCTTCTCCTTTAGCAACTCTCAGTAGAAACTTCAAAGGCAATCCAACAGCATCCCCACTGGTCTTCCAACTATCACTGATCTCTCGGATACTCAGATGTAAAGCCCTAGCAACAACCCTGAAGTCAACTTCTTTCGGGACGTCCAGGAAAGGAACCTGATGCTGAATAGGGACACCCAACAGAATGGAGTACTCCTCGAGAGTAGGCTCCAACTGATAGTCCTGGAAAGTGAAACACCGAAGCTCTGGGTCGTAAAACTGAAGAAGCGTCTGTAACGGCACTGGGTCAACTACCATCTTCAACAGAGTCAGAATATCCCCATACTGGTCAATGAACCCCTTCAGATGATCACTGGTCACAAGACTACTCAACTCAATCAGAGATGTCAAAGGCTCGCGGTGAAAGCTATAGGAACAAGTCTTCCGCTTTGGCTCGGGAACTGTTGCCATCTCTATCAATGAACCAAGCTCTGGAATGTACCTGAGAAATGATATGCATGCAAGGATTAGTTTTTTCTCTTTTTCTTTTTTTTCATTTTTTTTTCATTTTCATTTTTTTTTGCATTTCTTTCGAGGAATAAACATGCTATGATGCACATGATGCAGACACGACTGGCAAACTGTGCATCTCTGAACACAGGATCAAAACTTCGGCCTGAATTCTGATCACAAATCATCTGAACCCAAAGTCAACTGGTCAACTGTTGTCTGAACCCAATCTGAGAAACTGAGTCACCAACCGGAATACACTGAGTCACCAACAGTCATCAACCAGTCACCAACAGTCACCATCTGTACCTGTTAGAATGATCATTCCCTCCCCACTCACGGGTGTCATCTAGGCCAGGGTAAGGTCAAGAGAAACGCAGCATAAATAACCTTTCGCAGAATACCATCATATACACACCCGAAGTATGTAACGATGATACCCCACCAGGGTCTGAACTGCTCGTGATATCAATGTTCCGCTAAGTGGCGCCATACCACCCGCTTCCCATGAATCACTCTATTCCTAGGTTTCCTAGATTGCACTCATAGCCTGGGTATTGGGCCTTTTACCTCAAGTACTTCCCACCCCCAAGCAGAGAAACACAGCCAGCACAGCAGATGAAATGAATGAATGCAAACATTAATGCACACATTGAATGCAAACAATAAATGAAATGAATGCAATAAATAACAGCAAATAGCAACCAAAGCCCTAACCTAGAGAGCGCTAGGAGAGACTCGCTTAGGGAAGAAGGACCAGCACAGGTCAACTTCTCTAGCTCCCTAGCAGAGTCGCCAGCTGTCGCATTACGCGAAAAACCGGCGGGAAAAAAGAAACAACAGAGCCGCCACCGTGCGTTATTTATCCCAAAAGAGGGAAAGGAAACGCTCAGAGTAAACCTGGAAAAGGAAATGGTCTTGCGACCAAAGAGAATGGGATCGGGAGTCGGTTATGCGAAGGGAAGGTATTAGCACCCCTACGCATCCGTCGTACTCGACGGGATCCACGCACAATAGGAAGGAAAATGGTTGCTAAAACACTGCTCAAATAAACATCTATACAGGCTGGAAGAGACACAAGAGACTGACTGAAACTGACTCGGCAGGATATCGCATCCTGGGCCTACTTAGTCTATCAGGCATAGACATCAGAGTCTAAGTAGTTCGGACTGGGGAAACGACACATGCTCGCTAGGATATTGCATCCTATGCATACGTATCTCCTTTGGACGAAGGGAGAATCAGAGCATTCGTAGCTCGGCTAACACGCACACAAACAAACACAAGCAAAGGCAAACGTGGAGCCCGACAACCAAATGATGGAATTATGTCGGCATCCGAACCGAAACTCACTCAAAAGGACAAACATGGAGCCCGACTGCCAATCACTGGACTTATGTCGGCATCCGAACCAAACACACGCACACTGGAACCCGAATGCCACTCGATGGACTTACATCAGCTTCCAAGCACACAACAAGACACAGGATGTGGAATGCCAATCGCTGGACTTACATCCATCTCCTGACACCAACACAAGAAGAAGAAGGGTCTCGATTGCAACCAGGGCAAGAGAAAGGGAAGGTCTCAATCGCAACGAGGGCGAGAGAAAAGAATTAGTGTTAGTTGTTAGTCAAACTCGACAAGACATCGCATCTCGTGCCTACGTATCTCATCTGAACATGAGAATCAGAGTTGCCGTAGTTCGGCTAAACTATTCCTGTTGGTTTATGTTTTTTAAGTGGACAACGTCACTACGCAATCTACCGGATGCTCGACCTTTGGAGACTTACTCACCTGTAGTAGAAGGAGTGGACGTATCCTTAAGAGGGGGGTAATGTTTGTTTGTGTTTTAGGAAAGCTCAAGCAAGAAAGGAAGTCCTATACGAAGGAACCGTGCTACCTTAATTGTCATGCAAACGAGACTACGCGGAGTCTAGCAAACCTAGGGGATACAATCACACCACACAAACATATACAGCATGAAATAAACACACCAACAAGGGGGCTCAAACATCAAGGCTAGACTTTAGTCGAGGGGTCATATCAACCTCAACAAACAAGCCTCTGTATCGGGGTCAGGATAGCTCTTAACCTCGCCATTGAGGGGCTAAGGTGAAGCTAGATGAAAGGTGATGAGGGGTGTGCCTCATTGCTCCTATCTCTGGTCAGAGAGAGCATCAGACAAGGGAGCGTGGGTCCAGAATGGGGGGACCCTTCTACGCTCAGGACATAGACTCGACTGTACAATGTACAAGATCTTGGGCTTGGATCTCAATGCTACAACCATGTAATGGGAGCAAGGAGAAGACTCACTGAATAGTGGGGGATAGATTGCTTATCCCTACCTTCCACCAATTGCCTCAAATGAGGACTTTTCCTGCTTGGGACAAATATAAACATACATAAGCATTGCCTCTTAAGGAGGACTTCAGACAATGTGCCCGGCCCGGTAACAGCCGGGTCTCCAGACTACATGAAGAAGAAAATTCTATACCTCAATGCCAATTGCTTATAAGCAAAGCAATGCAAGTTCTTAAGAGAACTGAGCAACTAAGTGTACCTGTACAAAAGTCAAACAGAATCAGCATCCCATTCATAATCAGACAACAATATAATGATCAATTAACAATCCCAATGATGTGCATAGCACAAGTCCATGTGGACCAACATCCTACAAAACAGCCACATTAGTTTACAAGTATCAAGTAAAACATCCCAAATGTGAAACAATATCCTTAAGCCTTAACTCCTTAACCTGAAAAGCCACAATCACATTCAAATGTAAGTAACATGACCACTAGGACTAGCCTAGGGTCAAAAAGATGGAAAAATCCTAAAACAGCAACCAATTCATGATCAAAGTCAAGCTATTTCAATAACAAAGGGATCCCAATTGGTCCCATATCCAAACTATGTACACATTTCAATCTATGCAACATGTAAGGCAAAGTGAGCAATGTTAAACCACATATGAGCAACCAGCAAGATCACATCAAAAAAAATATCAAAACAACACAGTAAATTCCACAAAAATTATATCCTAAACAGAGGACATTCAACAAGCTACATGTCAAATTTCAATCAATTTGGATTAGTGGAACTATGGGAATTAATTCAACATGTCTAAGCATGCAAAAACACAATCAAATGAGGTTACAAAATATACACTAACTTCAATCAAATGGTAAACAGTGACATTACATGGGAAATTAGTAGGACCAAAGCCAAATGAAAGCTACACATGTCAGGAACTATTCTACTAAATTTCATGGTCATATCATTCATCATGCTCATTCTATACACAAAATAAGGCAAACTAGTTCAAAGGAAGCACTAAGCCTACAAACAGAATTATTGCATTCAAATCCACATCAACACAATCCCAAAAATTCTCAAATAAATTACATCTAAACAGGACCTAATCCAGGTATGGCACACCAAATTTCAGCTTAATTGGGCAAATGGAACCATGTCAATGAAAATCAACAAAAACAGGCACCATTATAGGCTCCAAATCACAACATCAACACATACTTCCACTTCAAAAATTCATAATTCAATGAAAACAACAAAGAAATGGATGAGACCAAAACAGGGAGGTCCTAACATGTGTCTTCTACTAGCATATCAAATTTCATGAATATCCAAAACACTATGAGCATTTCACAATGATTCTACCAACATGCATCATATGAGCTTGCAAATTCAACCATCAGAAATGAAAAATCATGATCAATTAGAAAACACAATGAATAATTCCACAAAAATTCACAAAGGATCCTAACATGTTAATGAGCATCCATACCAAATTTCAGTCAATTCTAACAAGGATAGGTCATGCTAAAAAATCCATCAAATTGGTATCAAGAGGTGTGACACCAATTGTCACACCTAAGTTTGAAAAATTGTAACTCAAAGGCCAGGTAACATAAATTCATGAAATTTACATGGAAAAAATCCTCAGCCAATCAAGATTCAACACAAAAATTTTCAGCCATTTATCATACAATATGAGGATTTCATGATCAAAATGGTGTAAGGTATCACAAATGCACATGTGGAAGAAACCCTAGGCAAAAATGCAAAATAATCCAAGCATAACTTTGACCAATAGGTCAAAAATCATCTACAGCCAAACACCAAGTCAACAAAATTATTTTTATATTTTTGTGATTTTTCTATAATTTTCTATGATTTTTCTAAGGTGTTATGTATTTTTTTATGATTTTTTAAGAATTAATTGGAATTAATTAATTAAAATATAATGGCAGTATCGTAATTATTAGGGCGGGGGAGGGAAACGCGTAATTTGAATTTTCAAATTGGATTTCAGATCAAACAGCCAAATTCATCATCTTCATCCAAGAAATTTTCCAGAAAATTACCAAAAGCTCAAGAACACGCTTCTTCCAAAACCTAACCAAAATGCGCAATCTTATAGTCGTTGGAACCGTACGAACGCGTAGAATACGAATCTTAACTCCAATTAACCTAAAACTTCCTAAATCTCAAGAATCGTTGAACTTAGGGTTTTGGATCATAACTTCGAGTTAAGATTTCTCACACTACAGTTCACCATTTGAAAATCTAAACATATCCTCGTGATCTACGCAACACGCACTACCTCACGCACACAATCATTCACTAAAGCAAGCGATTCGATTTTGGCACCAACCTGCTATGGCAGCAATGATTAGGGACGAATTTGCGCACGATTTATCGAAACAGCAGCAGAACAAGTCACAGGAAAGGTGATGTGAAGCTTGGATTTGATCAACTTTACTCCTGTTGCTCGAAATTCGAAATCACCATGAATGGACCTTGATTGTACAGTGGAGAATGGCGTGGCTATTGTGGCTTCCTTGCACAAACAGATGGAGTATTCAACAACACAAGATCACTGCAAGAAGAATCTCTCAATTTGATCAAAGAATGAGAAAGTTTGATCAATTTTGGTTTTTGTGGATTCTTGAGAAATCTTGGAGAATAGTGATGATTTTGATCTGAAATTTGTGTGATGGAAAATTCTGTTATGTTTATGCAATAATTAGGCTTTTATACCTCAGCTCTAATCATGGTTAATCAAGGGATTAACCAAATGGCAATGTTAAGCAAATGTGCAAATTTCCTCAAAATGGCCAAAAATGCCCTCCCTTCAAAACAGTCCAAATTGCAGCCTAATTTTGGTTCCAACATGTCCAAAATATCATGTGCAATGTGTAGAAACCATTCTCACTTCAATTGGATAAGTATTCTTGAATTTCACCATTTGATGGAAAAAGTCCAATTTATGCACTTTCATTCTTCAAGTCAAAACTCAAATTATGAGGCCTAGCCATGAAATGAAGATTCAAACACACTCCAAATGTCATTCCTGAGGTGTTACAAAAGGTCTCATCTCAAAATTCCAATTATTTTGACATTTGGACGATTTTGCCCCTGATCCAATTTAACAGTCTAGTTGAAAAGTGACTTTTTGCATTGGCCCTTTTTGGAAAAATCCAATGATGCACCCTTGAAGTACATGTCAAATGGAGTTTGTGCATATAAAGAATTTGCAATTTGGACCAACCATGTGGTAGTTATGGCCTCCTGATTACGGGTCTTTTCTGAAATTCACTGAGCCATATTTTGCAAACCACACATTGGATTTCCAAGTTCTTGGACTTTTTGGAATGGTGAGACCAAGATCTTCAACTTCCATGTTGGACAAAATTCCATTTGAAGCTTGTATGATGAAGTTATTCTGAGGAGAAAAAATTTCCATTTTGGGCAGCTGAAATTACAGGTCATCTGCTATTTTTGGAAATTTTCTGTCTGGCCTCCAAATCTTCAACCTTGGTCTTTGGCATGTCAAATGAGACTTATATGGACATGAATGAAGCCTTTCAAACCATTTCCCACCTTCCAATCCATAAAATCGGGCACAGTTGACCGCGGTTGACCACAGTTGACTTTCTAGGATTTCTGGTTGACTGAACAACGACTGGTGACTTCTGAGCATCCAATCTTTGGCCAAACCACTTCAAAATGATCCTTGGACCATATGAGCTTGAAAAAATCAACCCTAGGGCTTTGTCCCAATGAAGATGGCACATGCTTGCTTGATTGCCTGATTCTCCTGATCAGTTGACCTAGTTCATCAACTGAGCTTGCACTTGGGCAAATGGACAATGCAATGTTATGCAGTGGACATTGTTAATGCTATGACCTAATATGAAATGAATGTATTCAATGGTAGGGTGCAAATTTGAGGTGCTACAACCATGATCATCTAACTTTTCAATCGATTGGTCTCATCTCTTAACAAATCTTGACCTTGCCGGAGTTCGTCCATAACTCTTTGAGATATGCTTCAAGTTTTGAGCGAGTGTCGGGTAATCAGCTAGCTGGTTATAAACAAAACGTAGAATGAGTTTTTGTTTTTTTTTAAATCTGTGCATATGTGTGTTTGATGCATGCAAATGCGACAACTTTTTATGTTCATGTTAAGTATGTTATGATAATGAAATGCTCATGTTATGCATGAACAGTTGGGTATGCGATCATTGGAACATTCCGATTAGACGTTTTGTGAAGGAAAAGTTCTAGGAAAAGGAAATCGTTCCATGGGTAGGATCTAGGGTTTAATAAGGTTCCCAAAGTCATGTACCCTACTTTAAAATATTACCTCCATAATGACTAATCGCAACATAATAACATTCTCAAGATGATATATTCTAGGTGAGGACTTCACATAAACCCAACGAGTCCTAAGTCTCGCAAGTCAACACTACACAACCATCGACTCCACGGTTCTAGACATGGTTCCCAGAGTCATGGATCTCATTTGACGATATTATTTCCAGAATGACTAATCGTAACACAATAATATCCTCAAAAAGATATATTCTGAGTGAGGTCTTCGTATCAACCCAACGAGTCATAAGTCTCGTAGGTCGATACTACACAACCATCGTTCCTAAAAGCCATTAGTTTAGGGTTCTACAAAAGGTCCTCTGAATCATGGATTGAGGTTGAAAATATCACTGCTAGAACTACTAATTGTAAGATAGTAATACTTTCAAGGGATCTCATCCGAGTGGGGTTCTAGCAACAACCCAACGAGTCCGATGTCTCACAGGTCAACACTACATAACGGCCATCCTAACTTAGATTTTTCGAGTATAGATATTTTCCTTACAATATGCCAATAATCAGAGAGTTCAAACGGTACCATATGACAAAATAAAACAATTGGAAATATATATATATATATATATATATATATATATATATATATATATATATATATATATATATATATATATATATATATATATATATATATATATATAAAGCATTAAACGATAAAGAGGCTAAGAAACAAGTAAGAAAAAAAAAAAAACACTCACACACAAAAATAACTAAACTAGGGTTGACCCGCTTACGAAAAGAGTCCCCAACAGGGTCAGCAGCTGTCGCAATGCAAAAAAATACTCGAGCGTAAGGAATGCTCAAAATATAAAAAAGACAGATTCGCCACCGAACTTTATTTATTCCCAAAGAGGAAAAGGAAAAATATTGATAAAACCTCTAAAAACAAAAAGAAATGGTCGTCGCAACCAAACTGGGTTTTAGAGTCGGTTATGCAGGGGGAATGTATTAGCACCCCTTATATATGTTGTACTCAACGAGACCCATTTAGTTAGTTTCGTGTAAGAGTGATAGGGTGATATTAGTTTATGACCTTCTACTTTATCGAGTGAGAAAAAAGAAAGAAAGGAAAACATCTTTTTATTAAAGGGGTGTATGACAAGATTTCAAATCGAGTGAGAAAAAAGAAAGAAAGGAAAACATCTTTTTATTAAAGGGGTGTCTGACAAGATTTCAAAACCGTACTCATACATATCTCCATGTGTTGTGGAGAACTCAAGGCTACGTAGTTCTACTCTGAAATAACTATTGGGTTGATTGCTTTTAAGTAGTGGTCCTTTAGACATATTGAGTGACTAAACCTTTACTTTCCGCTCACTCTTGGAAGCATAAGTCTTTGTTTGTTTCAAGTCGGATATGGATAAAGCATACTCCTTTCTGAAAATGTTTTCGAAGTCGCACAAGGGAGGAAAACAAGTTTGATTAGTTAAGTTGCTTTTATCATGAAGATTTGATCTTTGCGGAAGGTGAGTAAACATTTGAGCAGAGAGGTGCACCAAGCGTGCATTTACTTGGGGTATGGATGGATGTGGTCCCATTGTCCCCTTATTCCAAGTTTGTTTAACATGTTTTTGATTTAAAAGACTAATAACCATTTGAATCCAGTATGCTTTGACCATCAAAGGGTCTGAAGAGATGTGCATCTCTTGGTCCTTTGTCTTTCAATTTTATTACGAAAAAGGTTTTGCACCAACGACTTGACGTTGTATCAAGCGTTTCAATTTGTCGAATTGTGATACAATACAACAATTACCAATACAAGCTCGATAAACAAATGTAAATAACGAAAAACTCGTTGTAAGTAGGCCCAAGAGAAAGTCAAGGGACCAAAAATAAGTCAGAGTTTTAAACTACTGAATTCAGTGTTATATTAAGCAATCGTAAAGTGATTCATGTAGGAATCACCCTATCCGAGTCCGGTCAATAAAACTATATGCATTTTAAGCAATTTCTGAAGTTAAATGGAATTTTTAACTCCAAAATTGTAATGCATCTGTGAAAAACCAATGGTTTAAATGACATTTTAAAAAGAAACGACAATTAAACTAAATAATTTAGAGCTATGTTAAGCAATCGTAAAGTGATTCATGTAGGAATCACCCTATTTGAGGCCGATCAATAAAATTCTATGCATTTAAGCATTTTCTGAAGTTAACTTGAATTTTTAACTCTCAGATTGCAATGCATGTGTGAAAACCCGATGGGACAAATAAATCAAAAAAATTCTATTTAACCATAAAAACTCATTAATAAATTAAACTTAAACAATTAAAATCACTAATTGTAATTAATAAATTAAAATGAAACAAAGAAATAAAATAAATGAAAACAAATAGAAAAAAAATAATGGGGGATTGTAAACAATGGTATTGGGGGTATGAGCAATTAAAATATCCAAAACATGCGTCCAAAGCCCACAAAAATATAACCCAAATCTAATAATAATAATAGCAATAATAATAATAATAATAATAATAATAATAATAATAATAATAATAATAATAATAATAATAAAGAAAGAAAGTGAAAAAAAAATCCACAAGTGAAGAAGGCAGCATCTCCCCTCCCACTTACCATGACATATGTGACTTTTTCAAAAAAAAACTAACCTCTACTAATGCTTTAACAAGTGGCATAGAAAAATAAAACAAAACAAAATCCACACCTCTCTCTATCTCAATCTCGTCCTCTCTCGCCCAAAATCTCAATCTTCTCTCTAGCAAAATGGTTTTGCAGCAGAGAGAACAAGGCGATTCGGTTTGGATGGAAAAGGTGATTTTATTTTCCGACGTAGAGGGGAGAGACATATATGGTGGCGTCAGTTTTTGTGTAGTGGGTACTAGAGGTGTGCAAATTTGTGTTATTGTTTTTGTTTTGATATTGTTGCAGTAGGTTTAAGAAGGTCAATACGGATATGTCGTCGTGGATGAGCGGTGCAGGTTGAGAAGGCGACAACTTGCATTTTCCACTAGGGAGTTTGACTCTGGGGTTCGTTCATGGTGGTTCACAGTTGTTATAGTGTGCGTCTGAGGTGAGTGGATTGTTGAGGGAAAGAAAGATGAGGGAGTTACAATATGCATATTGGATAGAGGAATGTGATGAAGGTGGAAGAACAGAGGAGCTTGGTCGCTGTGTACGGTGGTTGACCATTTGGTTTTTTTAAACAATAGATGAATAATGGATAGAGGATTAAAGAAAGGGATGCGTGGAAAGATAAAATGTGGTTCCGTTAACGCAAGGGGGGATATTGAGAGACGAAAATCATGTTGGTGGTGGTCGTCAGTTGGTGAAAGGCGGTGGAAATAAGGTTGGATTTGGAGGGTGGTCTTTGGAAAATGCAAATTTTGTTGTTGAAGGTGAGAGGAAGAGATGAGAGAGTATGTTGTTGTAACAAAGCAAGAGGGGTAAGTTGTTTGTGGTGGTTGATGTGTAGGCGGTGAGAGAGGGAATATGAAGTTTCGAAGATGTATATGTGAAACAATCAACTTGAGTTTTTTATGTTCCGAAAAGTTGTTATATGATAAAAAATGAGAGGAAATGTGAGTGTGTGTGACTTTGGTTAGAAGAATCAGATCCACTCCTTTCTGTTAAAAAAATGCGTCACCTTCGTATGCAAAAAGAAAAGAAAATTCTTGTTTTGCGATTAGTGTACAAGGATCATATGAAAAATGGCCCACGTGACATCAAAAGCAAAATCTTCTTCTCTCTACATTTTCCATCTTTTTTTCTTTCTTCTTTTCTTCACAACACATGAATAAATATATATACTAATCAATGGTTTAAAAAAATAACAAATTACTTAAAATAAAAAAGCCCCTTTTGGGTGTTTTAATACATTAAAATGAGTTAAAATCCCTTAAACCAAATAAAATTGAAACATTCTAAAAAGTCAAAATTAAATCGTAACAAGAACATAGAAAGTTCTAATTAATTATGACGATTTATTTTTGCTAAAAAAACAAAAATTAATTGATTAAAAATGAAAAAAAATCAAGTGTAGAAATGCCCGAAAAATAAAACTGAATGCACCAAAATGATCAGTACGAAATAAACGTCTCGGAAACATATATGTTTTGGTCAAATTTTGAAATAGAAAATAACCGGTTAAAAGGCTTCGGATGATCAAAATACGACCAAAAAAGTAGTCAAAAAATAAAACAAGCACGTCAGGTTGAACTACGTGAACCAAAGATTAAGAATACTAACATCTGCAAGCTCGATTTTGAAATTTTTCGACTGCTAATTCGACGTACATTTGAAAAAGAATTGTAAAGGTGGTGTCTAAACCAAGGAAAAAGAATTGTAAAGGTGGTGCCTGATTCAAGGACAAAGAATTGTAAGAGCTTACCTTAACTAGAGGATGAACAAGGGAAACAGGAAGAGGAATAAGAGTTTGCCTAAACTAGGGGATTAACAAGGAAATGGGAAAAATAAGAAAATTTTCCAAAACCAGAGGATTAAGAAGGAAAATGGGAAAAATAAATAAAAGTTTGCCTAAACCTGGGGATTAACAAGGAAAGTGAGAAAACATATAGAGTTTTCCTAAACCACGGGATTAACAAGGAAAATGAGAAAAAGAAGATAATGGGTGTCAAAACCAAGAGGAGTTGTATTGGAACCAAGGGAAAATGATTATAATTTTTTTTTGATATTGGTTATGATTGATTTTAGTCTGAAGATGATTATTCAGACAAGAAGCTCTACAATAGTGTCTGAACATTTAGGGAGACAAAGTCTACATCCTCTTTCTTTATTTTCCTTTGATTATGAAAATTGCCTTGATTTGAATTATACTAAAGTCTATGAATGAAAGTGAACACTTTAAACAACAGGGTGATGCATTCCATATCCAAAGATATTAATAATAAGGATAGGAATACATCCTCTTATTCTTCTCCATTTCTTAAGGCTCATGGCGCATAATTCTTATCGTATTTTTAGGTATTTTAGGATTTATTTGCAAAAAGGAACTTTTTGTTTTAAATTAATAAAGAAAAAGACAAATATTAGATGAATTAGGGATATGGTACTAAAGATGGGGAATAAAGTCTAATGTTGTCATGCATATATTAGCCTATTTTTTCTAGGGTTTTGAATCTGAATATTTGACCTAAGGGATCATACATAGTATAAGTCCTAAAGTTTTTCTAATTTAATTAATTAATCAAATGATCTTAATCAATTAATTGAATAGAGAACTTAAGGGAACATGCAAGAGATTAAAATTCATTTTATTCATCAAGCAAGCAAGCAAGAATTTATTCAAGTCATTTTATCATGAATTATGGATTAAAGGCCATGAAAAAAATAAAGAAATCAAGATTAATAACATTTACCCTAATTCTAATTAAATCTAATCTAATCCTAATTAGGAAATTAAATCCTGATATTGATTAAGATTAAACCTAATAATCACTAAATTGAAGTATTAAAAAAGATTAGAAAAAAATAATGAATTTCCTAAGAAGAAAATAAAATAAGAGCAATTCCTGCTTGGGGTGCAGAGGGAAACGAAAGGGTGTGAAAAGAGATATGGGGTGGTAGGCCCAAATCATTTTTAATTTTGTTTTGATCAGAGTTATGGGGGTGCAAAAGAAAAGGAGGTGTGTGCAACAAAGACCATTGGACTTTGGACCCTTTGGCCCATGAAAAATCAGAAAAGGGAAGGGGAGAGAAAATATCCCTCATTCATCATCTCACTCCCAGACCTTGTCTATCTCCTCTCACTCTCAATGCTCGCTAGACTTCACTTTTTCCGTGTTGGAAATCGCCCCAATGGCGGTAAAGCTCTAAACACCAGGAAACTACCACCAAAAGTTTCATCCTAATCTCCTCTTTCCAGACCCTAAACTTTATTATTTATCAAACCCCAAGATTCTACCTAATCGAACCTCCAATTAAAACCCTAATGCTCATGAAAAATTAAATTAAACACCATAGATTCACTGAGCCTATCGATTAACATGGAGTTTCAATTCAAGACAATAAAAATAACACATTGGTAACAAGATTTAAAAGAAAATGAATGGAGGAAAGTGGGGTTTTTAAGTCATACCTACCAGAGACACTTCGGTGGTTCTTCACTAGCGACAATGATAAAAGAAACCCAAAGAGTCTTGACGCGAACTTCATGTAAAAGGTATTTTCCCTTATCTTCAAATTGTTGCTTCGTGACCTTCTTCTTCCCCCAATTTTTTTGTTGTTAATTGAATAATATAGACATGATATAGGTTGATGAATATACATGATGTTGTTGACTTAGGCGTGAGGCTGAGCTCACTTGTCTCAGAGTTTCAATATGAAACTCTAAGCAAGTTGAGAATTGAGCTATGGTAAGGTTAATTCGAATGAATTGAGAATGGAATAAATTGAATGCAGAGAAATGTTTTGCAGAGTAAGTTTAAGGGATATCATGCATACTTGACGATGATAAGAATTAGGTTTATATATAAGAGTGTACGAGGGAATTGGAGGAAAACGAGGTTAATTCAGTTAGGGATGATTGAATGTGATCCCTTGGATAGTGATCCAAGTTCCACTTTGATCAATGGCTAAGGGTGAATCCAAACTTAGTTATGTTTTATTTTTTGATGGAATGAAGGAACTTGAGTGAAATGTATTTCTCTAGGCTTAAATTCAGTGAAACATATGATGGCAATGTGTGATTGTTTGGTAGTTAGGAATTTGTTAGGGTTTAAAAGTTTATTTGGAGGGAATTTTTAAATGAGGGGCAATTTGGTAATTGTATAGGGGACACATGGCAGTTGGCAGCTGGCAGTTAGTTTGTTAGAGAGTTAGTTATGAACTTGTATGAAATTAGTTGAAATTGGTTAGAAGTTTATATGTTAGGAGAGGTTTATGTGTTAATTTAAAACTTGGATGGAGATCAGACTTATTTCAAGTTAGAGGATGCAACAAACTTGAGCAGTTAGTTAGGCAAAGGGAAGTTAGTTAGGGAAATTGGTTATGAGAGAATTTAGGTTAGTTTGAATTGATTAAAAGGTAGTCAGAGGTTGAGTTTGAAGTTAAAGTTGAAGTTGTTAAGTTGTGTACCAAAACTGTCATGACAATTGAATGATAAATGATGATTTTAAGTTGCGTAACATGATTAGGGGTTTATATGTGTATGATGGCTTTTTTTTGTGTTAAATTTGATGTGTGTTTTGCCATGGCTTCTATGTGTGTATGTTATGTGTGCATATGTGTTTGAGCTACTATCTTGGAGTGCTTAGCATAATGAATGCATTGTATGTGTTGAAAATGGTATGTGTTGCAGCTTGCATTTGTGCTTATGATTGTAATGGATTTTCTCATGTGCTATATTGCGTTGGATAGTGTATATGTTGCATTTTCGTGGCTACTATAATGTAGGATTGAACTTGGAGGAAGTTGATGTTTGGATAGCATGGTTTGGATTGTCTTTGAATGATGGTAAGATAGCTAATGGTTTATGCTTGTTTATGGAATATGATTCTGATGTGAGCATGACTTACAATTTGATGTATGAATAAATTTAGGATATGTTGGAATTGATTAATGTTTTGTTATTACAGGTCTGGTGCAGGTACCTTTTGGTTTTGCATGGTTGTTTTTTTACACAAGCTTTGGATGCATGGCCTTGAAGACTAGAAGGTACATCGTGAAATGATCACGATGAAGATCGGTGAAATTATGGAAATGAAGATGAAGAAAAATAGGTCTAGGGAATATTATTTAGTGTTAAGTCAAACTTAGTTAGGTTTGGTCAACTATTTGACCAAAAGTCAATTGTAGGTCAAATTTAGGTTTTTTCATGTAATTTTCCATTGTGATGTCTTTTTATTTTTTTTATGTTGAGATGTACTTTTGAATTTTTAAATGTAATATTAACTTTGTAACTTGCTCTTCAAGTAATGAAACAAATTTCCCTCCCTTTTTAGCAATTTGAATTTGAATTCCCTTTTGGATTTTGTAATTTGAAATAATCCAATTGGAAGAAGCACTTTGATCAAAAATTGATATCCCAAGTTAAAGTAAGAACTCCAAAAGACTTGGTCAACTATTTTACAAGAAGTCAATAGTTAACCAAAAGTCAACTAGGTCATGAATGACTTCCAAACCCTTTCTTCTTATCATGTGCATCAATTTAATAGTCATAGCTTGAATATGAAATGGAGAGACTTCCAAGAATTAGGTCAAAAAGTCAACTTCCAAAGTTGACTTTGACTATAAAGTCAATTGTACCATAATATCTTTATTTCCAAGCAAACCTACCAAGAAAACCTAATCCAGAAGACTTGCCATAAAGTGAAGCCTTGCTCAAATACCATCTACTGGAATTCACAATATCTTGTTGCATAAGTAACAATAAGAACATCAATCATAATCATATGATCAAATCCTAAATATCCCAAATGTTGAGACAATCCAATTGAAATTATGAACCTTTTGAACCAATGGTGTTACCTTATGCAAATGAATGAAAATGAATGGTTGGGATGGATGTATGCAGATAATTTGAAAGCATGAGCCATATGAAGTTGGAAAAAAAGGGTAGGGCAATTTTTGGGGTATGACAGAGTGGTTGTTACACATCTAACATCAAAGTTCACACACACATAGAGATCAACTCACACATGCTCACTAACATGCATGCTCAAAGTTGAAGGTCAAATGCCATTCCATATGCTCCAGCATGTGAGCATACAACTAAAAAATGCTACACAAACACATCAAAACATCCATTACAGCAGAAGTAGCACATAGTTAGGAATGCAATTAGTCAACATGCACACAAACAACATTAGTAATTAGGTCACTTATAACACACCATTAACACTAGTCAGGTCACTCATAACACACTATTACCACTACCCCCCCCCCTTTTGCCATAATTTGGCAAAGGTTTGAAAAGAACCAGATTAGAACAGACCACACACATGATCAATCATGAGCATACATGTAGAACATCATAACTGAAAGTTACATCTTGAAAAGATGATATCATTGTCAGTGTAGAACCAATGACATTGTTAAAGAGCAATTAAAACCATAGTAACACAGAAATTAAAAATATGCCCATATACAAGGGCCAAAAGCATATTAAATTAAAATAACAAACAAACCTCAATCTTCAGAGCTTTCCATCTCTTCCTTACTAGCATATTTCTTTTCATTGTCACTAGCAGTTCCCTCTTCTTCTTCACTTCCAACTTCGTCTTCTTCAACTTCCTTTTCCTTAGTCATCATTTTGATCAAACCATCCACATTCCTTTTCTTGATGGTACTTGAAATAATTGGTTTTTGAAAGGCCTTTGAAACTTTCATTAGCTCAAGCAACATATGTTTTCTGGTGGATTTGGATACTGGAGAAGAATTCCCACCATCAGCTTGACCTTGGTTCTTTGTCACCATAATGTGTGGGACATGTGTCCCAACAAACAATTTCTTATCAAGGGTTAGTGGCCCTTCCTTTTTGTTTGGAGCTTCTCGAGGATACAAAATCTCAGGATATTAATCTAAGATAGTTCCATTTAACAAACAATGGAATGATAATGGTAGCTTTACAGCAAATGATCTAACATGCTTCATAGTTTTCTCAAACACATAATCTCCAAAATTCAGCTTTGCCTTTGTGCCTATTTGGAATATATGTTTGGCAAAAGTAGAGGTTATACTTAAATTGTGGTTTGTAGTTTCCCAATTAGATCCACCAATCCTATTAAGAACAACATACTTCACACTCCATAAGAGAGTAACCCTTTGTTGGGCTATTGGTTCACTTGCCCACTAGTTATTTCCTTAGAAATCTTATCAATGGATGAAGCCTTATCAGACCCTATAGACTTGCTTATTACCAAATAATCATTAATAATTGAGGTTAGAAACTTCACACATTTCCCTCTGACATACTTCTTCATATACTCATGGATTCCTTCAATATTGCAATCAGGTGAGATGTTCACAGTAAACTCATTGACCAACTTTCCAAAGCAAGGACCAATATCAGTTACAGACTTCATTAACCCAACAACTTTTATCAAATCCATAATCTTTTTGCAATCAAGAGCTTCTTTTCCTGGCACTCTTTCACAAGAAACCCTTCTTTGAAAAACATATTTCCACTTCTGAACACTTATTTTAGAATAGAATGACACATTATCCAGGGGAACAACAAAAAAAACATTCATAGGAATCCTCTTTCCATGAAAAATTCTCTTTATGGTTGACACAATATTCTGGACATCTTCTTCAACACCTGTCTCAAAGTCACTTGATTGAACAAGCTTTCTCTTTAGAGACTTCTTCTTAGCATCTTTCTCTTCAACCTTCTTTTCTTACTCACAAACGTCCTTTGAGGAGTTTTCTTCTTCACAATTTCAGTTTTCTTCCTGGAGGTTTAGAGAGGAACATCTTTCTTCTTTTATTTCACCCCATCATCCATAGACTCTTTATTACTTTAACATCATGTTCTTAATCACATTAAATTTCTTCATCAATATTCACCACTTCTTTTTATGTAGCTTTCTCCCGAGGCTTGGTAACACTTTCAATAATCCTCTTCATGATATTGGAAATGGTAATATCATCATCTTCACTAGCTTGTTCAACTTCTACACTCCTTTTACTTTGAACCTCAGCCTCTACATTTTAAGGGTTCTCAATGAGAATATCATGAGTTGGATCTTCAGTGGAGACATAATTTCCATTAAAGAATAATCCAAAAGTGTATCAATGATATATGTATCAATAAGATGACCATCAACCATGAAAATATTGTCACTAGGGTTTGCTTTATCATATGGTTCATTAGTGGATTAAGTGGGAAGTTCAGCATGTGGTTCACCAATTTGTACAGAAGTGGGTTTTGTCTAAGAGTCACCAGATGATGGAACAGATGTTTCAATATTTGGTTCAACATGTGGATCAACATGTGATTCAACACGTGGTTCCACGTGATTAGTGATTTTTTTCCAATTGGGTTGGAATCAACTTGCATAGCATCATTCACAGTTTCAACAAAATCATGAACATGCACTGATGGTTCCTTTTCAGAGGGACTGACCTTTTCAAAATATTTCTTATTTTCAGTGGCAACATTCTTTGATCTTTTTGTTGAAATGTAAACTTGAACAACCATATTCAGAGGTACATGATTTAGAATCACTTTAGGTTCATCAAAAATGTTGCTAGATCCAAAAACCCTAGCTATCTTCTTTGTAGATTTATCTCCTAAATTAACTATGCGCATCTTAACAGTGTAAGCATTCTTAATTGCCTTTGGTTCAGATGTCTTAGTATCATCTCATTTTAGAATGTGTTTGATTAACTTGATAGCTATGAAGGTGAACAAATGTGCTAGAACAATAGAGAGAAAGGTAGGTCATTTTTTGTGTGTGAGGAAAGAGTAACTATGAAAAAATGGATTTGAAGAGATTTCCCTTATTTTACGTGCTACAATGATCATAAGAGAGAGAAATTTTCCATTTTCATGCCTTTTTTGCTTTATTTTCTCATACATCCAAATCCTAAGAATGTATGTGAATTCTCCACCTAGACTTATTTCAACTTCAGATTGCATTAGTTGAATATAATGTTCCAACATCTTGTCTGACATTTCACCAAACACAAAGTCATAAATAAGTTTTCCTTTATCATTCTTCACACATATGGTGTTATTTATTTCACCCAGGCCTTTCACTTGTATGGGTTTCATGAGGTTCATATGAAGTAACTTCATTACTGTAGAAGAGGTAAGATGATGGAGCTTCTTGTGGGATATCTTGGTCTGTTTGCCTATTTGGAAATCTTCATAAATTTTTCCTTCTTCAAGTTTCAACTTTGGTAAACCCCTAATGGCTTCTTCAGACATGATATTCTTCATGCTTTTGAGGTTGAGTGACCAAATTTTTGGTTCCATATCTTAGTCTCATCAACCTTAGATATTAAACATGATGAGGGCTGAGTTTTGTTTTAAGATGCCCACAAGAAACAATTGTATTTGGATCTATATCCCTTCATTAACACTTCTTGATCTTTGTTGGAAACAATGAATTCTGGTTTGTTGAAGCTCACATTCAGACCTTGATCATATAGTTTACTTATATTGATGAAGTTTGCAGTCAATCCATCTACCTGCAACACATCATCAAGGCTAAGGAGATCTGGATAGACCAGTTTTCCTATACCCTTGAGTTTTCCTCTTGCTCCATCACCAAAGGAAACATAACCATTTGAGTATGATCTTAAATCTTCTAGATAGTTCTTTTCTCCAGTCATGTGCCTTAAACATCCACTATCAGATTACCAAACTTCTCTTGAGGAAAATCTAAAAGATGTGTGAGATATGAGACATGTGATAAATTCTTTGGGTTCCCACATATTCCTAGCTTGAATATTCTTGCCTCATTTGAACCTTGACAGATTATAAGATTTAGGGTACCCATATAGCTTATAAAAAAGGCCTTATATGACCATATATTCAACAATGGTGATATCTCCATGACGATTTCTTATTTCCTCTGTACTGAGGGTACATATGTTAAGTAGGATTATGAGACATGTCATCCTTCATTGGAAACTCAATTTTCTTCTCATGGGAAACAAACTTAGTGGGAATTTTGATTACTTTGTTCATGGAGTTGTAGTCAAACTATATACCCTTCATATTCCTGGAATATTCCTAACTTCCAAGATTTCATCTAACATATCTGAATCATTGTTCAACAAACATACAGATTTTATCAAGTTTTGACTTTAACAATGTGACTTCATTTTCTAGACCTAGAATGGTTAAGCCAGGTTTCTCTTTTTTTAATAGTAGAGCAGTAATAGTTTTCTTTTGTTTCTCTACTACCATGCAGGGTTCCTTCTAGTGAGTGGTTAACAATCTGTATGTTTCAGCCAACTCTTCATCAGTCATTTCTTCATAACTAGAATCACTACCAGAATCATATTTTCCACTAAAATCCATCACTTTGTTAGTTGTTTCTTCTTCACTCTCATCATTAGAATTAGACCAAGTGATTGACAATCCCTTTTTTTGTAGCTTTAGAAAAGGATGAAATTCAACTTTAATGTGACTAAACCCTTTACAATCATAAGATTGTACTAATTTTCCTTTGTTAGGTTTGTCTTCATCTTTGCTTTTTCTTTGAGAAATGATATTTGACACCTTGTCTTGTACATTTATCCTCCATTTTCCTTCCAGTCTTCTTAAAGCGTTATTAAATTTTCTCCCAACGACACTTATACCATCTGATAGACTTTCACCTTGATCTTCACCCTTTTCAATGTTGAATACAAAGGCTAATCTTGTTTTTCTTTCAGTTCTATCATTTATTTCCATCTCAAAGGTTTGTAAATATCTAATGAGTTCATCCACTTTGATGGTGCTTAAGTCTTGGGATTCTTCAATAGCTATGACCTTCATATCAAACTTCTTAGGTATCTGAGGAATTTTCTTGCCAGCTTTTCTCTAGACATCTTCTCTCCTAAAGCAAAATAAGTGTTGGCAATGTCATGAAGTCTGATGTTGTAGTCAGAGATGGACTCATCTTTATTCATTCTCAGATTCTAAAACTTTGTTGTGAGGAGTTGTATCCTTAACATACGGACTTTTGATGTGCCTTCATGTGCAGTTTTAAGAATCTCTCATGCTTCTTTTGCTTCACTACATGTATTTATCAACCTAAACATGTTCTTGTCCACACCATAGAAAATAACATTCAAGGCCTTGGAGTTTCCAAGATCTTCAGCATTTGTCCAATCAACTTTAAGCTTTAAGGTTGATTTTCCATCTTCACTGGTAATCACATGATATGTCCAACCTTTTATCATAATTTTTCATCTTATGTTGTCCATGGATTTAAGAAAAGTAACCATTTTTGCTTTCCAATAATCATAATTGATTCCATCCAAGACATGTGGTATATTGACTTATCCCCCCTCCTTAGTATTGTCCATCTGGAAAAAAATCCTCCTAGAGCTCACCCAAAAATAATAGAGTGTTTTCTCTGATACCAGAAATTTTGTTCTATGCAGGGACAAACATTGGCCAGATGTCTAAGCTAATGTGTTTAACATCTTATACCTTGTTTGATAGATAATATAAAACAAGATGATAATTCATAAATAAATAAATAAAAGAACATAAGAGAACTGGTAACCTAGTTCGATGCAACATCATTTATGTCTGGAGGGCTTCCAACCCAAAAAAGGAATTCCACTATCAATAGAATTAGTTCAAAGTGTCTTATATGAACAACTATTATTCAATGCACATCTTCTTAATTATACCAGTGTATTCTATTTAGGATTCCTCCTAAAATGAGACCCCTATCACTTCCTCTCAACCACTAACCCTAGTGATCAATACAATAATCAGAATATTGATTGCTTGAATTACAAATCAAACCAATTTATATACCTTTAGATGTGAATGCATGTGCTAGAGTGGTGCATAAACAATAACACAAACAAATCCTCAAAATAGAAACCCCAACACAAAGATCTTCAACTCTTGCACATACATCAACTGTTAGATTTGAGCCTCCTTGAATAACAATGCAGCTTCTAGGCTTTTCTCCAATGGGCATAAGAGTTGATCACGTCCATATTTGAAGAGGATTTTGTTTGGTTTATTTTTCAAAAACCTCTAACAAAAAGATTTGATTTATTATGATTAAAATTTAAATCTCCAAATAATTAAATTTGGTCTTATTTAATCTGCAAAACAAATCTAATTAACACAATACTAAAAGATAGCAACAAATCTGATTGAAACACAACCATAATTTTCATTCACAACAACAACCATGGCCTGGTGACAAAGGTCAGATGTTCCACACATTTTGTAAAATCATGTCCCATATGTGTCCTTTTCTTCACCAAAACATCTTGTACACTCCACGTTGTTTTGCAAAATGCAACCAATCAAAAGGAACAATAAATCAAATATTTTCAATCACCATAATGGAAGATTGGTTTCTTTCTCTTTAAGGATGTTTAGCCTCCTTCAAAGAAAAAACCCCTAATGGGCTTTTATTATGAACCTTGTTGTTATTTAAGGAGAAGTTCTCCACTGTAAAGACTCGGGCCTTGCACAGTAAAGCTAGGTGTGTTCTTTTATTTTGAGTCTTTTTGTTTTGTTTAGTAATACTCTATTATTGGGTCTAATTTCTATGTTAAAGGAATATAGTATTTTGAGTTGTAATTTTGTTTAATCATTCATAAACACTTGTAACTTTCTAAACACTAAGGATAATATTTGAGTGAAACTGAGAGGGGTCTCATATTCAGGGGGGGGTTCTTAATAGAAATTCACGGGTAGTATTAGAAAAAAAAGGAATTGAACTAGGGGAGTTCAAATCAGACCAATTTATACTTCTGACCATTAAAAGTGATTTTCTTTTCATTGGGTTAACACCCTCCAAATGTAGGTGGCTTTGCACCAAACTAGGTTACCAATTCATGTGTTATTTTATTTACTTCCTTTAATCTGATGATCATGTGTTACACTTATGATACACACTGTTATCATATTGTGTTTGACATCTTGTCATCTAAAGAATAGAATTTCAATTGGTATCAGAGCATACACCCTATTCTAATAGAGTAAACTTCATGAGAATTACATATTCTATTCAAAATGGACAATGCTAAAGAAGGAGGATGTATAAACCGGCAACACATTCTAGATGGCACAAATTTTGATAATTGGAAAGTTGTTTTAAAAGGATGGACACCCCCAAAGATTAGAGCTAAAGATGACACACAATCGCTGAAGCATGAAAGTGAATGGTCAAAAGATGAAGATGAAGAATCTCAAGGGAACTCTCGTGCTCTAAATTCCATTTACAATGGAGTTGACAAAAATATCTACAGGCTCATTAATACTTATTCCAGTGCCAAAGAAGCATGGGAGACCCTCTATACTGCACATGAAGACACCTCTAAAGTTCGCATGTCAACACAATAACTTCTCACTACAAAATTTGAAAATTTGAGGATGAAAGAGGACAAAACCATTGTTGATTTTAATGTTTATCTCCATGACATATCCTATAGCTCACTTTCTCTTGGTGAAAAAATGTCAAAAGAGAAGTTGGCCATAAAAATTATTAGATCTCTTCCAAAAGTTTTGATATGAAGGTCACAACCATTGAAGAAGCGTGACAAATTATCACTATCAAAATGCATGAAATCATTGGCTCTCTACTCACTTTTGAAATGGCTATCAATAACAAATCAGAGAAAAAGAACCAAAAGTGTGGCATTCAAAGATGACATTGAAAATGATGATGAATATGTATAAGAAGATATTGGTGATAACTTGTCTAAATCTATTGTACTACTTGCAAAAATATTTGGTAAGGTACAAGAAGACTTGAGAGAATATCTAGGAATAATGTCACAACCAATGTCAAAGGCAATCTACCACCCAACTACAATAGTTTAGCCCCTAGCACAAAGGTGGAGAAGGAGATAAGTTGAACAAAGGCAAAGGAATCCAATGTTATGAACGCGAGGGATTTGGACACATTCAGGTGGAATATACCAACTTCCTTAGAAAACAAAGAAAGGATACACTGCCTCTTGGTTAGATGAGAAATCAGAAGATGATAGGGAAGGAGAAAAAGAAAACAATATGGTTGCCTTCACAACTCGTGTGAGATCCAAGCTAAATGTGTATGGTGATGGGGAGTCTATAGATGAAGATCTCTCAGATGAAGATGTTGTTGAAGCCTACAGATTATTGTATCTTAAGTGGAAAGAGGAATGCATATCTAGGGAGAAACAAAGAGTTAAGATCAGTGTTCTGCTTCAAGACAAAGTAAATCTTACTAAAACTATCACCTAGTTAAAATAATAAGTTGTACACCTAAACTCCAAGCTTGAAGTTATAACCAAATCAGTTCGTATGCTTTTTTTATGGTGAAACCCTTGATGAAATTCTAGGGGTTGGCAAGACTGCTAGAGATATGGAAGGATTTGGGTTTGACTCTAGCTCCTTGAATACAAAATCTAAGTTTGTTTCCCTTATAAAAAAGAATGAGTTCATTACGTCAAACATATGTCACAATATTCTGCTCGACATCGTTACTACTAGCATACTACTGCTTATAAAAAAAGGTTCTTATGTGTGTTACTAGTGTGTCCAAAAGGGTCATATAAAACCTTTTTGCTACAAATTGTATGGTATACCTTACTACCAATACCATCACTGTCTCACTAGGAACACTAAAAAAATTGGACCCAACAAGTTTGGAAAGTCAAAGAAGTAACTACAAGTCATATTGTGAACACCTCTTTAAGAGCTTCATCTCAGGAAGATTGGTACTTTGATAGTGGTTACTCCAGAAATATGACTGGAAAAAATAATTACTTGAAAGAGTTAAAACCTTACTCTAATAGATATATCATTTTTGGTCATGATGTTATAGGAAAGATCATTGGAAAAGAGATACTAGATTATCCAAGCTGAAGGTGGAAAGAAAGACAAGAAATGAGGGTATGAATTGAGTTTCTAAAGTTGAAATATTTTTTAAACCAACACAATCAAACAATAACACGAACAAGAAAAATAACACAGTTATTTTTATCCTGGTTCGTTGTTAACAAAGCTACCTCCAGTCTACCCGCCAAGGTGATTTTGCCTTCTTAATAAGGACTTAATCTACTATAACCGAAACTGATTATAGACACCACAAAGACAAACCTCATTTGTCTTCTTAAGTCTATCTGACTAAAACCTAGTCACTCGAGGAATACAGTCAAACAATTTGAGATTTACAAGACTGTGTTTACAATTTTGCTTCTAAGAAAGCAGATTAACACAAGTTAAGTACAATGATTTTCTCACACAATAGCGAACAAAATCTCTATGTGTGTTTACAAAGACTATACATAGAAAATATTTACTTCAGCAAAAGCTTTGTGTATGAGCATGGAGAGCAGCTTGAAATAGCAAATGAGAACTAGTAACTTGTCCAATCTTCCAAGTCTTCTTTATATAGGTAGTTAAAAGATCCGTTGGAGGGTAGAATTGGAATAGAAAAATTGCAGATGTCTCCTGGTATAACGGTTCTCATATAGGGGACAAAATAGTACAATAGTATTGTCCTTAGCCCACAAAATCAACATAGTGGATGGAAGGGTGATCTTGTACTGTGTACTATTTTCTTGACGCATAACCTTTTGATCTTATCTACTAATCTTTAAATTCTTATGAATAAGTGATGTTGAAGCATGATTAGAAGGATCAAGAGACTAGATGAGAGAATATTCAGAACCTTGGTCTTCATAGTCTTGACACAGTTCCTCAGAACTTGATCTTCAGAGTCTACAGATCTTGTTCTTCGAAGTCTTCAGAACTTGAGAGCGCAAAATCTTGAAAACTTGACAATCCTTCATAGGCTCATCAATCAGAGCCACAATCAGAAGCTTTAGCACAAATGTTCATCAAAACTGTTGTCTAATAGCTTTCTAGAACTTGATAGCATATTATAAAGCACCTTGTATTTCTTCAGAGTTAGAGTGTGTTAAGTACAGAATCTGATGATGTCACACACCTTCCATCAAATACTAAAGGCTAGATACAAAATAAAATCTTGTTATTACACAAGCCTTCCAAGCCTAGATGGCGCTCTCCTTTTTAAAGGTATCACTACAAATCTCATCAGTATCAGCCAACTATGTGATTTAAAACTATATGTTAATTTCAATCACTCTGAATGTATTGTCCCTAACAAACATATTGAACAAACAATGAAGAGTACCAAATCATGATACAATTGCTATATATGGTGTTAAAATTAAAATATCAACCTCAAGTTTGTATGATCTCTAAAGAAGATGAAACCAAGCTATGACACAAGAAACTTGGTCATCTAAATCACAGGAGCATGAGGAAGATTGTATCTAAAAAGGCCATCCTTGATCTTCATTATCTGAAGGTTGAATAAGGAAAGATTTTTAAAGACTGTCAAATAGGTAACAAACCAAGATCTCACACAAGAAATTACAACATCTTACCACCTCTAGAGTTCTTGAGTTGCTACACATGGATCTCTTGGGACCCATGCAAGTAGAAATCTTAGATGGAAGAATATATGTCTTTGTGTGTGTTGATGACTTCTCAAGGTACACATGGGTTGACTTTCTTTGAGAAAAAATTTATACTTTCATCATGTTTAAAATTCTATACCATCAATTGCAGCTTGATAAAGGAAAGGAAATTGGCAAGATTTTTCAAATCTGTAGTGATCATGGAAAGGAATTTGAAAAATCTAGTTTCTACGAATTCTGTTCCACTGAAGGAATTTCTCATGCGTCCTCTTCCCCCATTACTCCTTAATAAAACTAGGTTATTGAATGTAAAAATTTAACACTTCAAGAAACGACTAGAGTTGTGCTTCATGCCAAGAATCTTCCCTACCAATTTTTGGAATAAGCCATGAACACAACATGTCAGATTCACAATTAAGTTACTATTATCCAAGAACCAAATTTACTCACTATAAACTATGGAAAGGAAGAAAGCCGAGTGTTCAGAAATTTTATGTATTTGGCAGTAAGTGTTACATTCTTGTTGGTCGAGAGCAAAAATGCAAGTTAGATCCTAAAAGTGATGAAGGAATATTATTTGGATACTATACAAATAGTAGGGCATACTGAGTGTAAAATAATCGCACAAAGTCCATGATTGAGTCTATCAATGTGTTTTTTTATCACACTTAACATGACAATGTCATTGAAGAAGAAGAAGAAGAAGAAGAGGGAGCTACTAGTCTAGAGAAGAATGTCGCACCAGATGTCCTTGACAAAGGTACCAACATCATTCTAAAACCTAAAGATGGAAACTCAAAATATGGAGAGGAAAATTTTCTTGTAAACAAAGGACCATCCATAGGAATTCAGAAGTGTCATCCTATAGAAAATATGATTGGGAATCTCAATGAAGGAGTCATCACCAGGTCCAAAGAAGTAATCACTAACATGTGCTTTACCTCTAAAATTAAATCCAATAATGTTAAAAAAGCTCTAAAGGATTAATATTAGATAAATTCCAAGCAAGAAGAACTTGGATAATTTGAAAGAAACAAAGTTTAGGAGTTGGTACCTAGACCCAACTCTTCCATTTTTATTCGAACTAAGTGATATACAAAAACAAGTCATTTAAAATGGTAATATAGCAAGAAGCATTGCTTGTTTAGTGGCTCAAGGGTACACTCAAATAGATGGGGTAGACTTTGATGAAACCTTTGCTCTTGTTTCTCGCTTGGAAGCTATAAGATTGTTACTAAGAATATTATGCCTTCTAAAAGTCATGTTGTATCAAATGGATGTCAAAAGTGCCTTTCTAAATGGATTTATGAATGAAGAAGTGTATTTTAAGCAACCCAATATATTATTTGATTCTAGTTATCCATATGATGTCTACAATCTTAAGAAGGCACTCTATGGGTTGAAACACGCTCCAAGAGCTTGGTATGAATGTATCACTGAATTTCTCCCTAGAAATGGCTATGTGAGAGGAGAAATTAACAAAACCCTATTTGTCAAGATAGAAGAAGGAATGCTGAAGATAGAAAAAACACCTCAGGTGGATGCTTCTTTTTAGGAAACAAATAGATGATATTTTATTTGGCGGGATATCAAGCAAGATGGTAGAATATTTTGTCCAACAAATGTAGTCAGAGTTTGAAATTAGTTTGGTAGGTGAACTTACCTACTTTCTTGGTTTCCAAATTATTATAATAATATTTTCAAGAAGTTTGGTCTTGAAAATGCAAGGCATAAATGCACCTCATGCGGCCACTAATGTTAAACACACTAACGATGATCAAGGAGTGACTGTGGATCAAAGTCTCTATAGAAGTATGATTAGAAGTCTATTGTATCTCATTACTAGTCGCCCTGACATCACACTCTCTATTTGTATGTGTGATTTCTATCAAACTAATCCTAAAGTGATTCATCTTACACAGGCGGAAAGGATCATCAAATACATAAATGGAACTTGTGACTATGGAATATTGTACTTCTATGATATCAATTATATTCCTGTTAGATATTGTGATGTTGATTGAGCAGGTAATGCTGAAGATAGAAAAAGCACCTCAGGTGGATGCTTCTTTTTAGGAAATAACCTTATTTTCTATTTCAACAGAAAGAAGAATTGTGTTTCCTTGGCCACAACTGAAGTTGAAATAGTACAATGTCTCACCAAATATTATGAGATTATACTATGACGACATGTGAACTATCAACATTTTCAAGAATCTAATCCAACACAGTCATACCAAACATATTGATATAGGACATCACTTTATTCAAGAATTTATGGAAGAGAAGATTATTACTATGGATCATGTATCAATAGAAAAACACCATGTTGATATTTTCAATAAGGCCTTAGATGCTACATAATTTGAAATTTTGAGAAGTGCCTTAGGTCTATGAATAATTGAAAACTTATAGCAATTAATGTTGAGGTGGAAAGAGAGTAATTGGGCAGAAATATTGTCTCTCAAGTCCATCAAGCCCCAGAAACATGCACTGAGACTTGTCTTGGCCAATGAAAACACTAAACTTCTTAACATTCAAAATTATTTATTTTTCACTTATGATACATATTTGTGCCTCAAGGTACTCTTCCACTCATAATTCTCTGCTCACTCTAAACCTCTCTCTCAATTTAACAATAATACCGCATATTCATATCCTCCCCATATTTCTCATGAAAATGGTAGGCACTGGGAAATGATAATAAGAGTGTTAAGAAAGCCAAAAAATATTCCATGGAAGATAAACTAGTTGTTAACATGCATGGTGTAGAAGATGTAAAGGTAGATGTTGAAAACAACAACTTGAATGACATAGAGGTGTCATCCAACAAGAAAAGTAAGAAGATTGTATAAGGAAACAAGATACCAGACAATGTACATGTCGTACCCCTTGATAATGTATGGTTTCACCAAGAAGAAAGTGTGATGAAGTGGAAGTTCGTGTACCATAGGAGAATTTCCCCTAAGAGGGAGCTATCAAAATAATCCTTAAAATTCCAAGAGATCATGGAGTTGTTGGAAGATGCTCATATCATAAAAACCGTATCCAACATTCGACCATTTTATCCAAAGTTGGTAAAAATGTTTATAGTAAATCTGCCTAAAGGATTTAATGATGCATGAAGTGGAGATTTCATAAAAGTTCATGTGAGAGGCCATTGCTTTGGATTATCCCCAACAAATCATCAATGATTATCTAGGACGAGGAAAGTTGATAACAGTTAACCGAGTTCCACCTTTGAAGATCATATCATCAATGAGTGTTGTCATATCCCAAAATTCACCCTACCCTCATACAACTTTCATTCGATCCATCACCCTACCCCCATACAACTTTCATCTGATCCATGCCCCTATTACCCGTACATACATTCATCGTTCCATCACCATAATTGCATTAACATCCATAACCAAAGGCATGTTGCACGGGCTCAAGGCATGGCGTTCATACCAGAGAAAACACCGCCAAAATAGGAAAAATTCACCTTTTTTACAGTGTAATCGATTACACCAACCTTGTTAATCGATTAACTAGCTAAAAATCAGGCTCCCATGCCATTTTTGGTGCCTGTAATCGATTACACCAACCATGGTAATCGATTACTTGGCAAAAATCAGGTTCCCAAGCCATCTTTGGTGCCTGTAATCAATTACACCAACCTTGGTAATCGATTACACCTGCGAGGACAACAACAGTAACTCTGTTTTTTACACAAAGTACATTTTGTTTCACCCCCTTTCCCACTTACTTTCCCTATAAATAGGGGTACCATTTCCCCTAATTTTTCATATTTCCTAGCCCCCAAAAGTTTTGTCCAAGTACCATTCACTGTCCTCTCTAAACCTATGTCAAAACAAAAAATCTTTCTCTCTCAAAAAGTCACCCCACCAACTTTTTTTGTCCTCTTTCACATTTTTTTAACCTTATCAGTCTCTAACACTCACAAATCATCTCCTTAACTAAGCTTCCATCCTAAATACTTTCATCCCAAACCCCTTAGCTTAAACTTTGTTAACTTTTTGGTTCTGTTTTGTGTTGAAAAATGGTTGTTTGTTCTTAGTTGATCTTTTGAGAGAGTTTAGATTCAAGTTTGCAAAAATGGTTAACTTTGGTTTACACACTTTTTTTCAGTTTTCTTGCTCTTACTACCTTTTTTAGTCTTGCTTTATTTTTGTTATCATTTTCTTTTATTATGGACTTGTTGTTGTATTTGTTTGGTTAATGAGGTCTATTAGATCATGACCATGGTTGTTTAGAGTTGATTAAATCTTCAATGTTTCAAACCTATTAATGGTTGATCAATAGATCATTCATGATACTTTGAGGCATTGATAGATTGCCTCTATTTCAACCATATTTGAGTCATTTGATGCATAGATGAAACCATGTCTTCACATTAACTTGCTAATCTATTTGCTTATTGTTACTAACTACTAACTTCTAACGTTTATGTTATTGCACTTTAATTCCTTGCAATTTATTTTATTGTTCACTTTATTTCAAGTATTTTATGTTTATGTTCATTAATTACTAACTCATAACATTTATGTTATTGCATTTTAATTTCTTGCAATTTATTTTATTGTTCACTTTATTTCAAGTATTTTATGTTGATGTTTATTGTTATCTAACTATATCATTTACATTATGTTAATTTATTTACTACCTTATTATCTTGCTAAATAAAAGAGGAGTAAAAATAAAAGGAAGAGAACAAATCATATTCCTTTTTTAAAACATTGATAGATGGATTTAGGGTTGCATAACTTTCTTTGTTACAAATCTATTGTTAGTTGATTTTATAATCATCTTCAATACTTTGCATCAATGATAAGATATCCCTTAATGTGTCATATTTTGAGTCTTTTTGACCTATGAAAAATAATCCTAAAAAATGTTCATTTTGTACATATTACTAATCACTAATTTTACTTCACTAACTTTGTTCATCATTAACCTTTGTTATTGTGATTTTGTTACCATTAACTTGTGCTTTATTTTGTGCCATTTACATTCACTAACCATTATTATTGTAATATTGTCATTCTTTATCTTGTGATTTACTTTTATGTCATTACCTTGTAATTTACATTCAAGTACTCATTATCATCACCATTGTACAAACTCATCATGCATGTTTATTTACATGTTATTTATTTTATTGTCATCATACATTAAAAACAACAAAAACATGATAAAATGATAAGACCAAAAATATTCATTCCACTCTTAATCAACTTGGACTTAGAGGATTTCGTTTTAGGACCATTGCTTGGAGGCCTTTTTCTTATCTTTGTGATACTTTGTAAATGTTGGATTTTATTTGTAACTTACATGCATGTTGTAAGAATGGCATCATGGCACCACCTAAGGGGGATATGTTTGTAAGATCATTATCCTTTGTTTAGCTTAGGTCACCTTTGCACACAAAAGGCTTTCTCTTGGGCTACCTTACAATGAGACCCTTTAATTTCTTGTTGGTTACTTTGCATTCATGTTGCATAAGCCAAATTTCATAATTAAATAAACAAACACTTTATTCAACGTCAAGTGGCATTTTCATAATCAAATTCAAAACACTTAATAATTACGATTGTTATTGTGTGCCACGAGCCTTAAGTGGTGGAAAATGAGTAAGAATGAAGCATTCTTACCTTTACTCTGATTATTTTGGATGCAAGATGCTTGACTTGTTATTTAGAATAATCACCTCCGCCCATAGACTTTAGTTCAATATAATCATAAACATTCATTTCATAAAACCCTTATTCAAGGTAAAAAATAATACAACTCATCAAACTCATTTTTGTGCCTTAGGGCATCATTCTGAAAACTCTTTTCTCAAAGGTAAAATCAACCAACGCATAAATATTTTCTACTCCGAACTACGGAGCTCTGATTCCTCATCCCCAAATGAGTGATACGTAGGCACAAGGGCCTCAATCCTTGACGAGCACTATAATAACAAAAACACCCCCTCTTTCACACGCATTCTTCTGAAAATAAAACAATGATAGATAAATCTCGTGTATATAAAAAACCCAAATGGTTCCCATGGATGTGAGGGGTGCTAATGCATTCCCCTTGCGTAACCGACTTCCGAACCCAAATCTCGGTTGTGAGACCAATTCCTTATTCTCTTTTAGCGCTTCCCGTGCGCGTCTCTTTTCCAAGGGTTTTATCGACTATTTCCCCTCTCCTCTCCGATAGAGGTAAACTAAATAAAATTCGGTGGCGACTCTTCTGATTTTGCCTCTCTTTGGCATCTCTTTAATCCCAGTTACGTTATCGTGAAATCCCTAGCGAAAAGTGTTAAATATGATATCCTAAACAAAATATGAGTATCTAAATGGGCTCTTGTGAATCACATTTCAGGCATCACTCCCTCACTTTATAGACTTTTGTATTAGGTAGGCCCAAGTGTTGCATTTGATTTTGTTGAATATGTATTTGACCATATTTAAAACAAGTTGAATTTTTCACTGTTAATTTTCTTATAGGCTTTACTTCTTTGCTTACTGATGTGTTGTTGACACAAAAATTTTCATATCTTAATTGCTAGAGATGTTATTATAGTTCCTCCTAGCCTATTGAATTTCAGTTATATCTTATTTGTTGGGGACCATGTCACAGACATAGTGCTCCCCAACTTTCCATATTTTGATATTGGTGATTTATCTACAAGTGTGTCAACCTGCCTAAGGTAACCCTTATGCCAGGGGGCGCAAAATGACATGTGCTGAATGAATTGATTGGCTCATGCATAACTAGGAAAAGTAAGATTGTTGGCCTTATTAGGCTAATGAATCTTAAAGTGTTTGGAATTTCCACTTCTCAAGCTGGAGAACAGGATGTAAGGAAGGATTTTAGGAAGGATGCAAGTGAAGAAAATGTGCAAGTTAATGGTTAAAGTAATGAAGAAGAGGAGTAAAAATATGTCTCCTATGGTGACTCTAAGTAATTTTTATTTTCGTTGCCAAATTTTCTTTTTGATTAATGGTTATATATTCTAAATGCTTGGCATGATTCTCCATTCTATTATATACCCTTGTGTGGGTCTTATAATTATGAAGTTTTTATTCCATACACGGGCCAAATAATGTTTCTTGTTACCCTTTATTGGGTTGGTTCCTATTTTTAATTTTCTGGTGCCTGTGCTTATTCTAGGCTGGATATTCTTGAATACCCTTTGTCCACTTTGAGGAAATTATGGGGAGATTATGATATGCTGACAATATGTAGACCTGCTGCTTTTTAATTTATGGTGTTCTTAGTTCTTCTGAAGAAGTTTTTCTTATGCTTGTGATAACATGTTTTGATTAATTTTGCTTTTTCACCGCACTCTGAAATTTTGATGATCATGTCATGAAGAATGTTTGTAAGATTATGCATAACATCTTGCATGATGTATTTGCCAAAAATTTGGACAAAGGGTGAGTTTAGTATTACATATGATTGACAACATTTTATAGGCAACACATGAAGAATTTTTTTATGACAAGTTGTGAGATATCCTGTATTTTAGTGATCAAGTAAGGCAGCAACATGTTAAGCATAATGTCCATCGGTCAATGAGACATCCTATCTCGCTCATAGTAGTTTTGTGCTAAGTGATTATCGCGCTGTTTAAGGATTTCTTTCCTTATCTATCTAATTATATTTTAATCTTTTATGGGCTTTTTGGAATAAGGTTTTTTTTTCTAAAAATCATTACGAGCAAAAATAAAATCGAGAAATTCTAATATGATAAATAGTTAATCAATCAAATATTTTCAAGCAACATAATGCATGATTGTTTGCTCAAACTTTAAGGATGTTCATCCACGTTCAAAGAAAAAAAAACCTAATGGGCTTTTATGTTGGACCTTATTGTCATCTATGAAAGAGTTCTCCATTGTAAAGATTCAGGCCCTACACAATAAATCTAGGCGTGTTATTTTGTTTTGAGTCTTTTTGTTTAGTTTAGTAATACTCTATTCTTGAGTCTAATTTCTATGTTCAAGGAATAAAGAATTTTTAGTTGTAATTTTGTTTCATCATTTATAAACACTTGTAATTGTCAAACACTGAGGATAATGTTTGAATGAAAGTGAGAGGAGTTTCATATATTAGGGGGTGTCCTGACTATAAATTCATGGTAGTATGAGGAAAAGAGGCATTGAACTAGGAGATTTCAAATCAGACCAATTTGTACTTCTGACTATTAAGAGTGAATTTCCTTTCATTGAGTTAACGCCCTTCAAATGTAGTTGGCTTTGCACTAAACTGAGTTACCAATTCCTATGTTATTTTATTTACTGCCTTTACTTTAATGATTACACGCTACACTTGTCATAGACATTGCTAAGACATTGTGTTTGACATCTTGTCATCTGAAGAACAAAATTTCAACAATATCAATTTACGTGTTTTAATGTTTGACATATTGTTTTTTTGTCGCATTTGAGTCTCTCACATTAAGTCCCTCACCCTTTCCTAGGTTGAAAATGGATTTTCATGCATAAATTTGGAAATTTGACATAAGTAAATGCAATTTAGTCAAAACAAAGATATGTATGATTTGAATCAAGTATTAATATTCAGTATAATTTGAACCTTGAGTAGCTTTGATTCAAATAATGAGCTTTCATGATTTCCCATTTTTTAATTTGGGAAACATGATTCAAATCACGGTCCCATCTAATTTAAACCATGGACATTTTTCTAAAATGATTCAAGGATAGAAACATGTTTCAAATCAAGGTTTGGTGTGAACCATGTCCCCTGACTCTAATCATGCTTTGGATCACACATTGAATATTTTCAATTTTAGTTACTTAATTCAAATTTGTGAATTCTTTCAAGATAGAAAATCAGGTTGTGAATTTATTTGAGATATCTCCATTGAAGAAAAAGAATAAGTCTTCTCTTAATGTATTTTGCAGTTTTTAGCATCTGTCACAAGGTCAAAGACTCAGACAAGGTAAAGACCCATAGAATCATGTAAAAATTGATGCATAATGGGATCTTAAAGTGCTTGTGATGTATGAAGGTGAATCAGCTCAAAATCGTGGATCATGGAGTGTTTATAAGTCTTGTCAATTGTATGCACTTGAAGAAGAATCAAGAATTAGTTTGTGTAGCTTACTAGTTATTTCTAAGTATTTCAACATTTTGTTTTAGTTATCATATGTACAAAGGGACACTATAAATTTTATAGTGGAAGACAACAACATATTTCATATGGTTTACCATTAGAGAGTGGATAAGGTGCAGGCGAGGAGGACGCACTAAACCGGTATAAATCTCGGCGTACAATCTCTCTTACTTTTTCTCTTTATTTTTTGTTTAGATTTGGCATGATCATTTTATCATTTTCTTAGTTTGCATGTTGTTAGATGTGCTTCTTATTCAAAGATATTTATTATTTAAGTGCATGCCTATTAAGATCCAGTCTTGTAAAATTTCCTACTGATTATTCTGAAAAATTGTAATTCTAGAATATTTAATTAGTTAATCCAATTATATTCAAATTGCTATGTTAAAATTTAAGAATATAAACTCTTATATTGTTACTAGTTATGTTATGTGCAATACCAAGATGATGATCATAAGGGATGATTTAGATATCTGGTAGCGACAGATTTTTGATTCTGATGCGGTGGATGAAGCTAATCTGCAAGATTAGCACTCCAATGCTCAAGTTAGTGTGTGAGTAAGCAAGTACATTTAAAATGGAAGTGAAGTTACCTTCAAATGGCGCACTTTGTTTCCTTTTATAGTGGAGTTTGTTTGTAACTGAAATGTAAATGAGCTACAGAAAACAAGGATGGTCGTAGGATCAATCTCATGATTCTGACAGCTCCCCCTCCCCAAGAGTCATGAATAGTCATTTGGTACATATTTGATGTGTTTGGCTCCATTGTATATTGGGATATGATTCTGTAAGTTGAGTGTGCACCTAAGAGGGGGGGGGGGGTGAATTAGGTACTATGAATTTTTTCCGATTTTGACTTGTTTTAAGAATCTTTCCTTAGAGATTACTATGTGATGAATACGGTAAATGCTGAAAAGATAAAGAACACATAGAGATATCCTGGTTCCTCTTACAAATCGAGAGTACTCCAGTCCCCTTTTTACATGAAAGAGATTTTACTATTGTTAGGACTTTTACACGACTCTAACAAACCACCAAGAACAATCCT
This sequence comes from Lathyrus oleraceus, assembly GCF_024323335.1. Classification (NCBI taxonomy): domain Eukaryota; kingdom Viridiplantae; phylum Streptophyta; class Magnoliopsida; order Fabales; family Fabaceae; genus Lathyrus; species Lathyrus oleraceus. Next base: position 394,317,306 of record NC_066579.1, read on the forward strand.
CTTGGATTTTTTTACTAAGTCTATTAAGAGAACAATCCTCTCTTAATGACTCTCTTGCTTCCAACAATCCTGGACAACAAGGATATACAACCAAATCTGGAAAAATATTGAGTAAAGAAAGTATTTGAATATATATCAATCACTACGATTGATTGTCTCTTTCAAGTAAGCAATTTACCAAGATATACAAGTGCACAAAGGTATATGAATAATGTTGAAACTTTTCTGGACAGATTTGATAAAGTGTGCAGAAAAATCTCAATGAAAATTTTAATGTTAAAACACTTGTTTAAAAATTGTGATAGTAAATGATTTGAAATTGCAAATGAAAGAGGTGATTTGAAATCTGAAAGATAAGAGTATTTATAGGAGCATTACAGCCTTTTGAAAGAGTAGGAATTGATCAAACAATGCAATGGTTTAATGGTGTAAAAGCTGAAAACGTTTAAAAAAGTTTTGCACTAAAAAAGGCATTGGTTCAGTGATGTAACCGGTTACCTCATGGATGTAACCGGTTACCTTACTGTAACGTTAAAAAATTTCAAAAATTATGTTCATGTAATCGGTTACCTCATTGATGTAATCGGTTACCTCACTGAAAATCTGCCAAAAACGTTAAAATCATGTGCTGCCAAAGTTCATGTAACCAGTTACACTGAAGCAAAAAGTGAAAACTAATTGTTTAAACTTGTTTTAAACCAATGGCAATGTGATAAAATGATTGTTATGCATATGTATAAAAATGTAGATAAGTTTGAGCACTTAAAATATATCAAGGCTTGAATTGAAACTTGTACCAATAAAATTTGAAGATCAATTAAACAAAGCTAATCTTCATGAAGTAGCAATCTTGACTCATAACCTTCTTTATCTTTTGCTCATCTTTTCCTAATACACATGCATACTAGTTGACTTTATCAAAACATATATTTGGAGGGGCTTGACTTCATATTCTCCCCCTTTTTGATGATGACAACCATTGAAAATTGAGGTGTGTGAGTATATTTAGATTTCTTGACTTGTCCTAAAGTGCATGCCCCCCTATGTTGATAACTCCCCCTTAATAAATGTTCTTCTTGAACCATGGAGAGAGTTGAACAAATATTTACTTGCTTCACAATTTTGGACAAAATCAAACACAAACACATGCTCTTCTTCCCCTTTGTTATTATAAAAAAGGATGGGGAAAAGAATAACAATGTAACATAGGACAACATAAAATACAAGATGCATAAACATGTCATAGCATAGATTCATACAATACCAAAACAAATATTGTTTGTAGAAAACTAAAATAATAATACACCGAACATGGAAACGAAATAAACGAAAATTTAAACGGATTAAGACAATACTATGCGGAAAAATAAGATAATAGCTAACTAAAACAAGTAACACAAAGGTCTATACATTATCATATTCCTCCATCTCTTCCTCATTATCATAATGGGTTTGGTTGGAGTTGGCAATAGAGGTAAGGAGTTCTTGGCGAAGGTTATCAAAGCGAGTGTTTATATGAACTATAAGATTTGTCTCTATGGAGCATATTTTGTTGTAGAGAAGTCAAGCCCCTCAAAATATATGTTTTGATGAATTCAACTAATATGCATGTGTATCAAGAAAGGGTGATAAAAAGATCAAGAAGGCTATGAATCAAGATTGCTACTTCATGAAGATTAGCTTTGTTTGGTTGATCTTCAAATTTTATTGGTACAAGTTTCAATTCAAGCCTTGATATATTTTAAGTGCTCAAAATTATCTACATTTTCATACATATGCATAACAATCATTTTATCACATTTCCATTGGTTTAAAACAAGTTTAAACAATTATTTTTCACTTTTTGCTTCAGTGTAACGGGTTACATCACTGAGGTAACCGATTACATGAACTTTGGCAGAACTAGATTTTAACGTTTTTGGCAGATTTTCAGTGAGTTAACCAGTTATATGAACATAATTTTTGAAAAATTTTAACGTTACAGTAAGGTAACCGGTTACATCCATGAGGTAAAAGGTTACATCACTAAACAAGTGTTTTGACATTAAAATTTTCATTGAGATTTTTCTGCACACTTTATCAAATTTGTCCAAAAACGTTTCAGCATTATTCATATACTTTTGAGCACTTGTATATCTTGGTATGCTTACTTGAAAGAGAAGATCAATCATAGTTATTGATATATATTCAAATACTTTCTTTACTCAATATTTTTCCAGATTTGGTTGTATATTCTTGCTGTCCAAGATTGTTGGAAGCAAGAGACTCATTAAGAGAGGATTGTTCTCTTAGTAGACTTAGTAAAAAAATCCAAGAGGATTGGTCTTGGTGGTTTGTTAGAGTCGCGTAAAAGTCCTAACAATAGTAAAATCTCTTTCATGTTGAAAGGGGATTTGAGTACTCTCGATCTGTGAGAGGAACCAGGATATCTCTCTGTGTTCTTTATCTTTTCAGCATTTACCGTATTCATCACATAATAATCTCTAAGGAAAGATTCTTAAAATAAGTCAAATCCGGAAAAACATTCATAGTACCTAATTCACCCCCCTCTTAGGTGGACACTCAACTTACACTTGGCATCAGAGCGGGTTATTGGTAACTTGCTCCTTAGATCCAGAAGATGGCTTCCGCAAGCATAAATCTGGTTTTCAAAAATGGTGGTAGTAGCAACAAACCCCCTCTATTTTTTGGAGAACATTTTGACTTATGGAAAATCCACATAAAAAAACATTTAGAAGCACAAGGAGATGGTATATGGGAAACCGTTGAAAATGGTCTGCATAATCCAGTTAGTGTGGTCAATGATGTTGCCACTCCTAAGGTTAAAAGTTCCTATGATGAAGACGATAAGAAAAGAATACTTAATGAAAAGAAAGTTATCAATATTCTTCAAAGTGCATTAAGTATGGATTAGATCTTCCATATATCTCAATGTAAATCGGCAAAAGAAATATGGGACACTTTGGTGGAGACTCACGAAGGAACCACTGAAGTTAAAAGATCCAGGTTAAACACATTGAGTCAAGAAGATGAAATGTTCAGAATTATGCCCGGAGAATCCTTTGTTGCATTGAAGAAAAGATTTGTTAACTTGACAAATCATTTAATTGCTCTCAGAAAGACCTTTATAAATGATTATCCCAACCTTAAAGTACTAATATCATTGACTAGAGAATGGCAACCAAAAGTAACGGCTATATTGGAGAAGAAAAGTCTTTCTACCATGACGTTCGCATCATTATTCGAAAAACTCCAAGAACATGAACTTGAACTTGGAAGAATTGAAAATCATGAAAGTCAAGAGAAGAAATCCAAAGGCATTGCTTTGAAAGTAGACTGAAAGGAAGATAAAGATGATGGTGCACCGGGGGAAGATGAAAATTTCATGCTCCTTGTTAAAAGGCTTAGTAAGTTTTTTTGGTAAAAATGACAAATCCTTTTATGCAAAAAAAATAAACATTTCAAGAAAAGGGAGGCTTCCATATCTACACGAGACGTCACATGCTATGAATGTGGAAAGCAAGGTCATATAAAGTCGGATTATACGAAACTCTCCAAGAAAGGTGGCTTTAAAGGCAAGAAGGAATCCAAGAATAAAATGGCGTATGTTTTATGGGAAGATAATGAGATAAATTTCTTCATCCGATCGGAAAGCGACGAATGTGAAAATTTAGAATTAATGGCTTCACATTATTCCGATGATGAAGAAGATGAGGTTAGTAATGATTTTTCTCTTTATGATAGTGATGCACAAGGTGCTATAAATGAACTTCTTAAAGAATGCAAAATTCTGTATAAAACAATATCATCACGAAATAAACTAATTTCATCTCTAGAAGAAAAAGTTATGACAATGGAAAAATATGTCGATGATGAAAAATAAAAGATGATTAGTCAAAAACAGAATTTTGTATGTCAAAATTGTGAATCACTTTCTTTCCAAATTATCCAATTAAAAAGGGTTCTTGAAAGGTATGAGAAAGGAAAAATTGGGTTGGAAGATGTCCTTATCCAACAAAGATATTCCAATGATGAAAGTGGACTTGGTTATTCAAAGTCTTCCAAACCAAGTTCTAGTAAAACTGTCTTTGTTAAAGCTAATGACCAACCATCCAAAGAGAAAGTGAACAAGCCAAAAGTTATTCATCACTATCCTAAAAGGAAAATATTTTCTAAAAAGAAATCTTATGTTCATAGATATAAAAGCAATTTTGAACCTACTTGTTTTTATTATGGAATGCTTGGCCATACACCTAATGCTTGCTATGTTAGAAACTTTAGTATAGCAAGTGGGCATTACGCTTGGGTAAAGAAAGGTACTAATTATGAAGGACCCAAAGCAATTTGGGTACCTAACAAAACTTAATTTTTTTGTAGGTATGCTTGAAAACCACATCAAATCTTTTGTATCTCGATAGTGGTTGTTCGAAGCATATGACGGGAGACATGAACAAATTTTCAAATCTAGTGGTTAAGGTCAAAAGTTTTGTTACATATGGAGATAACAACAAAGGAAGAATTCTTGGCATAGGAAAAGTTGGAGCACCACCTTTCACATCCATTGAAGATGTTCTTTATGTTGAAGGACTAAAGCACAATCTTATAAGTATTAGCCAACTTTGTGACAAAGTCTTCAAAATCAAGTTCACCAAGGATGAATGCTTGATTGAAGATGAAGTCACACATGAGTTAAAACTCAAAGGTACGAGATTTAATAATATATTTATGATTTCCCTTGATGATGTGTCTTTGAAGGTAAAATGTCTTATGGAAAACAAAAATGAGTCATGACTTTGGCAATAAAAGATTCACTCATATTCATATGGAACATTTGAATAAACTAATAAAGCATGATCTTGTTATTGGATTTCCTAAGATAAAGTTTGTCAAGGAAAGATTATGTGATGCATGTCAAAAGGGAAAATAAACCAAATCAACATTCAAACCTAATAGTGTGGTTTGTTTCTTCTTCCACATGATTTTGTGGAGTACAACCATAATGGTAGGTTACCGCTTTAGAGTGGTAAATTGAGTAGTGAACAAGTCATGTAGTTCCTTCCATGAATTTACGCTCCCGTCTGAGAGGGTTTTAAACTAGGTCATAACAACTTCCAAAGAGCTTACATTTCATAGCTCATTAGCATGGCATTAATCCAACATGTTATCCACATATTTGACGTGTTCTTCTAGATCCCTCTTATCATTATAACTTTCTATTTTTTGGGCTTCTTATGGGACTTCACGAACTTGTTGTCAAGAATACGTATAGTGAGTGGGTTCCTCTTCCGCTCAAAGGCCGGTCTATTCACTTTGTGTATTTTTCTTCTCTGTGAGTGGTGTACGAGTGAGTGACAAGGATGGAAAACCTCTAGTGGATTATGACTTCCACCTCTCCCTCCAGATTCGGGTAGAGAAGTTCGATGTGACCTATTTTAATGAAGGCTTAGAGATATTTGAGTTAGTTACAATATGAACCATTGGTTTTTGCGCAAAGATGTCTCGGGAATGGTGTTGTTTCTTGAAGGAGTGTACTATAGGTTCTCTTTAATTTTGAGTATCTTGTTCGTTAAGTCTTGAGATTTTCATTGTTGTACTAAGTTATAGACACTATTCAGAAGATTGGCAACTTCTTGCATGCCTAAGTTGGCTTACAGTTGCAGAAGATTTTGGAGCATCTCTTGGTTAGGTATTAACGGTTGCAATGAAGGTTGCTTTAAAGGATGACCTTGGAAATGATGTTGAAAAGGTTGGAAAATGGGAGGGCTTGGAACGTTCCACGATTAACTCTCAGAGGAACAAAATCTTTTTGTGCATAAACAAATGGAGGGGTAAATAGAATTGGATCATCTTCTACCAGAGGAGAGGGGATCTTTGTTAGCTTCAGCGGCCATAATAATGATGTGATGTTGAGTGATGAATTGAGTAATCTTTGATGTCACCATGGATTTGAGAACTCTATATGTGATCCATTTGAATAAAAGTTTGGTGCTTCGTGAGAAGAAGATCGATGATCTAGATCTTAGATCAAAAGACAAGGACTTTTTATAGAAAAATGACAAGAATCAACAGTCGATTCCTACATATTTTGTTATTGTTCTGCTCAAGAACTAAAGTTATGAAGTGATGGAATAAAGCTTAGACGTGATAAATCTGACTTATAATACGGTGGATTGAAGTTCTAGTGCGGTAGAGAGGAGTTAGACTTGCAAGATTATCACTCCAACTTCCAAGTTAGTGAATGAGTGACAAGTAGTTTTAGAGTGGAATAAATTTAGTACTTGAAATGGAGAAAACCAATATTTATGCAGTATGCATGGTTAGAATGGTCCACACGTGATTCGGTGCCTAATGCAAGTTGTCGCTCTATTAGATCCTACGGTGAGGAACGTGATAGAGGGTGTGATCGTGTTTCCTCAATGAAGATGAGGGTCTACATATTCCGTACACCTTCTTCTCTGAAACTTGTCACCGGGCCTTCTCCGAAACTTGTTACTGGACCATCTATATTGTCCTTGAATGCAACCTAGGAAATGTTAGTGCATGAGACACTTTTGTGAGGATAAAAAAGAGAGAAAGAATATGAAAATAGGGATTGTATTATTGAAGAATGATTATGTTACAAACTGATTTACATATGTATTTATTTATATAAAAAGTTACTTGAGTACTAAGTAACAAAATATAACAAACTAAGTAACAAATTCTAAATCCTAATTTACTTCGGACTTGGGTTTCACACAACTTGGATTATACCTTATAACTCAACATACCCCCCTATAATCCAAGTTATCAAACATATGCTAATCATAGTCGATCTGAATTATTCCTAATTTCTTTCTCAAATTCAGGAATCTTTCGATCTTCAATCCTTTGGTGAAAATGTCGGCCAAGTGTGCTTCACTTGAGCAATGTCTCACTTCAAGTTCACCTCGATTTACCTTCTCCCTAAGGAAATTAAATCTAGCTTCAATGTGCTTACTCCTTTCATGCAAAATCGGATTCTTCGCAAGATTTATGGATGACTTGTTGTCGATCTGCAACGCCAGAGGTTTTTTCACTTCGACACCTCCATCTCTTCAAGCATATATCTGACCTAAATTGCTTGACACGCAGCATAGGATCTTGCTATATATTCAGCTTCACACGATGACAATGTCATAACATGTTGCTTTCTCGAGCACCATGAGATTTGGGAACCAAATACTTGAAAGAAACAATCTTAGTTGTGCTTATTTGATCTTCCTTATCTCCACACCAATCAACATTTTAATAATGAGTAACCATAACTTCTTTTCTTTCAGAGTCTCGTCAAAATAGAATTCCATATTTTATCGATCCTTTTAAGTATCTCAGGATTCTTCTTGCAGCCTTCATGTGTGCCACCTTTGGTTCACTCATGTATCTGCTCACTAATTCGATTAAGAAACCTATATCAGGTCGATTTTGCACACATATATTAAAGATCCAACAATTTGTTTGAACAAAGTTGCATCGACTTTGTCTTCCTCACCATGTTTCTCCAACTTCAATTTTGGTTCAACGGGTGAAAATGCAGGAGTTAAATCATCCATCCGGGATATCTTAGGTATCTCTTTGACATACTTTCTTTGATATAGCATCATACCTTGCTTCGACATTTGAAATTCCATGCCTAGGAAATAATACAAGTTTCCCAGACCCGACATTTCAAATTCCTTTTTCATCAGCTCTTTGAACTTCGACAAGTTCTCCAAGCTACTTCCAGTTACTAACAAGTCATCGACATATAAGAAGATGATTGTTATGTCTTGTGTCATAACCTGAACATAGACACCATAATCATATTTGCATTTGACGAATCTCAGTTCGACTAAGTATGATTCGATCTTCTTGTTCCATGCCCTAGATGCCTGCTTGAAGCTATAGAGAACTTTGTGCAAATTGTATACTTTCCTTGTTTAAACCTGGAAGGTTGTGTGACATATACCTCTTCATCTAGGGGACCATTCAAAAATGTTGATTTCATATCTAAGTTAAATATCGACCATCCTTGATTGCATGCCAAGGAGATGACTAGTCGAGCAATCTCCAATCTTGTTACATGTGCATATACTTCAGAATAGTCGACTCCTGCTCTCTGAAGAAAACCTCGAGCGACCAATATCGCCTTATGTCTTGCTATCGACCCATCAACATTATGTTTCAACTTGAACACCACCTCACATTGATAACTTTTGTATGTGCTGACAATTCGACTAACTCACATGTGTTATTTTTTTCTATTACTTGTAACTCTTCGACCATATATGACTTCCATTTTTTTATCATTTAAGGTTTCACTGTAGTTGATTGGTTCAACACATGTAATCAAGGAGAATAAAACTAATTTTCCATCTGATGTGATTTCATCATCATCAATCACTTCTTAGTCTTGAAGTCTTGTTGGACGCACTCTAGTTCTTTGAGGTTTTTTACTAGTACTAGCTACACCATCTTCGACTTTGACTGTGTCGGGCATGTCAGCAATTGCTTTGACGTCAACTGGAATATTGTCAATATCTTAGACTTTGACATCATTACTTTCTTAGGTATAATTTTCATCAATCACAATATCTCGACTCATCACAATCTTCTGATTAATGGGATTAAATAACCTGTATGCACCCGTTTTATGATATCCTACCAGAATCATAGGTTCACTCTTGTCATGAAGCTTCCTTCTTCTAGCATCAGGAACATGCCTATAACAAATAAAGCCAAACACCTTCAGATGACTCACTGATGGTTGTTTGCCACTCCAAACTATGAAGAAGAGTTTCTCTTGTCCTTGATTATAGTTTTAATAAAGACAAACACATCAACAAAAAGAAGTCAAAGCTTAAAGACTAGAGAAATAAAGTTCAAATAATCATAAGTTTTGAAAACTCAATGGAAGAATCAATATGTTTGAGTATTCTTTACGATTCAAGTATATATATATCTTAATTTCTCATAATTATCATGATCATTTTATCTTGTGTTTGCATTCATTTTAACACCATGTCTAACTTATTTGAAACTTAATTTTTAAGTATTTTTCACTCTCATAGCAGGTGTAACCGGTTACACCAATTGGTTAACCGGTTACATAAATGTAAAAATATTTTTTCAGAAGATTGTTGAAAACATTCTGTATTTGGTAAATTGTGGCACTTGAAATAGCCGTACCAGTACTTTAAAACTGACATAATTCACAATCGTTAAAAATACCTTATTTTTTATCAGGTGTAATCGGTTACACCTTTTTTGGTAACTGGTTACATACTCAAAGTTTTCAAATTTTCATAAAAATCTGATTCCAACGTTTTTCAACTTTCATATATCAAACATGACAATGTTTCATGAATATACACTCTTTCAAAAGGGTATATTGTATGTATATATACACGTGGTTTCAGTTTTTCAAAAAGAGCCTCCTAGACATAAAATTTTCATATTTCAAAAGAGATTCTTTGACATACAACTTTCTCATCTCATAATCCAAACAAGTTTCTGAACTTTCAAATATGAAACTTTCTGCATGAACTTTCATACATATTCATTAAAGTTTCATTCATATTATTCTGAGCACTTAGGTGTATATGTTTGGATTGTGATAAATACAAATAGGAAATAAATTAATACATAATTGATTCAAGAGCTATAATTTCTATTACAAACTCAAATTTGTATATACCTTGTTGCGCAGGATTGTTGGAAACAAGATAGTGAAAATGAAAGGATTATTTTCTTTTTTCACTTGTGTTGCTTATGTTATAAGATTGTAAGATTGGTCTTGGTTGAAGACTTGTACAAATATATCACATAGTAGAAAATATCTCACCGGGAGTGGGGGTCTGGAATACTCTCGGGTTGTGAGGGAAACCAGGATAGATTGTTGTGTCATTTATGTAAGAACAAAAATAGTTCTACAACAGACTCCAGGATTTTGATGATAACAAAGGATGAAACCAAAATTGGAACTCTAACGAAAAGTTTCTAAGTGTGCAGGACTCTGAACAAGAACAAAGGAATCTGATCGCTTTATCAGATACAGAATAAAATCAGATACAAAGTACCAAAAGATCAGAAGCATCTGAAGTAGAAACGCTCCCTAGAAGTTCTGACTCTGAGCAAAACAACATATCAGAATATCAGAAGCATCTGAAGAAGAAGCACGCCCCAGAAGTTCTGACTCTGAGCAACAGTATATCAGAACACCAGAAGCTCTCAACTTCCTCTGAAGTCAACACTGATGATCTAAAAAGACCAAGACTATCAGAAGCTCTAATGTCATTTTTCAGATCTCAGATTAATAGAGTAATTCAGACTCTGACGAAGAATTTCCTTATCCAGAGTAACGGCAACTTCAACTTCAAAGGGAAAGAAACCATATTTGGAAAGAAGTTATTCAGGGAGACAAACTTGTTTTGGCAAGAAACAACAGAAGTTATGGCATTAAACTCTCATCAAGACAAAATATCTGCCATCACTACAACGGTCCCTTTCACCTCTATATAAAGGACGGCAAACCTCATTGAGAGATACACCTGAACGCACAGAAATACTCTACTCTCTCTCTTAAATCTTTCACGAGCTTTTGCTCATAACGTGAAACCTCTTACTTGCTTAAATTCTGTAATATTTGCTTTAGCCTAGAAGCATTCTAGATTACAAATTCTGTTTTTACCTAAATTGATTTTTATTCCTCAAGTGACTCTGCGCAGTCTGTATACTTGAGAGGACTAAGAGATCTTTTCTTTTAGACGTTGGTTGTAATAATCTTTCAAGATTAGTGGATTAAGTCCTTGTTGAAGGCGAAATCACCTTGGCCGGGTGGACTGGAGTAGCTTTGTGTTATAAGCGAACCAGTATAAAATCCTGTGTGATTTTATTTTGCAAAAGCGCTTATTTTCCAAAACAATTCAAACCCCCCTTTCTTTTTTTTCTCACCTTCAATTGGTATCAGAGCTTCGGCTCTATTATTGATTTTCCAATCAAACACTTAACCGTGTAGAGAGATCCAGAACGAGAAAAACTATGGCCCAGACAAATGAAAGAGACAGTTACAATGCTAAGCCTCCTGTCTTTGATGGAGAGAAATTCGATTACTGGAAGGATAGAATTGAAAGTTTCTTTCTAGGCTATGACGCTGATCTCTGGGACATTGTCACAGATGGATACAAACCTCCTGTAACTAATGCTGGAGTTGAAGTTCCCAGAAGCAAGATGACAAATGATCAGAAGTGCGAATTCAAGAATCATCACAAAGCCAGAACGATACTTCTCAATGCCATATCCTATAATGAGTATGAAAAAATCACCAACAGGGAAACAACTAAAGATATACTTGACTCCCTGAAGATGACTCATGAAGGAAACTCTCAGGTCAAAGAAACAAAGGCTCTAGCTCTAATCCAGAAATATGAAGCCTTCAAAATGGAGGATGATGAAGCTGTAGAGGTAATGTTCTCTAGATTCCAAACTCTTATTTCAGGTCTCAAAGTACTAGACAAAGGATACACAACTGCAGACCACGTCAAAAAGATAGTCAGAAGCTTGCCAAAGAAGTGGAGACCCATGGTCACTACATTAAAGCTTTCAAAGGATCTGAACAACATCAGCCTTGAAGAGCTTGTCAGTTCACTCAAAAGTCATGAGATAGAACTGGAGGAAGATGAGCCTCAGAAGAAGAACAAATCTGTAGCATTAAAGTCCAGATCTGAAAGACGCAAGCCTGACAGGAACAAAGCCTTCCAGGCTGAAACAGAAGATGCTGATGACTCTGAACAGGAAGATTCTGATGATGAAGAAGAATTGTCCCTCCTAACTAGAAGAGTTAAACAACTCTGGAAAAAGAGGAACAATAACTTCAGGAGACCAAGACCCAGAGGGGATCGATCAGAATCAACCTCAAAAGGTAAAACTAACAAAGATGTTACTTGTTATGAATGTAAAGAAACAAGTCACTACAGGAACGAATGCCCAAAGTTAAAGAAAGATAGCTCCAGAAAAGATAGCTTCAAGAAAAACTCCCTCAGAACCAAGAAGGGATTAATGGCCACCTGGGATGACAGCGAATCTGACTCATCAGAATCTGACTCTGATGAACAGGCAAATGTGGCATTCATGGCTACCACATCCAGGAGCACTTCAAATGAAGAATCTGAATCAGAAGAGGTATTTTCTGAACTCTCTCGATCTGACCTAGAATCATGCTTGTCTGAAACTCTTAGCTCATATCAGAAACTAAAACAAAAATTTAAAGCAATAAAAGGCTGTCTTGAAGAAAAATTTGAAGAATGTGGCAAACTTGAGATGACAATTCTAGAACTAAAAGATGAAAACAAAGTTTTGACATCACTAAGAGATGCAGCAAAGAAAAATTGTTTAAAACTAGAAGAAGCATTATCTAAAGCTCCACAAACTTCAAACACGATAATTTATAAGTACGAAAAAGCCTTTCAAAAGTTTCTGAAAAATGGGATAGGAAGGAGTGTAATGGCATCCATGATTTATGGAGTCAGTCAGAACAATAGAAGAGGAATTGGGTATGATCCTAAGGAAGATAAAACTTCTACTAGTGACCAACCTAAATCCCCATTTTCATATCACTACTCACACACACAAGAACAAAAGTTTGATAATGCTAGAAAACCCAAGGTAATCAGAAACTCTGGGAAAACTAATCATAAAGGACCCAAGAGACTCTGGGTACCAAAAGATAAGATTGTTTATGTTGCAGATATCTTATGCAACAAAGTTCAAACACCAGTCATGGTACCTGGACTCTGGATGCTCGCGACACATGACGGGAAGAAAGTCTATGTTCCAAAGCCTGGAACTTAAAGACGCTGGATTCGTAGATTTCGGAGGAGATCAGAAAGGAAAGATCAGAGGCTCCGGAACTATTGGTAATGGTACTCTTCCCTCTATATCTGATGTTCTTTACGTAGAAGGATTAATGCATAACCTGTTATCCATAAGTCAATTAAGTGATAACGGCTATGATGTAATCTTCAATCAAAAAACATGTAAAGCCATAAATCAAAACAATGGTTCTGTCCTATTCACAGGCAAGAGGAAAAACAATATTTATAAAATCAATATGTCTGATTTAAAAGAACAAAATGTGAAGTGTCTGATGTCCGTTCACGAAGAGCAATGGGTATGGCATAGACGCTTGGGCCACATTAGCATGAGGAAATTATCTCAGCTAAATAAACTCGAGTTAGTCAGAGGCCTGCCTAAACTGAAGTTCTCTTCAGATGCTCTGTGTGAAGCATGTCAGAAGGGAAAATTTTCAAAAACATCTTTCAAAAAGAAAACTATTGTTACTACCTCTAAGCCTCTGGAACTTCTTCACATTGACTTGTTTGGTCCTGTGAAAACAGCATCAGTCAATGGAAAGAAATATGGACTAGTCATTGTTGATGATTTCAGTCGCTGGACATGGGTAAAATTCCTAAAGCACAAGAGCGAGTCTCACTCTGTATTCACTAGCTTCTGTTCCAAAGTGCAAAAAGAATTTGACTATAAAATTGTAAGAGTCAGAAGTGATCATGGTGGGGAATTTGAAAACAAATTTTTTGAGGAATTATTTGACTCTAATGGAATATCCCATGATTTCTCCTGCCCTAGAACTCCACAACAAAATGGAGTTGTAGAGAGGAAGAATAGGACACTCCAAGAGATGGCAAGAACTATGATCAATGAAACAAACGGGGCTAAGCACTTTTGGGCCGAAGTTGTAAATACAGCGTGTTATATTCAGAATAGAATCTCCATAAGACCCATTCTAGAAAAGACTCCCTATGAACTGTGTAAAGGAAGAAAACCAAACATTTCATATTTTCATCCTTTTGGATGCTCCTGTTTTATTCTAAATACTAAAGAACATCTGAACAAGTTTGATTCCAAAGCACAGAAAGGTATTATATTAGGATACTCAAAACACTCTAAAGGCTACAGAGTATACAATACAGAAACCAAAATTATGGAAGAATCAATTCATGTCAGATTTGACGATAAGCTTGACCCTGAAAAGTCAAAGCTAGTTGAGAATTTTGCAGATTTAGAAATCACTCTTGCAGGATCTGACAAAGCTCCAGAAGCAACTGCCATTCAAAATCCGGAAGAAATTAATCTTCCATTAATCCCAAAGAAAGCTAAAAGTCGCCTCAACATATCTGAAGAATTGATTCTGGGTAACAAGGACGAACCTGTCAGAACCAAATCTACCTTCAAGACCTCTGAAGAGACTCCTCTGGGGCTAGTGTCTCTGATCGAGCCTACGTCCTGTGATGAAGCACTTCAAGATAACGACTGGGTTCTAGCCATGCAAGAAGAGTTAGATCAATTCACAAAGAACGATGTCTGGGATCTTGTTCCCAAGCCCAGAGGCACTCACGTTATCGGAACCAGATGGGTATTCAGAAACAAGCTGAATGAGAAAGGAGAAGTCGTCAGAAACAAAGCTCGACTGGTAGCTCAAGGTTACAGTCAACAAGAAGGTATTGACTACAATGAAACCTTTGCTCCAGTTGCCAGGTTAGAATCTATTCGTCTTCTTGTATCCTTCGCTATAAATCATTCTATCAAACTGTATCAAATGGATGTCAAGAGCGTGTTCCTTAATGGTTATATATCAGAAGAAGTATATGTCAATCAACCTCCAGGTTTTGAAAATCCAAATTATCCAGAATATGTTTTTAAACTTAAAAAATCTTTATATGGACTTAAACAAGCTCCCAGAGCTTGGTATGAACGATTAAGTAACATTCTTCTGGAACATAATTTCATCAGAGGAAAAGTTGACTCCACACTCTTCTATAAAAACCTTGACAATGATCTCATGATATGCCAGATATACGTTGATGATATTATTTTTGGTTCAGCTAACGCCTCTGTTTGTCAAGAATTCTCTGAGTTAATGCAGGCAGAATTTGAAATGAGCTTAATGCAAGAACTAAAGTTCTTTCTGGGAATTCAAATTAACCAAACTTCAGAAGTCACGTACGTTCATCAAAGCAAATACATAAAAGATTTTCTGAAGAAATTTGACATGGCTGAATGCAACTCTGCAAAGACTCCCATGCATCCAACATGCATTCTTGAAAAGGAAGAAGTTAGTAAAAAGGTTTGTCAGAAGCTCTATCGTGGTATGATAGGCTCCCTTCTCTATCTGACTGCTACTCGACCTGATATTCTCTTCAGTGTCTGTCTCTGTGCCAGATTCCAATCAGATCCTAGAGAAACTCACTTAACTGCAGTTAAGAGAATTCTCAAATATCTGAAAGGAACTCCTAACCTGGGCCTGATGTATGAGAAAACATCAGAGTATAGACTTTCTGGTTACTGTGATGCAGATTACGCAGGAGATAGATTGGAACGAAAAAGCACATCTGGAAATTGTCAGCTCTTGGGAAACAATCTGATATCCTGGGCAAGCAAAAGGCAATCAACTATCGCTCTATCCACAACAGAAGCAGAATACATCTCAGCGTCACTGTGCACGACTCAGATGCTCTGGATGAAGAATCAGTTAGAAGATCTACAAATCTTCAAGAGTAACATTCCTATCTTTTGTGATAATACTGCTGCCATTTGTTTAAGTAAGAATCTCATTCTGCACTCCAGAGCTAAGCACATTGAAATAAAACATCATTTTATCAGAGACTATGTTCAGAAAGGGATAGTCACATTGAAGTTCATTGATACAGATCATCAATGGGCAGATATCTTCACTAAACCCTTAGCTGAAGATAGATTCCTCTTTATCTTAGAAAATTTGAACATTCAAAACTGCCCTGAATAAAATGTGCCTCTGAAGTGGTTAAATGAGACTCTGACATAAACAAATGGATTTTGCCTCTGACTCTGATACTTCTACCCAGTTAGAAGTTATCTGAGTTGGAAATCTCCAAGAACCAATCGTTTGGTATTCCTGAAGATCAGATATATCAAACCACGTGGAGCATCTTGCGTCTAACCTTGAAACTTCTAGACAGCTGTCCAGCAGTAATCAAGGAACAGACTCTTGAGATCTCCTCGAGTAGTGTGCAAACTGTTGAGATTAGACATCATTTATGAGCTATAATCATTTCTCCCTCTAAACATGCTAACTTGGTTTTTATGCTAAACTCTGAATTCTGTGTCGTTTTGCATGCGCCCTTATGGGTATTTAAACACTTTTTTCACACTTTGCACACATTTCACTCTCACTCACTCTTTAAACCCAAGTTCTCTCAAGGCATTTCTGCAAACAGTTCATCTTCATCTCAGTTCTTCATCAACACCATGAATACTCAACAACAATCTGTGTTCAACTACTCTCAGCAAATGGATTCCAGCAACCCTGCTCAAAGCACCAGCAACCCTACTCCAACGGTTACAGGCGTAGTTACAACACCAGTTTATAAGGAGCCTCACATTCTTGACCGTGAACCCCATATTAACCTTGCAACACCTTTTGAAAAACTGGACGTGCTGTGTGAATCCCTGGTGGATTTTGATAACATGAGAAGAAATGGCGTAGACCTTACTAAAGAACTTCGCAAACAAGGTTGGGGAAACTACTTTCAACGCCTCTACGGTCTAGTTTACCCAAATCTCATTAAGGAATTCTGGAGATTCGCTGATGCTAACGATCATTTCATAGTCTCATACGTTCTGGGTGTGAAGATTGTGATAACTGAAAAGTCCATCGCTGCTTTGCTGAACATGCAGAAAGATGGAGGAAGAAGGATTTACAACATCAATCCCAGGGCAAAATACATAGCTCAAGAAATCAACCCAACGATCTTCAAACTAAACACAGAAGGCAACCCCTCAAAGAATAAGGAACTGCATCAGAACCTCCGGGTCTGGCTCAAAATCATTCTAGGAACAATCCATCATCGCCCAGCGTCAAATTTATCAGATTACATCAATACAAATCAGAAATGTATTCTGTATTGTATTCATAAAGGTCTGAAGCTATGCCTCTCAGCACTCCTCTTCAAATACCTTAGAGACTCTGTACGAGAAACCAGAAATCACATGAAGCCCAGAACTTACATTCCCTTGGGAAGACTCCTCTCAGATGTACTGATAGAGAATGGTCTCGTGGACCATCTGGTAAAGCTCAGGCTTATGGACGACATGGCAATCGACACTGGAAGGCCTCTGAACTCCAGGAATCTGAAGAGCATGGGAATTCTGGAGAAGGTCAACGTTAGACCCACTCTGGACACCTCTTGGGAAGCCTTAAAATATCAGAGGAAAATTCCCCATGGTCTATATCTGTTCTCCAAGGAAGAACACAAAGAGGCAATTCTCCACTATCTCCAACGTCTGAAGGATGAAGGCGTGGATATTTCAGAATTCAAGTTGAGCGAACTGCCAGATAAAGCTCCCAACTTCGTGAGGCATAAAAGAGGTCCCTCTGAGAAGACATCACAGGCGAAGAAAGCGAAGCTAGGAGAATCCTCTGAAACAAGACCTCCAGCACCTCTGCATGAGTCTTCTGGTAAGTCTGGCTCTCCTGCTCCTTCTGTACAACAACTTGCCTCTTCTATTCCTCCACCAACCCCTCTATACACCCCATCTGAAACCCCTCCTTCAACGACCAGAACATCTCAACCACTCCCAAAATTTAACCTCGCCAATACCTCCTTACCCATATCTGAAGCTGAACAAATGAATGAAACCGCCTCCTCATCTTCAGGCCCAAAATCACCCCCTTACTGTATCATCTCATCTGACACAGAATTCTCTGACCCCGCTTCTCTCACTCTAGCCCAACTTCAGACACAAAACCTTGCCTCCCAACAACCACAGCCACCTCCACCTGAACCTGAAGTAACCTCACCACCCACAGAACAACCAACAGTCACTCCATCTGACGTTCAACCCTCTGACCCCAATGCCTATGACCTTACCCCTCCAAACACTTCAGCTGAACCTCAAACTCTCAACCTAAGCCCTCCCACTTCCTCACCTCTACCATCTGAACCTGACCACTCTCTGTCAACCCTAGAAGAGGCAATTATGCTGTTTGCAGAAGCATCAGTGGAAAAGGTTAAGTCCTTGTCCACAAACTCTGGAATCAGTGATGATCCTTCCTCTGTTAGGACACACTGGAACAGAGTCATTGGTTGGATGACTTCTGAGGCCTTTAAGCTGAAGCACATCTCTGAGCAAGTCAGAAATGACTTTATCAGAGACGCTGAGGCAAGACTATAGGAGCGCTTAGCCAGAGAAGATGAGGAAGAAGCCAGAAGGGAAGTAGAAGAAAGAGCAAGACAAGAAGAACTTCAAAGGGTAAGGGAAGCTGAAGCCAAAGCTCTAGCTGATGCCGCTGCTGCTGAAGCTAAAGCAAAAGCTGTTGCTGAAGCTAAAGCTAAAGCCGCTGAAGAACAGAATGCTCTGACTCAGGGGGAGTCCTCTACTTTTGCTCCTCTGGTTCTCAAGACCCTTGAGGAGCTTCAGAAAGAGCAGAAGGAAGTCCGAGCCAGATTGGATCAACAGGACACAGTCAACGCCAACATCCAGAATCTGCTGACTCAACTGCTTCAGAGAATGCCTCCTCCTCCCAACCCTTAGGCACTTAGGATTTTTTCCTTGCTTGTTGCTTTGCTTGTTTTGTCTCTGATGTTTTTGCTCTTATCTGGATATATATATATATATATATATATATATATATATATATATATATATATATATATATATATATATATATATATATATTTCTTCATGCTTATTACTTTTTTTAGTCTTTTTGATTCTGACAAAAAGGGGGAGAAATCAAACAGCTCTGATGAAAAATTGTCTAAATCCTCAAGCACTCTGCAAACATACTATTCAATTAAAATCCATCTAACACTCTTTGACTTAGAAAGATGCAGAAAGGTATCTAGAAAACTTCATTGCTTGGAAGCTCTGGTAAGAACTTATGAACTCCCTAGCTTATCTCAGGGGGAGCTCACTTCTATCTGATCTGATAAACTCTTATATCTAAATGTTTCATCTGTCATTTAAGTTTGTTTTGTCATCATCAAAAAGGGGGAGATTGTAAGAACAAAAATAGTTCTACAACAGACTCCAGGATTTTGATGATAACAAAGGATGAAACCAAAATTGGCACTCTAACGAAAAGTTTCTAAGTGTGCAGGACTCTGAACAAGAACAAAGGAATCTGATCGCTTTATCAGATACAGAATAAAATCAGATACAAAGTACCAGAAGATCAGAAGCATCTGAAGTAGAAACGCTCCCTAGAAGTTCTGACTCCGAGCAAAACAACATATCAGAATATCAGAAGCATCTGAAGAAGAAGCACGCCCCAGAAGTTCTGACTCTGAGCAACAGTATATCAGAACACCAGAAGCTCTCAACTTCCTCTGAAGTCAACATTGATGATCTAAAAATACCAAGACTATCAGAAGCTCTAATGTCATTTCTCAGATCTCAGATTAATAGAGTAATTCAGACTCTGACGAAGAATTTCCTTATCCAGAGTAACGGCAACTTCAACTTCAAAGGGAAAGAAACCATATTTGGAAAGAAGTTATTCAGGGAGACAAACTTGTTTTGGCAAGAAACAACAGAAGTTATGGCATTAAACTCTCATCAAGACAAAATATCTGCCATCACTACAACGGTCCATTTCACCTCTATATAAAGGACGGCAAACCTCATTGAGAGATACACCTGAACGCACAGAAATACTCTACTCTCTCTCTTAAATCTTTCACGAGCTTTTGCTCATAACGTGAAACCTCTTACTTGCTTAAATTATGTAATATTTGCTTTAGCCTAGAAGCATTCTAGATTACAAATTATGTTTTTACCTAAACTGATTTTTATTCCTCAAGTGACTCTGCGCAGTCTGTATACTTGAGAGGACTAAGAGATCTTTTCTTTTAGACGTTGGTTGTAATAATCTTTCAAGATTAGTGGATTAAGTCCTTGTTGAAGGCGAAATCACCTTGGCCGGGTGGACTGGAGTAGCTTTGTGTTATAAGCGAACCAGTATAAAATCCTGTGTGATTTTATTTTGCAAAAGCGCTTATTTTCCAAAACAATTCAAACCCCCCTTTCTTTTTTTTCTCACCTTCAATTTACTTTCTACAGTTATTTTTCAGCATATTTACTTTCATATCAATTCTGAAAAATAACAAAACCATGGCTAACGCTTCAAATCAAAAAAAGTATAATAAATCTAATTCACCCCTCTTAGAGATCATGCATAAACTTACATAAACTTCTTCAGGAACCTTGTTCTTCAACTTCTTGGTAGGTCACCTGTTCAGAATATAAACAATAGTTGAAACAACTTCACCTTATAGATTTTGGAAAATTCTTCTGTTTCAACATGCATCTCGTCATGTCCAATATGGTCATGTTTCTTAGTTTATGTTATTTCATTATGTTGAGGTGTGTAAGAAGCAGTTACCTCATGATCAATATCATATTCTACACAAAATTCTTCAAACATTTTTTATGTATATTCGCCACCTCCATTTGTTTGCAGAACCTTGATCTTCTTCTCACTCTGGTTTTT